>NC_045455.1:12308237-12383269 GCF_002776525.5 Piliocolobus tephrosceles | reverse complement strand
TATTTATTTATTTATTTATTTATTTATTTATTTATTTATTTATTTATGTTTAATAGGTAGGCTGAATGATCTAGTGAATAATATCAGAATAAAAAGATCAACCAAGATTGGAAATAAATAATTGACATTTGTTTATAAAGGCATATTACAATCCAATTTTTAAAAATCCAATTTAGATGTAAGTGGGAGGAAAGAAACATACCTGAGTGATAGTGACCAAATGTAATTTAAAAACATATGACATAACAAATGCAAATAATGTATGGAATTAACTAAAAATAAAGTTCTTATTTGTATTATGATAAATGCCAAATTTACACTGAATTTCATCAACTTAAATATTAATAATGCAACACTAAAAGCAAAGATGTGTTCTAGTATCATTTGTAATAATATTACAATTTAATGGTTAAAACTGAATAGAAAATGTTAATTGCTAAAAATTTGAAGCTATACATGGGGAAATTTTTCTTATACCTTCACATTTACATATATGGACAAAAATATTCACAGAATTTTTCCTGTATTTGCTATCCACATTCTTCCGTAAGCTTCCAAAGCCCAAAAACATGTTTAAAATTTAAATTTGTTCAACTGGTTTAGATTTTTTTTCCAATGTGCTTCAGATTCCAGTTTAGATTTATTAAGGTTACACTAAAATTAAAAATTATTTTTCATGTATTAAAAGTTATGCTACCAAGAAAGCTCTATACTGTATATTCCTACTTTCCAACATTTCCAATGTAGACCAGAACTCTACAGAGGTGAGAGAAGAATGTGAGAAAATTGTAATCAATTAACTTTTAAAACAGTGTTGATTTCCAGTTACTTTCAGTGTGCTCAGCATTTTTCTTGTTGTGAAGACAGGATTGATAACTTCCAGGCTCTTTACGAGCAGAAACAGAAACCAGAGTCAAAAAAGCTTCGTTTTAAGATATAGATAAAAAATACTACAGATAAATGAACATATTTGATTAAAATGAGTTTTAAATGAATGTCTACAAAGACGTGGTTCTCTGCTTACATGTGGTCTAGTCTGCCTGGTCACAATTTGGCTTATGCATCACTAACAGTATAGGATGAAAAGGCCATCATTGGCACCAAGGGAGGCTGAGCTGTGATGAGGCGATTCTCCTGGTGGACCCCAAGTCACTATGTCAGAATAATACTTTATAAGTCATCTTCTCCACCAACAACTTTTTCTGTTTACATTTTAATGTTTGCCTGTTTTTTTCTGCTTGATTTTAACAGCTAACTGCAAGGCAACATTAGATACAGAAAACATACTTATAATAGAACTGTGGCGAAGGAGGAAGGAAAACGGTCATGCATGGAATATGGTTCAAGTACCCATTACATAATAGCACAACAAACTTAATCAAAGCCAGAGAGCTTTGGGCAGCTGTGATCTGGCCTGCTTATGCCTGGAATAAAATGTCTTTCCGCCCTGTCATTAGGCACATTGGCAAGCCTGCTGCACCAGGCCAGAGCTCATTTGGCCAGCAATCATACCTTTCTAGCAAGTATCTGGGCTAACGACCTCAGGAGAGCAATCAGACATTTGCGCTGTGGCTGATGGAGTAATACTAACTTGCTATTCCTGACTGGGAGGAATACAGAAAAATCATCCCTGGAAATGCTAGCTCAACTCTAACATGCAGAGAAATAGCTTTGAAATATGGAGCAATTGGCAATTATTTAAAACTTTAAAAGTATTTTATTTAATTCACTATTCAGAAGGTATGACACACTGTTATTTTTCATCAACCAATGCAGGGTATTCATAAGTCTTTCTGTAGAGTGTGTATGCATGTGTTCATCTTACAAATCACTCTGCAGTCAGGTGTTTGAGCTTTAACGATCTCCATTTAAAGTCTGAGGAAACATCTAAAATGATTTTTATTTGAATTTTTTTGTACTTTAATTTTCTTTTTAATTTGAAGTACATTTATTTCAGATGTAATGACTTTTACTTTATTATTATGTTATGATTTTTATTTTATTTTTAAATTTAAGTTCTGGGATACATGTGCAGAATATGCAGGTTTGTTACATAGGTATGCATGTGGCATGGTGGTTTGCTGTATCTATCAACCAGTCAAGGTTTTAAGCCCCACATGCATTACGTATTTGTCCTCATGGTCTCCCTCCCCTTCCCTCCCACCCCCTGACAGGCCGTGGTGTGTGTTTTGTTATTTTTTAAGACAGGGTTTGGCTCTGTTACCCACGATGGAATGCAGTGGTGCCATCTCAGCTCACTTCAATCTCCGCCTGGGATTACAGGCGGATGAGGAGCTGGGACTACAGGCACTCACTACCACGCCTGACTAATTTTTGTATTTCTTGTAGAGACCGCATTTTGCCATGTTGCTCAGGCTGGTCTTGAAGTCCTGAGCTCAAGCAGTCCACCCACCTTGGTTCCCCAAAGTGCTGGGATTACAGGCGTGAGTCACAACACCTGGCCTGGAATAATTTTTTTTTTTTTTTTTCCTGAGACAGATTCTTGCTCTGTTGCCAGGCTAGAGTGCAGTGGCTGGATCTCAGCTCACTGCAATCTCCGCCTCCCGGGTTCAAGTGATTCTCTTGCCTCAGCCTCCCGAGTAGCTGGGACTACAGGCCCCTGCCACCATGCCCAGCTAATTTTTGTATATTTAGTAGAGACGGGGGTTTCACCATGTTGGTCAGGCTGGTCTTCATCTCCTGACCTGGTGATCCGCTCGCCTTGGCCTCCCAAAGTGCTTGGATTACAGGCGTGAGCCACCACGCCTGGCCTGGCCTGGAATAATTTTTAAAGAAAAAATTATTGTTATTGTTTGTTGACAAAATCCAGCATTATATATCTGACAGTTTTTATGAACCTCTGTACTAGATTTATTTAACAAGATTAGGAATGAGAGGGCAGGTAGGTCAAATGTCTCTTATTGGGACATGAAGAAATGGAGCTGAATGTTGTATCCAACTCTCTTATTTGGTTAACTTGGTCACTTTCTGCCTTCTCATCACTGGTGGTTACTTACTGGTTGGAAGGAAATAAGTACCTGCTATGATAGTTGTGTTTCGTAATTCTCTTATACTTGAATAAATTTGCTATTGCCTAATGGACACTTACAAAATATCCAGCACAAATCATTGAAGTTAAAGGGGCCCAAAGACATTTCATCATCTACACAGACATTTTAGTGAGACAACTCTTTCATTTGGCCTATTTAATTTTTCCAGCCTTTTAACCCTTATGTTTTGACCTAGAATTCTTGACTACCTCATACTGTAAAAAGAGACAACAATCAAAAGGCTAATATTCAAGGTTTAATCTTATTTGCATTACAAATTCGAGTCCAGCAATACCTCTCGTCTCCTTTTATCTTAAAGTTTTAATTTTAGGGAGGCACAGATTCTGTACAATGTAGGTTATACCATTGCTTATCTCATTTTATTGGAAAAATGCAGTATTTAAAAAAATTTGTCCAAGTTTTAAAGTTTAAAGTTGTTTATCTTTTTGTCCCTTTGTAGATTGTAAACTCCACGAAAGCAGCCACTCTGTATTGATCACCACCATATTCCTAGTGCCTGGGCCAGTGCCTGGCAGATAAAACACAGGTATGTTAATCTGGACAAAACTTAAAATGTAGAGTAAATGGGCAAAGGAAAGTAACAAAGCAGAGAAAGATCAGGGAGAGAGGCCGGTGGAAATATTCAAAGAGGAAACACATGTAAAAGGGAAGGGTGTGTTGGACCATGCGAAAAGCCACAATTATAGAGGTCAGCAGACTTTGAAAGCTGGCCAGTCTGCTCATCTGCCATTCTGGAGGGTCTCCAGGAGGGGACTATCCAGATTAATTTCCATGAATGGTGCCTGAGGCCAGTTGGTGACCCACACCAGCTGCCACAGCTCCCGAGGCCGCAGACCTGCTTTGCTGACTAAGGATGCCCCAGGCCCTCATTGCCAGACTCAGCCACCTCCCTTGAGAGGCACTGCATTCCCCACATCCCTTCCCACAGTATCTCTCACGCATCACTAGCTCAATGGCTCCACTTGTCTCCAGACACTGGCTTCCATTTCCTCTGCAGATGCTCATTTCATGACCTCATGTGACCCTTCTCCCATGTCGGTCCTCAGAAATGTGGGCCAGTGGGTTGTTTTACCCTCCATGTCGAGAAATCCCTCTAGGTCCAGTCATGCAGGAACTGACAGAGCTGTTCTGGCCTCCCCTCTGCCCTACCCTTGTCCTGGTGATTCTTTTATATTAGTCCTGATGCTGGTTTTGACTTTAGAGCCATTGCTTGCATAGCTTCAGTGTCTACATGACATTTTCAGGAGGTGGGACACCATCGTTCTCCACCTCAGCATCCCAAACATTAGAACATCACCACATTCATTAAAGTGTCTGAGACTTGTCACAAGTTGATGTAGGTCAGACATAGCTCATTTAATCCTCACTGCCACCTTAGTACAAAGAACACCATTTTACTGATAAAGAAAGCAAGTTACGCCATTTGCTAAGGTCATATGGCAAGGAAGTGCTACTGTGAGTTGGATCCTGCCCTCCACTCAAGCTTAATCCCCTGTTCCTATCAGGCTTTCTTCATGTGGAGGAAGTTCAGGTGCTATTATCAGGTGCATTTTCTTGGACTCTGGGAACCCAGGCTCCTCCCTGCAGTTTCTGAGGTAAGGGGTAGGGCTCTGAGATACCTTCAGTCCCTGGAAGAGTCAAGATTAGGCTGGGTTTGAAGTTCATGTCGTTGCATGATTATTAACCACAACCAATAGACACGAGCATTTTGTTTGGGGCAATTATTGCTATGAACTTCTAAGTCAGGGCAAGGTCTCACTTTCATTTTCCTGCTCCTATTATAGAGATCCTTGGGTGCTTAGCCCCTCTCTGTTGCTTGGAGAAAAACCTCATGTTTTGGGTTAGCTTCTGGGCAGAGCAATGGTGGCCTGGGCCCCATTAGACAGCTCCAACCCATGGAAGCCACAGACAACTCCTGGCCACAAACCCAGAACAGTCATAACCTTGAACTTCCTACGACTGTCACAGATTACGCAGATGGAGAGAAACATCCTGTTACATGGCCAGACCTTTCTCTATTTCAATTCTCTATCAACACACTGGCAAGTTCATTCTTATCATTCTCACATTAAAAATGAAAAGACTGTGGCTTAATGAGACTAAACACATCCCTGAGTTCACCCAGAGTGGATGTCTGGAGTGGCATTCCGATGAATCCGTGCTCGTCTCCACAGACTACGTTCTTTCCACTCTGCCATGCATGTCTGAACTTTCTGAAACTTTTCTTGGCTTGGTTTTGAGGAATTTGAACAAACTCCTGTCTGGTATACTTTGTGAAAGCAAAAATTCTGCTTTTAAAATTAAACTAGCCCAAGAAAAGGGAAGGGAGGAGGGGTGAAATTTCCTCCCTGCAATTCGGATTAGCAATAGTTCTTCTGTGCTTCTGCTTGGGGTGGGGAGAACATTTCTCTGTCTTCTCTGTGCTCCTAGCTCCTCAAATGATTGTCCGACAAGAGTAGGTAAAGGTAGTTTTAAATACTCTCAGAGTTCTAGCCAAAATTCGAGATTTAAAATTTAAAAAGCAGTAAGATTTTAATTATTTTCACTAATGTATTAGTAAATCAGAACAATATAAAATTTAGCAGTGACTCTGGTTTAGCTTTTGGGTATACTGGGTGTACCTTTTGGATATTCCATACAATTACTGAAATTCTAACTATGGTTTTGTTCTGTGTTACAAATGTAATCACTCGAGAAGTAGAATATAAAATAGAGAAATTAGTTGATCAAAATAAATTTGTTTTGACTTCAATAAAGTCACATTTCATGGCTTCATTTTTGGAATATATTTATAATGGACTGGGCATTTTGTCCTTTGGTTATTTAAGCCTGTAGTAGATATTACTGCTTGCGACTCTGGACTCATTCTTCTCTTCTTCCTGGGCACATGGTTGCTTGGTGAGAGAACATGCTGCCTAGAATTTTCTGCAAGGAGGTGTGGCCTTGTGACAAAGTTCTTCCTGATGTGTGCAACTCCCAAGCCATCTACAAAAAACTCCTTCCCTGGACTCATTTTTCCCTTCCCTTCCACCAGCTAGAAATAGAGAAGCCAAGGACAGACTTGGAGAAAAAGTGTTGAGTTTGGCAGAGATGCCACAGAGGCCTGTACTTTGGGATGACTTCAGGGGCCCAGCCCATCCAACTATCCACATACCCAGGATGGCAGCTTCAGAAAGAAAATAACTTGTGTCTTGCTTAAGCAGTTGTATTGAGTTCGCTCTTTAAAGCTTACTTTACCCCAACTATTACATAGACTAAGACTCAAAGTAGCTATGGCCCATGGGCCCAGTTCTCAGAAATGGCTGATGTTCACAAGGATGTCTGTTTGGAAAAAATATGCTAACTAAAAATTGTTGATATACAGACATTTTAGAATTTCATACAACTATGTGAAGCAGATTGGACAGTTCCAGGAAACAAAACAAGGCAAAGTTGCAACTGATGTCCGATAAAACAGCTCTTTTTTTCTCACAAAAGCCACTCTAGTAACCTTGGCTGAAGTTATTGGCATACCAAGACACAGAAATTCCCACTTCATACCTACACTTAGCCCGAAGAAAGAACTCCACCCATAGATCTAAAATAACAAGGTAAAATGTACAATTTAATGTCACATAAAGTTTTGCTTCAGATTCTTTGAAATGTTCAAAGGAGATCGTTTGAACACGAGATTGTTACTTTTTAAATATAGGGTTTCGGTTTCATGACTAATGGTATGATTCAACAACATGGAGCAATAAATTATTTCTCAAGAAAAAGCATTATACTTTAATTTGTCCCATTTCAAGGCTTTAAAAATCTTGCCAAAATAGTGCTATTTTTACCAAATAAAACGTTAAAATACAAAGTCTTAAGAATAATACACACACACGTGCACATACACACACACACACTCTCAACATTACTAAACTCAGACATACCAAAGAAATTGACATCCTTGAAAGGACTACCGAGCCTGCATCTTGTTATTCTAGGCAAACAAATATGAGAAATATTTAGTACTGGAATAGGAAGTATTTTGGCAAGTGATTGCAAGTGCTTTGAACTCACAGTTCATGATCATAATGAATGACCACCTCAGTGATATAAATCAGACACCACATAGTTTGATAAAATGTAGGGATACATTTCCTCATCTGTCAATCAAAGCATGCTCACTGGCCACTTCAGCACATCAACCACCCCATATTCATTTTGTCTATTGGTAAAGAATTCCTAGGACTGTCTGTCTTGATTTTCAGCAAGACTCTAGTGTAATGCCTTGTGGTTTCAGCGAAATTCACATCCTGTAACCAAGCTTTTGCAAATTTGATCATTTCACTTTATGGAAAATATTTTCATCTCAGCCACTGTTGACTCTGCATTCTTGACAAAAATTAAGCAAGTCTCATTGATCCTTTACTGTGTCAAAGAAAACAATTTTAAAAAATTGAGCATGTGTAGTTCTTATTATTCAATCACGTTTTCTTTTTTAACATAAAAAGTGAAAAAATTCTACCAGTTATAGCATTTTCAATCGAATCACATTCCTGGAACTTAACATGTAATGAAACCAAGATCCTCATATTTCCCCTCAAACATGCTCTTCTGGAAGTTAATGGCAAGTCTACCTAATCACTGAGGCCAGAAGCTTTAGAATGATCTTTTCCATTTAAATCCCATAAAATAAACATGTACACTATATTCAGCATCTTCTGTGACCTCCACTGCTACCACTTTTGTCCAAGCCACTGCCATCTCTCACCTGGACTCTTAGGACAGTCTCCTCTGTCATTGCTTCCCTTGATTCTATTCTCTGGCCAGCAAGCAGAGTTGTCCTGATCAGTCTTGTCTCGCCTCTACTCAAAATGCTCCACGGGCTTTCCATCTCATTTACAAGGAAAAGCCAAGGTCATTACGTTGGCCTGGAAGGCTCTACACGATCCTTTCCTTGTTACCTTTCCGATCATATTCCCTTTCTCTTTCTCCATAGCTTCATTCAAGACCTGTTGGCCTCCTCATATGAGGAGGAGAGCATGGGACATGCTTCCTTCTCAAGGCCTTTGCAAGGGCTATTCCCGCTGCCCTGCATTCTCTTCCCCAGAGAGCCATGTGGCTTGCCCCTTCCCAACTACTGCATTTTTCTTGAAGGGACTCCTTCATGGCCACCTTATTGAAACTGCAATTCCTGCTCACACCTTCCCCTCTCTTTTTGTCTGCTTTCCTTTTCCCCTTGACACTTATTACTACGTAGCATGCTATTTATTTTACTTACTTAGTTTCATTATTTCCCGTTTCTTTTGGTCGAATTTGTAAACTCCATGAAAGCAAGGAATTTTCTTTTCTCTGTTTTTCACTGTTGTGGTCAAATGCCTGGTACATAGTGGGTCCTCAACAAACTATTTTTGAATATTGAATGAATAAAATATTTTCCCATATAATCAATTGACCAGGAAGGAAACTGATAGAAAAATAGTAAAGAAACACATTCACATATACTGGAAATAAAGTCAGAACTGAATCAGATAATAGGATATTCACATACGGAATGTGTAAAAAATCTCATTAGGCATTAGCTAGCTGCATCAATCAGAGACCCAGAAAACGAACATATGAGTACACGTCAAATTTTGGGGCAAGGGCCAGACTAACGTAGGAACAGGTGGTATTTTCCTAATATGCTTACTCTATGGCAGATGGTGTCTATATTTTACAGCCTGAATAGTTCCATCACCATGAGTTCTCTATCTCTAGTAAAATACAATCATATATGGGGGGTAGCTCTTATTTCCACAGCACCTCTTATTTCCACAATATCACCCACATAAACCCAGGAATCACTCAGTTCTCTATTCTCAGTATTCAAACAAATGCACAGAACAACTTTTCAAATGAATACAAAATGCAAATTACACTGATCAAAAAGAATTTCATGTCAAAGATCCTCCCACTAATAGGGCTTTGATTCAGCCTTTAAGTTTCATTAAAACCCAGCAGCAGCAGACTCCTGTACAAAGGCAGGTGAGCAAAGCTTTGTATTTAACGTACCACTTGGATGCCTATGAAATCTGTTGGCTTGTCTGCATTTAAGTTCATACCTGAGAGTGTACTTGTTAGCTGCTTCCCACTGGCTGGAAGAGGACAATGCTGGCAAGATGCCAAACTGAAGCTGCCTGAACCTGAACGTACCTCCAGTGAGATGCTAAGGAAGGACTTTTCAAATGGAAACAAAAGCTTTACAAAGGAAAAGTGTTAACGTTGGAGAGAGGCTTTAAGGAATAAAACTTAATACAAAAGAAATAATCATTATTTGTTTAATTAATATGTTTAATCATTATTTAATTACCGGTAAATTAACAAATTGTAATACTAGAGAAAAATTGGTCACAATGAGAAATACGATCATATTAGCAAAATGTCAATGTGGTTTTAACTTTGAGAAAGAAAAACTGTCAAAATGATAAAATAATCACTAGTTCTAGAAAGTCTAGATAATCTGATGACCCTTAAAGAACAAAGTGGAAACTTGTTAAGAGGCAGCAAAGACTCATGCCTGTAATCCCTGCACTTTGGGAGGTTGAGGCGGGCGGAACAAGAGGTCAGGAGATCGAGACTATCCTGGTTAACATGGTGAAACCCCGTCTCTACTAAAAATACAAAAAATTAGCCTGGCATGGTGGCGGGCACCTGTAGTCCCAGCTACTTGGGAGGCTGAGGCAGGAGAATGGCGTGAACCCAGGAGGCGGAGCTTGCAATGAGCCGAGATCGCATGCCTGGGCAACACAGTGAGACTCTGTTTCAAAAAAAAAAAAAAAAAAAAAAAAAAAGAAGAGATGAAGAAATGGTAAGAGGTCTAGATGGATTCACAGCTGACTACACAAGTTTATCTATACTAAGTTTCTATGTTGAAATTAGAAATTAAGGGATAAATTCTACATTGATTTAAGATATAAACAGCAGAAAACTTCCTTAGTAAGAATGTGTACACCACCCATTTAATATATACTCTCTCAAGAGAAGTCTTTAACAAAACTAGTCTCTGCTTTTAAACTTTTCTCTAATCATAAAGATTAATATCAAATAATCATTAATATGAATTGATCTAATGATGTTTCTTAAATATAGTAAACATAAACACTAGCAAGCATATACTTAGAAATACCAGATTCTTTCTAAGAGGGTCAAAATGAAACATCACTGCTGAGTTGAGTGTTCAGAGGTGGTAAGACTTGACCCTTTTAAGCTACCAAGCCTGTGTTTTTGTTCTTATCTAATATGCTCCTGATCTGTCCTGAGTGCCAAAATCTCCCCTGAAATGACCAGCAATGGGACCCGATATATTCCTTTCTTCCTTGTCCTCTTTCCATGTCACGCAGTGTGTTCGACTTGGAAGAGAACCCAAGTCACCCAATGCTCAAGTGACAGCTGTAGCTTTGAAAGGAATGAATCAAACAGTCTATAGACTAAGATATGTGGATCATATATGAGAAACCATGCTTAAAGTGTAAAACGCTATTCAATAAATGCTCTCCTCATCAAAACTTAAATGCCTTGTCTTCTTCCTCTCCCACACAGCAACAGATGATAATGATCTCATTCATCATGCTAATTAGCAAATAGATTAAATTATGTACTATCCCTCTCAGTTCAAATGGTCCTTAATCTAACTGAAGGTCACTTATTGCCTAGAGGAGTCCTGAGTAAGTACCCAGACATTTTATATTAATCAGTGAGAGAGACCTCACTGGTTAGGGCAACCTCCTAGGATTCCAGATTTATTCTCCACGTAGAGAGCATACTGGCACCACCCACTGTATCTAAATTACCTATTTATTTCACGTGTTCAGGAACATTTTATTTCCACATTCATCTTTCCTGACTTTCTGTCATCACTAAAAATATTATGTGAGGTCCAGCAAAGAAAGTTTCCATTTGCTTAAGTTCAAGCATCAAATTTTTCTTGGTTGGAAATCTTAGCCATCTGTCAGCACTACGATTCCCTGTAAAGAATATACCCTTTTATACCTGTACCCTGGAAAATTCTTTTTTAAATTTCTTGTATACATTGCAAGAAGAAAATTAATATTCAGTGTATATGTTCCTTGCTTTTCAAATGTTCCAAAGGTTGGGACCAGATGACCATCCACTCTAAACCCCACTAATTTTAAAATTATGTCTTCCTGTAGATTATCATAGAACAGATTTATGAGGAAAAAAATGCTTTACTGATAGGTAAAGATAATTAAGTTTCATGATGCTAAATATAATGTATTTGATGTAGGTTTTAGACTGTTAAATGCCTTTTCATTTTTAAAATAAATCTGTAATTACATTGTATACTTAACCTTAATTTTTCCAGCTATTCTATCAATTCTTTATTGAAATGCACAGCATTTAATATATTTCTTTAGCTTCATCTCCTCATCTTAGGTTTTCTAAAAATTAACCAAAGTCAAATTTTGTTTTCGAGGGATTAAATGGCTTTCTATTTCCTGAAATTGTTTAGTCAAATATTTAGAAAGTTGTACTGAATCATTTAAATTTGTTTCCACTTATTTTACTGTACAAAAGATTTTTTAAGAAAACATAATTATTTGTATAAATAATAATGTTTGATATAGAAAATCTTTACAGGTGAATACATACAGATAATTTTATGAGATGAAGGCAAGACGTTTTAGTCATAAACTAGACATCCTCTGGAAAAGGTATGAAAGTCAAGGAAGAATTTTGATCTGATTCACCCTCCTTAGCCACTGGCTTCCCAATCTCTATCTGAAAAGTGCACACCAAGGACATTGTCTAGAAAAGCTAACATCTCCCTTGTAAGCATCATTGGTTTAAACCCATAAGGTATGGTCACCATAGGGGATCCCTGACTAATTTCCTGTCATACTGCTCAGAATGGCCTCTGTGATTCACCTGAGTTGGTCAATTGCATCTTCTAACATCACTCACGAGTTCCTCCATATAACCAAACTACTCCTTTAGCGACTCCTGTGGCTGTATGGTTTCTCAACATGGACGCCCCCTTTTTCCTTTCTTTTATACCCTTTCTAAGCATGGCCACCTCTACATGGACCAAGAGCCACTCTGGGAGCCTCAGAGATTTAGGAAGGTTATGTTTCCTCACCAGTGGCTCACCAGTGTTTGCTTTATTATAATGCTTACCTCTGCTTACATAACTCACATGAATGTTACATATTTACTCTTTATATATGCATAGATTATTCCACCTTTTTTTTAAAACCTCAAAACATTATCTACTTATTTTTTAATGCATTGAAATGCCAGTTCTTCTGGGGTGACCCTGTGATAACTGTGATGACCCTCCCAATTGATAATTGGGAGATCCTTTCTTTGTGATTTCGTAGTATACAAAAGTACATTATTTACAAATATACTTGCTCAACTGGGTTTTAAATTCCTTAATCTACTCTATCCCTTCATTGCCCTTTTTCCCATTGTCACAGGATCCTTAGGGTGTCACTTCACCGGGCGGAAACCTCTGCAGCCAGTAGCACCTTTGCCCAAGTTTTTCTCGCCCTGGGTTGGGCTCGTTCTGCTCACCCGGCCTGGCAGGCAGCATTCGGCTTTCACTACCAGCCTGAATCCCATGCCTGCCAAGGTTGAGCCAGGTGCAGAGCGACGAGGGGTGTATGAGTGAGTGAGCATGGAGTCTGGCCACTGTGCACAGCCAGACACGCTGAGGTGGGGTGGTCAGCTCCGGGCACCGGCACGGGTACCGGCTCCCTGCTGTGGCTGGACCAGGCCTACTGCAAGTGGTTTCAGGATCCCTAAGCATGAACATTATTAGAACACAGTGAAGCTATTGCATTTGGCATTTTCCATTGTCATCAGAAACTAGTATTTCTGACTAGGGGGAAATCTCAACTATGTGAAGAAACACCTAGTACTTTCAGCTATGGAAGCCCTATTTGACACCAATTTCTGAAAATGACTTCACTCTTGAGCAGAACAATGTAATTAATTCCAAGATATGCGTACTTGATGTTCCTTTTATCCTTAATAGGCTAAAGAGGCAAGAATTATATGCAACTAAGGAAATGCACACTAGAGAAGTTTTCAAGAAAGCACTACAATTACCGACAATTCACCAAGAGGAAAACCCTAAAACTCAAAACTGATGTTTAAATTTTAAAAAACTTTGTGGGTACAATTAAGCATCAGGCATTTTTAGAATAATTATGACACTGGGCAAGATTGTTCTCACATTATTTTTAACGAAGAAGACTTCATTGCAGCTGACAAGTGACTCATAAAAACAGAAATCCCTGCCTACTCTTCAAACTCAATAAACCTGGACAAAAGAAAGAAAAGCCTAATAAACACCCGCCTGTGGGTAAAGTGCTGCTGGATGTTGTTATGAGTTGAATGGAACGGAAATCATAAACTGGGTAGCATTGGAGGGAAAATACCTGCAGCTCAAATGCATCTCAAGGGGCACATGAATGAGAACTGCAGTATATTTTGCAGAATCTCTTAGCAGGACTGCGGATGAGCCCAGACAAAATGGAGGAAGTCCCCCAAGGTACAGCCAGATATAGAAAGCGCTCAGAAACTCTTTCCTCTGTTGGCCACAGGGCTTGCCTAGTCCTAACCTGCATCACTCAGGGAACCTCCTCATCAGGACCGCTCTGTTCCTCCTGTAGCCTCTCCTGCCTGTTGTTCTTGGCCCCTTTAGTTTGATTTTCTTGCTTCATCCTGTGCCAGACCTACTGATGGCAGGAGTGCTGATTTGACGCAACCATATATGCCCTCCAGGCTGGAGTGACACTTCTGAAAGATGAAAGCTTCCGCTTTAAATAATGAAATACTCAGAAAACACAATACCTTCTGAATCAAAGAGATTTTATCATAGTCAAAATATTGGCCTAAATATACTTTGTTATATTTAATATCATGTTTTTAGAAAATATGTAAACCATGATTTTGAAGTTATTTTTTTGGTACATACATTCACACTTTCAAACATTTATGAAATGCATGTGTTTTACCTTTATAATGAGAAAAAAGGTAGAAGATTTTAAATCAACAAGTCATGTATATTTCATATATAGCCATTTGTTGCATAGAAAAAGGAATTTCTTATATATGTAATAATGAACAAACAAGGCTAAATTTAGGTGGCTTTTAAAATGTGGACTCGTATCAGTAAATGTACCAAATTATCATTTTACTTTTATATAAAGTTGATAATTCACTGCTATGAAAACTAATCAATATAAAATTTATGAATGTAAAAAATAGCTATACTATTCCCTAAGCATCTGTGGATATGTAAATAGGTCTTTTTCTTTTAAAAAATCAATCTCAAACACATAATCCCTAAAGCCAAATTCTTCTTATGTTTCCCACGATAGTTAACTAATCTTGTTCTTTCCGCCCATCTCATGTCTCACTCCTGGGTGATCAGAGCACCTCTTGGCATCCCAATAAATTACATTGTCCATCTTTTCTGCCTATTAGCACAGAATGTACACCATGATTATTTAGTGTCCTATAATCTACCTTCAGGTATTCAATTTACAACAACAATAACAAAGCAAGTTTTATATGTATGTGACAACTTTTCAGATACAAAGGATCTTAGAAAACCATGTGTTTTCTCAAATTACAACTCACTAAAATTAATAAAAAGTCAAGAAATTTGCTAAGCATTCTGAAATAAAATATAAGCTAGACAACCTCTGCTTGTCATTTTAAGTTGGATTTTCGATTAAGGTTGTTTTTGCTTCCCCTATATTTCTGTTTTAGAAGGAAAATTAAAAATTCTGGAACATTTTCCATTCTGAAGTCATTTGGTTGTTAGCTTTGTACCTTTCAGACACTTGAGATGCTCAACAATACTGCAAAGTACAGTTCTTGCTGTGTGCTATTATTTGCAGTACCATATAAAGAAGGTTTTTAAAACAGGAGAATATTAGAGTGGGGGAAGAAAAAAGATTCTATTTTTATATCCCATTAGACACTTTACTGCCTTTCAAGACACCGATTATAAGGAATGGCCCATTACCAGTTTTTCAGGTTCATGGAATATGTCTCAAAAGAGTTTTTGTTACTGACTGCAGTCAGCTTTCAGAGCTCTATACTTGTTCCTGACAGATGCCCACAATGAACTCGCCTATTTTTGTTTTGTTTTTTATTCTTGGAATGGGGATAGCTATAAAATCTGCTTCTCTTACTACATCTATTCCTCTTTTTATTTGATTCTAACACTCTATTAATACAATCTCTTGTCACATATCCTTTCCATTGTGATAATACTTTCCCAGGGTTACAAGAAAGGACAATGAGATTTGCTAGTCTGCAAAGCAACACTGTTAATTTGTTGATCACGGCATAGGTGACAATACCATTCAACACTGTCCATGTTATGACAAAATTACTGATTCTCTATTGCCCATAAATGTTAAACCCTTCATCTGTGAAATTTCACGTTCTCCTTTTTTCCCACAAGCCAAATCCTTATTTAGAACATGGCTTCTGTTTAGAATGCTATGTACAACTCTGAATTCTAGGCTTCTAGCATTTTATCCTTTCATTAACTATAAAATCCTATAACCTGAAAATACATAATAGACAAAAGTCAAGTATACAGAACATATGTAAGAATAAGACACACATACAAATCCAGAAGGAAAATGGGCAAAGCATGTGAACCAGCAATTCACAGAAGAAACAAACCCCAGTGGCCAATAAACATACAAAAAACAAAAACAAAAACAAAAACAAAAAACAAAAAAAAATGCTTAATTTGATTATAATCTCATCAGTTACTAGAAAGGCATAGGAATCACACTCATTTAGTTGGCTAAAATTTACAAGTTTCATTATATCAAATATTGACATGCTAAGAGGAAAACAGATACATTCTTAGTACTGGTGGAAGTATGCAGGAGCAATTTGGAAGTATATACTAAAAATTAAAAATGTGCATACCCAGTACTTCTATTTCCAGATGTCTACTATACAGAACTATTCCCATGGTACACAAGGAGACTCATGCAAGTATATTAATACTCCAGTATTAGTAATCACACACACACAAAAAAAGGTGTCAATGAATTGTAGAATGACCAAATAAAATGTGTGACAGTCACCACTAAATTAACTGGAGTATGTGTATATTTAATCATATAAATTATATGTAAACAATACTCCCTATATTCTATGTAAACATACATATATACTCATATGAAAGTGAGTATCAAAGTCAAAAATGTCATAGATTAAACTCAAAATAATGTTATCTTGGAGATACTGGAGAGAAGACAGGAATTGTAGATAATCATCAAAAAGACTTTGCTGTCCTAATAGTTTAAAGAATTAAAACATTTCTTATGTAGTTGAGTTTTTTTAATTCAAGAAATATATGAACTGTAAGGCAAACACTCTTTATTACTAAAGTTTTACTTTACAAATCAAACATGGAAAAAATAAAATATCAATTCTTAGATTAATTCATTGTCTGGAAAAACTAGAGGCTTATAGGATTTTTTTTTCTAGTGAATTTCTCTTTTAAAAACCTTTGTATTCATTAACTGGATATCATTTCATGGGGTGTATTTGTGGGGGTATATATGAGTATGTCCATGCATGTGGAATATAGGGAATTCACATAGATCTATAACTGTGTGACTCTGGTTTGCAATGTGCAAATCAACTGATAATGCACAAATATATATATGATATAAAGTATGTCAATATGAATAATACGAATGTGTCAATGATAGTGTGCAAGTTATTTGACAATGCACAATGCACATTTTTGGTATGTAACATACACATGCTAGGCTAAGCAGTGTATAACTTAATCAGTATAAAATTCCTTACTTAAGTATGTTTTTCTATTAATTCCAAAATAACAGCCATTTTTAAAATGTTTCCAGTTTATTAATTCAATATTTTAAAATAGACTATCAAAGAAATCATCTGGTTAATGTTTGATGTGCTTTTCATTTGAAGTCTAATATCTTAGCAGAGGTTGGACTTAATGATCTCATATGTTTAGTTTCAGCCCTAACGTTTATCATTTGTGATTTAAATAGAAAACACTTGTTTTAAACCATTATAGAAGTATTGAAAGTAATTTAATTTAAAAATCTCTAAGCATACTTTTTTTCTTTCTTTTTTTTTTATGGAATCTCACTCTGTCGCCCAGACTGGAACGCAGTGGCACGATCTTGGCTCACTGCAACCTCCGCCTCCCAGGTTCAAACAATTCTCCTGTCTCAGCCTCAAAAGTAGCTGGAATTACAGGTGCCCACCACCATGCCTGGCTAATTTTATATTTTTAGTAGAGATGGGGTTTCACCATGTTGGCCAGGCTGGTCTCGAACTTGTGACCTCAAGTGATACCGCCATCCTTGGCCTCCCAAAGTGCTGGGATTACAGGCATCAGCCACTGCGCCTGGCCCTAAGCATCCATTTTTAAGTAACATTCATTTTGTTGAAATTACTTCAACAAAATAACAATCATGACTTACCATCATTAACATCTTATTATCCAATAATAATATTTTACTTCATGTATGCATACTTAATATAAAAAGTTTACTATTAATTGTATCAGTATATAAAACAGTCAATTAATTTGGAATAGTAGGTAGAGACTTATGAATAATGAACTTGCCAAGTTTCTTAGCTTAAATAACTCATAACTACAGACCTCAGCCATTTGTATTAACTAGAATAAATGTCTCAGCATTGTCAAGATTTGCCAAACAAATTACAAATTTTATGGCATAATCTGTTGACATTACTAAAAAGTCTGTACTGAACTTGCTATGTGAACAACACAATGCAACTCCACTAATTCAGCATATGTACAATATGTTCTTAGATTCTATTTCTACAGGTCCCCTGCTATAATTCCATCTTCTTCAAAATATATTTTAATATTGTATTTCCTCAGTGCATGATTATTATTTTACAGTCAACAACTTTTAAAAATTAGCCTAATCCAAAGAGCAGAACGTAAAGTCTCACATGTAAATCTTATCCTCTGCCTACCGCCTCAACATAGTACGCTCAATTATTGGTTAGAATTTATAACCTATACAAATAGGGGTTTTATAATGCAATCCAGTAGGGAAGAAAAAAAATAGGTTTCATGACTTTCCATGCCTTCAGGATAAGACAGGGAAACAGTCACATGTATTGACATGTAAATTATGAATTTATGCAATCTCATTTCCTGGAAGGCAAATAATGTGGACTATGTCTGAAGACTTGTGTTTGGAAAATAAGGTATTTTTTCAAATCGGCAACTTTTCTTCTGCCATTTTGTTGTACAGTAGTACAGGAGTTACTGGGATAGGTTCCTCTATGTAGAGAGGCACTGAATAAGCAGAATAAACACCCCATCACCCAGAAAACGATGGGAAGCAACGTTTAACCTAGTAGTAATTTCACATGACATTAACATTCAGAAAATATGCATTATTAGTATAATTCTATTTAAGTATGCGACCAGAGGGTAAAAAAAAATTTACTATGAAGGTTAGAATGGCTTATATACTCCATAATTGTATGATGTTTGGTCACCGCCAATTCGAATACTTCGAGTCCTCATAACACATCTCAACTGGCTTGTAGAAGAGTAAATGATAAAAACAACTCATACTACTGAGCAACAAGTATTTAACACTGATGAAAGCAAAAACTATGTCAATCAGCTAACATTTTAGTGGGTTTCTCTTTTGTAAAAAGAACAAAAGAAACACTAAAATTTTGTTAACACCAGAATTTAAAATATTTTATCAGGTTACATAATAAATATATTTTAAGTACATTTTGTTCCCCAATAACTTCAGTTTTTAACAATTGTCATTGGGCTTGCTATCCTTTTCCTTAAAGGATTAAACTTCTGGACAAGCTGGTTCCTGGCAACACCAAAACTTCACCTGTCTGTTCATAGCTTCTTGGTGGCTTAAATCCATACAGGGTTGATCAATTTGGAATACTATCAAAAGGCAGGCATCTTCCACATGAAACGGTACATACTACAGATAAAGTAACAAATATCTTTATTTGTTGAAATATCTCAAACGAGTGTATAAACAGAGATGACCAAAGGAACTTCCACTTACCAACCTAGTACACTTGTGCTGTAGGAGCCAAAACACGAAGGATTTCTCTGCATATTAAGTTTGTTGGCCTAGGCGAAAGTACCTCTCCAGTGCTTGGCAATTGCACTGAATGGCTGTTGATTTTTCTCCCCTTATTACAATAGTTAATGGTCACTGTAAATCACAACGATTCCTAAATCCTCTTGAATCTTGCCCCTTACACAAAGCAGCCAGCTGCTGCCCCTTGATTTTGTACTGTCTACCATCAAGACTTTCCTCCCAGGTTCCATTTTCAGGGGGCAAAGGACCTCTTAAGCCCTCCTCAAAGGTCAGCAAAATGTGCTTTTCCTCAGCAGCTGCTTCTTCCCTTTCTTCATCATCCAGGCTAGTGCTAGCTGCTTTCTTATGGCTGATTTTCTTTTTATCCTCTGCAGACTAGTCACAGACAGCTGCAAGCTAATTAACCCCTCCAGGTGTCTCCTTTTAGGTTTAAACGTGGTGTGTGTGTGTGGCTAGGAGACAAGATGGTAAGAATATGTAAGAGGTGTCATCCATTATTTTGACTCAGTTTCTGTTCCTTCTGGCCTCATTTCAGAGAGCTTTATTCATGTTACCACCACCAAAAAAAATTAGCACAAGGTATTCCTTTTTAAACCGATTAACAGAAGAAAACAGTTTAATTTTAGAAATTTGCTTGAGACTTGAGAGTTCAAACTGTTAATGCCTCAGTTATCTTTCGTTATTAACATAATTTAGATTTTATTTTGTTTTTTGTTTCTGCCTACAAGTTTCCTTTTTTACAAAAACTAAACAGCAAACCTGTTTGACAATTTACTTCTTGAAATCTAGCACTACGTTTTAAGCTACACAAAAATTTAGGTACACAATTGGAGTTCTAAAACTTGAAACAAGTCAGCTGTTAATAAGGTAGGTAATCAACTTATAAGCAAGAATAAATTTGTAATCAAATGAAAATGCAATGCCATCCATTTCAGGTTCTGTATTTGTATTTACCTGGTGCCTGCCTTCCAGTGGTAAACATAGTGCCTAACGTATAGTAGATCTCAATAAATATTTGCTGAATGAATAAATGAGTGAATGAATAGACTTAAAGCATTGCTCAGAGATGTGACTGCACATGACAGGTTTTCCAAAACACTCCTGGTCTCAAAAATCCCAACAAGTGCAAAATACTGGTTGAGAAAACTCTACTTCCCACATGACTATCTCTGTCTTCAGAAATGCTGATGACACAATCTAAGTAGTTTTTGAAAAACATAGAGGGCATTGATTTAGAGTATAAATTTTTAGCTGGAATGATTTGCATCTAAATCCCTGACTTGCCATTTACATTGTGGGTTTAGGTAGTTGCTTAATGTCATGACCCCCGAGATTTTTCTTTGGTAAAATGAGGGTTTTTCAATGATATGTTGCCATACAACAAACCACTGCAAAATATGGTGGGTTAAAGCATCTGCTATTTATTGGCCTGTGGTTCTGTGAAGGCAATTGGGGCTAGGTGGGTAATTCTTCTGCTGGTCTCAGCTGGGTCTAACAGGGCCAAATAATCTGAGAAGACTTTGCTTAGAAGTCAAGCAGCTGGGGCTGGCTGACCTCCATTCTCCACGTGGCCTCTTATCCCCCTCTAGGCTAGACTGGGCTTCTCTCCATGGTCATCTTAGGGCAGTACTCAGATAAATAAGAGAGAGAGCCGCAGGGCCTCATGGAACCTTAGTTCCAAAACTTGCACAATGCCACTCTGCCATTATCTCAAGGGGAAAGAAAGTTGTAGGCATCAGATTTAAGGGGAGGAAAAACACATTCCACCTCTTGATGTAAGGGAGGCAATGTCACATGGCAAATGCGTTATGTGTCCAGGAAAGTGAGGTTTCTTACTCTACTCTGGCAAATAATCCACTAGGGAAAGTAATCAGTGGGTTATTTAAACATTAAAAGTGCTATCAATGATAGCACTTTTGCACGTTTATTGTATTTTAACAAATGATAGTTTATCATATTTATATAAATGACAGTTTATTGTATTTTTATTAGTTTTTTGTAAATATAATTATTTTTCTCCTTGTCTTGCTCATTTTCAAGTAATTTTTCTAGCTAAAACATTGGGGGATGATATTTAGTATTTTGATTCTATTTTTTAAAGCAATTTCTTTAATCTTCAGGCTCATACTTCCATTTTAAAGAATACTCACTGATTAAATTTAACCCAGATTCGGTGGATTTCATCTCTAACCTATTATCCATTCTTCAAAAATTCCTTACTTAAATTGAATGACAGATTTAAGGAACATAGCCTGCGTATTTGTGAGAGGCAGCAGAAAGGAGGTGACTTTCAGGGATATACACATCCCAGCTAATCTTTCTTTTAAAATTTCGTGTTTAGAGTTCAAGGAATATTGAGTCAGGGAAAGAGGGCCAGAACTGAATTCTCACAAATGTAGACAAAATTAGAGATGTGTTGTAGGCTCTGAGCCTCCTAGGGTAAAGACTGCAAAGGATTCAAGGCAGCTGGGGGAAGACAGAATCAAAAAAGAAGCTTGGGCTGAGTAGTTTTTCCAACCTTTATGCTAGTCTGGGGGTTGGCTAACTTTCTGTAAATGGCCAGATGGTAAACATTTTAGGCTTTATGGGCCTCTGGATTTCTGTTGGAACCACTGAACTTTTCTGCTGTTGGAGAAAAGCAGCCACAGACCATGTCTAAACAAATGGGCAGGCAGTTGCAATAAAACTTTGTTTACAAAAACTGGGGATAAGCAGGATTTGACCCACTGGCCATGGTTTGCTGATCCCTGCTCTAGTCAGTTGTAAATACACAGATTCAGCATTGCTTTAACTCTTTAGAAGTCCTGCCAGGACAAAGCATCTCAGCTTAGAAATAACTTTGCTGGTAGTATCTCAAAGTACTGCAAGAAATAGTAAAATAGTTTTAAACATTTTACTCCCAATGAAAGTCTCCATGCATGGGAGAATACACCAGTGAATACAGCATATACTAGCAGAGTAAAATGTGAGTACTGTATTTTTTTTTTCTTTTTTGAGACAGTGTCTCGTTCTACAGCCCAGGCTAGAGTGCAGTGGTGTGATCTTGGCTCATTGCAATCTCTGCTTGCCAGGCTTAAGCCATCCTCCCAAGTAGCTGGGACCACAGGCATGCACCACCACACCCAGCAAAGTACTGTTTAAAACTACATTGTGTAATCATGAGTGTTTTGCCAGACTAAAAGGAGGTAATCTAAATCTAATACCATGGAACAAATATAGACATTGGTTTGTCTCCTATTTTTCCCACTTTCTATCTGTGTGACCCTATGATTATTTGCTCTATAATTCATTAATTTATTTACTTAATTATGTATCTAGTAAAGCTAATTATAATCAGTTAAATATTGAGAACTCATTAGGTGTGAGGATGAGAATAGTCTAATTTAGTCTTCCTATGACACTCTGAGATATGTACCATTTTTATCCCTATTTTACAGGCCAGAAGACGTTAAATTACTTGTCCAACATACCCCATCTAGTAAGATGCAGACTATGTCCTGAAACTAATTCCTTCTTTTATCTGGATAGGACCATCCACAGAATACTCACTATTATAGCTCTACCCCATGACAGGTGAATGTAATTGTCACTGAGTCCTGTCTCTGTCCCTTAAGAGCTGCTTCTGTTCTCTGCATCTCAACATCTGTACCATTAGAGTGAGTTAATAACATGTCACACCTGGGTTTGATGTGAGGACTAGGTGACTTTCCTTACATACAATGTGAGGATCCCAAGTATCTTTACAGGAAAGCTTCTTTCAGTTCAACTTCAATTTGGTGTCAAGACTTACAGCCAGTTTTTAAATGAAATAATATATCTGTATGCACAAATATAGGTTATTGTTTTACTGGACATAAGACAGTAAGAATTACCTAGGACAATTTACTTGTTTTATGTTTAGGTAATTCTGAATTAGGGTTTTTATTTCATATATTGCTTATTTGCTAAAGTACTTCCATGGAAAGTGAAAGCATTTGAACGTTTGCTGCAATTAATATTAAGAAGCTTAAGCACCCCAAATCTTAATCCACTGGAATTGTTCTCAGTACTCAGTAATTATCATGGCTGATTTGCAGTCTTGTCTCATTCTTTTGCTAATTTTTTTTGTCTTTACACAAATTAACTGCTGATGTGTTGTCTTCACGGGCTGCACAGAGGTTGGCATAACTATTCAGCAGCAAAAAATAATAAAAATAATAACATTAAAATGGAATATTTGTAAAATTAAAAATTCATGGAAATACCAAATTTTAAGAATGAATGCTCAATCAATAAAATGTATTTTATATAGGAGTATAAAAATACATGTAGAATATAAAATCATAGATATATCATATCATAGAAAGGAAAATGGCATCATTACATGGAAAGTCTAAAAATATAAAAACATAGGCCAGACGTGGTAGCTCACATCTGTTATCCCAGCACTTCGGGAGGCTGAGGTGGGCAGATCACCTGAGGTCAGGAGTTCTAAACCAGTCCGGCCGAAATGGTGAAACCATGTCTCTAATAAAAATACAAAAATTAGTCGGGCATGGTGGTGTGTGCCTGTAATCCCAGCTACTTGGGAGGCTGAGGCACGAGAACTGCTTGAACCCTGGAGGAGGAGGCTGCAGTGAGCTGAGATCATGCCACTGCACTCCAGTCTGGATGACAGAGCAAGACTCTGTGTGTGTGTATATATATGTGTGTGTGTGTGTGTGTGTACATATATATGTGTGTATATATATGTGTGTGTGTATATATATACACATACACACATGGGTTTTAGGTCAATGTGTTGGACTATGCTTATTTAGACACATTTCTCCTTTACCCTCCTCACCCTATGCCAAACTAACACAAGGACATAGATAAAAAGAGAATAAGTTCTGAATGTATAAATTATCTCCAAGCTACATGAGCAAACCATCCAGCAGTCAGAGAGTTTGGGAGAATATAAAGTCAGAGCTGTGAGCAGCAGCTGAAGCCAAATGGCTCACAGAGGTACTTGGAGTCAATATAAATCTTCAGGGCTTCTGGGGCCCAGTAGGGAGAGGAGTTGGGAGGCACCTAATACAAGACAGGAGGTTGCAGCTGAGGTGTCTCTACAAAGCTGAGCGTTACATAGGGTTGTTCTGCATTTTATATGGACTGGAA
The DNA here is from genome assembly GCF_002776525.5 of Piliocolobus tephrosceles. Lineage (NCBI taxonomy): Eukaryota > Metazoa > Chordata > Mammalia > Primates > Cercopithecidae > Piliocolobus > Piliocolobus tephrosceles. The sequence continues at coordinate 12,358,926 of NC_045455.1, read as the reverse complement.
GAACCCTGGCCTCCAGCTCAGGGAAAAAGCAGAATATTGCTTGACTTCTGTCCAGATCCAAGAAGGGCAAAAGAGTCTCCTAAGAGAAGTCAGAATCCAAGACTTGGGCCAACTGAAGTGTGTGGTCTAATTTTACAGTGCCCCCAAAATGCAAATAGTTCAAGGACCTCTCCTTCCCTGATATGGTTTAGCTGTGTCTCCACCCAAATCTCATCTTGAATTGTAGCTCCCATAATCCCCACGTGTCGTGGGAGGGATTCAGTGGGAGGTAATTGAATCATGGGGGTGGGGCTTTCCTGTGCTGTTCTCATGATAGTGAATAACCCTCACGAGATCTGATGGTTTTATAAAGGGCAGTTTCCCTGCACAGGCTCTCCTGCCTACCCCTATGTAAGATGTGCCTGCCACCATGTAAGACATGCCTTTACTTCTCCTTCATCTTGTGCCATGATTGTGAGGCCTCCCCAGCCACATGGCACTGTGAATCTATTAAATCATTTTCGTTATAAATTACTCAGTCTCAAGTATGTCTTTATTAGCAGCATGAGAACAGACGAATATATTCTTTAAGCCACAAAAGTAACTCGAGTATCAGAAAGAATGGTTGATATCCATGAAACTGCAGCAAACACAACCCCAGTCATAGTTCAGGCCAGAGTACCCCTGAGAAATGAGCTCATAGCCAGTGGAAATGAGTTCCCAGTCAATATTATAAACCACACAAGAAAATGAACTATTATAAAGGAGAGTTGGGAAATATGGATGGATTAGAAACAAATTCTAAAATAAGCATGTTTAAAATGGTTGGTGAGATGAAGAAAAGATTAGAAAGAAAACAGCAAGAACACGAATCTAAGATAAAAGAACAGGCAGATTTGAAACAGAATTAAATAGAAATACTAGGTATAAAAATTACAGATGTTGGAATTGAAAATTCAATAAATGGCAGACTAGACACACTGAGAGAAAATTAAGAGTTCAGCAAATAATTTGAACTTGAAAATATGTAAACAACTCCTAGAGGGATGCAGAATGATAGAAGATCCCTTGTGCATCCAATTGAGGATCCAGAGTGTAACCCAGGGTCCCTGGGTTTTTGGGTACACACTGTGAAGAAGTATCCACTTTTAATTGCTGCCCCTTGAGTTTCTGTTGTTTAAAAACATTCTAGGATGAAGCCAAGTCCCTGCAAAACAAACAACAGACACACAAAAAACTGGTCCCAGGCATCCAGGGATGCCTGAGCTGGAGATGAACTTTGGAGACCTCTTCGCATTACCATACTAAACGCCCTGTCCAGGGAAGAGCTTATGTGTCATTTCCTGTATGGGCAACATATGAAGAAGCATGAACAACAGCTGTGTCTGCCTGCACTCCACCTCTGCATACAGTGGCTCAGCTAAGCAGCCCCCACAAAGCCCTGTTTTCACCTGTGTTTGGGGAGGCACTGCTTTGGGAACTATCTCCAGTGTTCTACTTACTTGTTGCCAGTAATGAAATCCTCTGGTTAAATCCTCCTTGGTTGTGGTCACTGGACTGCCACCTGCCAAGCAACTGAACCGACCCATTGTGTGGTAACAAGAGGACAAGTCAAGAAAATAGAAGGAAGTTAGAAAGCATGATTTAAAGACATGGAGGATAGAATAAGAAATATATGATAAAAACAAATATTAATCAGTATTTCAGAAAATCAAGAATAGAGAGAATGGAGAAGAGAGCTGATTTGAGAAACCTTCCAGAATTGAAGAAAGGCATAAGTCTCATATGCAGAGAATGAGTTCACAGTAGATACAAAATAAAAATCCATGCCTAGGCATACGATACTAACAGCACAAGACAGCAAAGGCAAAGGGTAAATCTTAAAAACTACCAGAGGAAAATGGATATTAAAAAAAACCCCAAATTCACAAAACCAAATTAAAAAAAAAAAAAAGGAAAGTCTTAAAATTAGACCCACGGTAGGCTTTTTATTGGCAGTAATAGATTCCAGAATACAATGAAAATATTTCAGGTTTTATGTCCAATCAATACCAAAGGAGAATTCTGTACTCATTGAAGCTAATTATCAAAAATAAGATAAGTTAAAGCCATTTTCAGAAAAAGTACACAGGAAGCAGAAATATTTAGCCAGGTACAAAATGAAGGTGGCACACTTAATCTATGCTACTGTAGATCTTGTTTAACAAAAGCAAAAATAAAAAAGTAATTCTCTAAAGATTATTTTGCATTACCAGAACTAATAAAAACATTTGTTTCGGAGGTTAGACAAGTTACATAAATGTGAGAAATAAAACAAATGGGGGAAGTGAGACTTGCAGCAAATGTGGAGTGCTTACGCTTCACTTTGACAAAGTCATAGTAAAAAAAAATTGGAAGCAATGTATGTACACACGCACACAGTCAGACAGGCATGCCTGCATCCAGCACATGGCCGTAAGAACTACAACAAGTTAATGATCCATCCTTTCTTCTGAATTTATTTCACCTTCATTTCTTGTTTTATTTTAACATCTCTGTTTGAGGTACATTCTATTTTCAGTACCTATATAGAGTAAGTGCAAAATAACTGTTTGCTGAATATATTATTTATGAATACATCTCATTCTTCTGCTTACTATGAGAAAGCATCTCATATTCTTTAAGAAAGGTTACATCCTCAGAAAAATAGAAATACATCTCACTTTTCTACTTATCTAAAAACAAATCTGATCAATAATAATCTTTATAGTAGCAATTGTGGTAGTGGTTGTTATTTTTGTTTTAATGGTGGCAGCTTATATTTATTAGCCATTCATGATTTATTCTAATATGCTTATTTTAGTTTTAATTTTATTTAGCATATTTAAGTTATTATATTTAGCATGTTAGGTTAGTATATTTAGAATATTTTGCTCTTATGGTTCCAGAACCCCAAGGCCTAAGGGAGTGAGAGCTGAGGGGTAGGGAAGAATAAAGGAGAAAAATGGATGGGCTGTCTCCACTGTCCAGTGACTGCTCAGGATGACCAACTTCTTTTCATAGCCCACGTGGCTCAGGCTAGAAGCACTTTGTCAAAGGCTGGGGGCTTTCTCTCCAGAGAAGGAGGCTCTTCCCTCTTCAGCAGGGTTTTGGCTAAGCAGGGCTCACAGCTGGAACATGGAAGCCCCTAGTGTGCCTGGGTCAGGTCTTCATTAGCCTTGAGGTAAGAGCTGTGTTAGGGCTTTCCTAAATAACACTATTATTATATTTTGCTCCAACTGATTAGTTGGTAAAACTGATTTGATTTCATAGAGTGTTCAGGAAATTATGTTCTACGGGCTGCTCTCACCAGCAGAGAAAGTTTCCTTGACTGTCTATACACGATTTCCAAGCTAGTCTATTCACATGTGTTTCACGTGAGTATCTGGCTTAACGGAGAAGTCCTACGTTCAAACGAACAGTGAAATTAGAGCCTAGAGTTGCATTTGAATTTGGCTTAAATTTTCAATTACTAAATTGCTGCAGAATGATGATTTTTTAAAAGGCAATCTATCAAATATAAAATTCTCATATATAAGATCAGCCAGTCCTCAAGAATATACCGAGTTCAATGAGAGTGAGAAAAGACATCAAAAGAAGTGCCTGAGGCTCCGCTCCCACCTGAGGCAACTGGATCTAATGAACTCATCCAGAAGATAAGGGTAAAACACACACAGGCATGCATGTGTGTGCACACATGATGGCGGGACACATGCAGAACGAAGTAATGAAGTGTCAACTTTGATGCACAAACCTTGGTATCATAGTTCGTCTAGAAGGGAGATGAGTGCTACTGGCAGATCAGGGGGAACTTACCTAAGTAGGTCCTGAAAGGTGAGTCATAGGTGATGTGGGGAGTAGGTGACAGGCATTCCAGGAAGAATGGGATGAACACATACATTCAAGAAGAGAATGGACTGCTGGTGTTCAGAAGAGTACAGAGTACAGAAAACGAAATGCCTACATTATTTTTTCTTTCAATATTTATGCATATTGAAAAAGAATACCTGGTATTTTTAAAAAATTCACTCACGCAATAAGGGCAGGACTATGAATCCTTACTATCTTTTAAAAAAGTAAACAACCAGCTATCTATTGTATTAAAAATGTGCATATCCTGTCACCCAGAAATGGTTTCTAGGAATCTGTTCTAAAGCATAATCATACACGAGCACAGAATGTATATATGCCTGTATTCAACGCAGCGTTACTTATTGCAAGGAAAGATTGAAAATCACTTAAATGTCTATCAGTAAGGGAAGAATGGAAAACATTTTATAACCATGAAACTTACAAACAGGGAAGAAGAAATGAGAAAAGGAAGGAAGAGAGGGAAGGAGGGAGGGAATTATATATGGCAGAATTTATTACTTTCTTAAATCATTAAATCTCTTACATTATTTGAAGTATTACTTTTGCAACTTATTTTAAAATACTTCATTTCTTGTTTTATTTTAACATCTCTGTTTGAGGTACAGACAGATAAACCATAAAAATGCTAATTTCTTGGAATCCACTAGATATTTTCAATGAACACTGTCTTCTATGTATAACAAGAAATAAATAATCACTTTATGTCCTCCAAAATTTACTTTTAAAATTTCCTTTCACTGTCTGATGAAAAACTCCTCTAGTCACTGTCTTTTCTCATCCATTCAACAAGAACTCCTAAACATCTTTCACCAGACAATGCACATCCTTATTTTTAAAAAATCGTGCCTGCAATTTCTGCTTTTAAACTCCTTTCTTCCTAGCATTCTAAATAATATCTGGACATCTAATTTCAGTTTAAGTAAGTCTGTGACCCTGTTTGAGAATCCGATAAACCTAAAGACAGTCCCTTTAAAAATCCTGAAGCACACATTTCATGTAACCTAGGGGCACTTATGATTCAAGACACAGGGATAAAACCCCTTGCATTTGGCTAAGGGTTTTCACAAATATTCCTCATAGGATGTTTCTTGATCTCGTCCTAGATGCAACAAAAATATGTCAGGTTTTCCTTGTTCTATGATAAAGGAATTTTTATCAGAGAGCAAATATAGAATTATCATAGATGAAGCCCTTTTAGTTGAATTCTATTGCCTTAGGTCTCTCTTCCACATGTGTTTTCATAAAAATCACTAAGTAATTCCTATGGGAATAGTAAACATCAAGATAAATGCATCAAACACAACCCTTTGGTGCTTTTTTTCTGAGAGCATTATAAATCTCAATTACATATTTTACAAATTAGTCTTTACTGTGCTTTTTCTTTTATGACTACAATAAAAATGTACATTCTGTAATAAATCATGGTTGTAGATATATAACTTTCTGTTTTCTATTCATTTGTAAAGTTCTCATCTGATATCACATACAGTAGCATGAAATATGGTTTAATATCATTTAACTCTGATGAATCAATTTTTAGCAGCAGCATCAACAAAGTTCAATTTACATCCCACTATAATTTGAATAAAAGTAATTTTCCTTCATGATATTTTATCTCCATATTTAATATCAGATGTAATAAGAGACAAATTATAAAAATAATAGAATACTAATAGAAAAAGATATAGAAAGTTATTTCAAAGTCAAGTAAATCCTGTGTTAAAACTAAAACACTGGACCCGTGTAAGTGGATCCATCGTCAATCCTATTTCAGCAAGATACAGGGGTAGTCCGAAGCACAGAACTCCACCAGTGATGAAAATAATAACTGATATTTCTAAGTCAGTATTTAATAAAACTGATTTATGACCCACACAGGGAGCTGAGTCCATAGCTTATAGTTAATACTACCCAAAGTCAAAGAAGAGAAACACCACAAAAGTAAATAACAGTTACAACATATTTCTCCTTGTAAAAAATACCAGTACCAAATTTCAATACCCATAATTATGTTCTTCAGAAGTGAGTTGAGAATATAGGAAATCTGGCAGACTCAATCACCCTTTACCTTAGTTTTCCGCATTTTCTTGAAAGGCCCAATTAATTTATTGTTGCCAAAAAAAAATTCATGAAGATTTCAAGTCATCATCTTAAATTTGTTCTAAGTATCCAAAATCCACATTTTAACTCCTGTGGAGCTGATGACTTGTAGTTTTCTTATATAATACTTTAAGGAGGATACAGATAGAAAAGCTTTATTTTTTTTTTGTAAAGAAACTAATATGGCAAATATGCTTTATGTCACATTCTGATAAAGAAATTAACTAATGTGGATTTCCAAAATCTTCTTAGATAAATTTGCTGGTTAATTTGTGATAATTTAGAAAGCAAATTTAAATATTCATATCTCAAAGCAAAGAAAGTAAATTCAAATACACAGGAGAAATTAATGCATGTAGCTATAAATTACATATAGCAAACACATGGCTTATCATGGCATTTTGAATTTAGTTCAAATAAGCATAAAACTCACTAAAATATACCAAATAGCATATTTTCTTTTGCTTGCTAAGTTCTCTCCCACATCTCTAGCCTACATGTCTACCATCTAATTTTATATCAAAAGTGGTATTTACTCATTTTTTTCTGGCTTTATCTCTAATCCTTGCCCAGATGTTTATAGCTCAATAGCTTATAAAACTGCATTGCCTCCCAGGTATATTCTTTAATATTTATATTCTTTCATTTAACTAACATGTATTATGCGCCAACTCTCTGTCCCACAGAATACAGAATACAAGGGACTAGACTTAAAGCCAGAGACCAACCCCTTAAGGGGCCATCAGTTTGCAGTGGGCGTCACACTCCTTCACATTTACTCTTTATTTATCTATTTATTTTATTTTATTTATTTATTTATTTTGAGACGGAGTCTTGCTCTGTTGCTCAGGCTGGAGTTCAGTGGCTCAATCTTGGCTCACTGTGACCTCTGCCTCCCGGGTTCAGGCGATTCTCCTGCCTCAGCCTCCCGAGTAGCTGGGATTACAGGCACCCACCATCATGCCCGGCTAATTTTTGTATTTTTGTAGAGACAGGGTTTCACTATGTTGCCCAGGCTGGTCTTGAACTCACGACCTCAGGTGATCTGCCTGCCTCGGCCTCCCAAAGCGCTGGGATTATAGGCTTGAGCCACCGCGCCCAGCCTACATTTATTCTTTTGTCTAAGACTTGTCTAAAGACTTCAGGACAAGAGGGTAGTCACCATGTTGCAAGGTATGCCACTATGGCAGGTCACTATTTTGGAAGATGTGTTTCTTCCATCATCATAATGACACTTTATAATGGACCAGGTGTCCTGACAAGCCATAGGAATGAAGGTTACTCATGGTCGACTTCTCTGGTAACGTAGTAGTTTGTAGACCAAGAGCACAGGCTTTGGCCTCAGCACACAGGGCAGCAAGACTTGGCTTCCAAATGCGGCTGGTGAGAGGCTCTGGGTGAGTACATTCTTGCTCATCTCATTCTCCTCACTCATCAGTTGAGGGATAATGATACCTCATGTGCTTATTTGGAGGATTAAAAACACAATGGATGGAAAACTTTTTCACTGGTGCTAGACACATAATACGCAATCAACAAATGATAACGACAGTTGTCCTAAGTAATGACAGTATTTACAAAAGTAACGACAGTCTGTTGGACAATTAGCCACCATAAGAACATAATGTTTATTATTTCCTGGCTTTACCTTCGATGTTTGTATATATAGAATAGGCAAAGTGATCCACCATATACAGCTCGTGTAGTGTTAAGGGCGTAAGTTTTATGTCTTTTCTATTAGTTATTTTCAGAATGTCTTGATTTATAGTTTATCTTGCTTGTGGGCTTCCTTTGATATCAGCTGTTTCAGTTGAATTTCATTTATTCTGGATTTTTTTGAAAATGGGCTTTTGTCATTTATTCTGATGATTCTAAAGACTAATAAAAAATGCATGATAGCGATTTACTTCCTAAGCGACTTTCCAGGATGAGTTTTATCATCCAATGATATTCATTAGGTTGTTTAGTCCACACTGAACATGTTTTATTTTTTACCTGACTATAAAATGAATGAAGGGTTCAAACCACCACCGGAATAGTTTTGTTCTCATCTTTTGTACCAAATGTTTTACTTTTTAAAAAAACGTCATGATAAGGAATCGCCAGTTCGATGGTGTTTATTTGCTGTGATTTCTTTCCCACATACGATATATTTTGTGTTGCTTTTTTTCTAACTGGCACATAACCTCTGTTTGGACAATGGTCTTCTCCACTAGCATTTCACTAAAGGGAAATAATACTAACATTCTACTAGAAAATTAAGAAAAAAACTAAGCTTTGCAAGTTATTTTTGAATTTTCTTCTTAATTAAACACTATTTTGAGTTGTAAGACGGTTTGGTGGAAACAGCAGGTATGGTGGACATCTGCAAATCCGGAGAAGTGAGTTCAGCCTACCTCTGCCCGGAGTTCTCTGTAACTCTAATCCCACTCACTCTGACTCTCAGATCCCCACCTGTGCCGGTAAAACGCATGACTGTATTATCTGTTCCAGCTCTAAACTTCTGTAATTTCATGTCCATTGTTATTACAGAAAATCACAGAGTCGCCTCTTTTATGTCTCAGCTTGTACGTCTCATATGTTTATGAACAAGTGGGAACAGCGGAAGTAAGAACTGGAAGTGGGGTAAGTATTCAGAAAAGGGAATGCAAATTTTCTAAACAGGGTAAGTTGCTGTGATTTTGTGTCACATCAACAGTGTGGCTTTTAGGATGTTGTCAATCCCCAAACCTTTCCACTGTATGATTCCTACCCACCTCGCCACACATACTTCAATCATGGAATCTCAATGTCTGCTAAACACGTTTTGTGATTTTGCAAGATGTCCTTTAGATTATGTCTACTCCTCAGGAAGCTTGGAACATGGGGAATGTGTGATATCTTGAGTCCACAGGCTAGTGTCTTAGTGGGGATGAGTTAGTTGGGGGTCCTTAGGAAGGAGCTATAGGAAATCTAGCCAGAAATAAAGATGGAAAAGTGCATACATGGAAGAAAGAGACAGAAATAACCAGTATCTCAGTTGTCGTGTGGGCCAGGGAATTACAGAAGGTCAGAAAATAAATCATTTAGTACTGGAACCCCTGCATGTCACAGCATGACTGTGCCTTCTGCTCAATGCCGCAGCCGGTGCTTTACTTAGGCTCTGTGGAAGGAGTGCCTGTTGAAAGGCTGCTGAAAGGCAGAGGCTCAAATCCAGGGGTCACAAATTTGAATGTATAGGGATAAATAAATAAAATTAAACATACGCATGATGCTTCATCAAACTGTAGAAAATTCAGTGACACGGGCTAAATGTTGATCAGATTCTAGAGAGACTGGTCCAAGCACAGAAGTGAGGACATTTGTGAGAGCGGAGAGGAATAATTGATGAATAAAGACCAAACACCACCAAAAATTTGCCTTCTAGAATGCTAGTCACTGATTGGAATAAAATGAAATGGGAGATAGTAGTTAACATAGGCAAGATGCAAGGTTAAGAACACCGTGCCCCGACCGGGCGCGGTGGCTCATGCCTATAATCCCAGCACTTTCGGAGGCCAAGGCGGGCGGATCATGAGGTCAAGAGATCGAGACCATCCTGGCTAATACGGTGAAACCCTGTCTCTACTAAAAATACAAAAAAAAAAAAAAAAAAAACAAATAGCCGGGCATGGTGGCACGCACCTGTAGTCCAAGCTACTTGGGAGGCAGAGGCAGGAGAATCGCTTGAACCCAGGAGGCAGAGGTTGCAGTGAGCCAAGATCATGCCACTGCACTCCAGCCTGGGTGACGAGTGAGACTCCGTCTCAAAAAAACAAAACAAAGCAAAACAGAACAAAAACACCGTGCGCATGCCCCAATGCCTCTCCCTTGCATCAGACACTGAAAAACCTGCATAGTTAATGTCTGTAAACACAGGGAATCAGATCAGATATTGAGTGTGAGTGTGCAAACAGCTATGTCTTGCCTCCCTTGTTATGATGCCATTTTCCCTCAAATAACACAGAGATACATTCATATTTTGCCCGTGCATCTCCATTTCTAGCTCATTCTGTGTGTGCTCTACGCTACATAGTTAAGTGTAGTTTCTCAGTTGCTTTTTACATTAACTCTACAAAGTAAGTCTGTCACTTACCCCATTTCCTAGATGGGGAAATTGAGGCCAGAGAGGTTAATTACCTTCCTAAGGCTGTCACACTAATATAAAGTGGAGTCATGATCTAAACCCCAGGGCCATTCTTTTGAATAACTGCGCTTCAAGCAGACTTTACCACAAAGGAGTCATGTGTCCGTATCAGTTTTAAGCATGCTACAGCAAACAGCATAACTCTACTCAGAGGTTAAAAAATATACTGTCTGTTACTTTTCTTTTGAGAACTATTATCAAGATTTAGAAAGAATTGATTCCAATATTATTACTCATATTGAAATGATTTTTTGGGACATGGTCACAGATAACATTATTTGGATTTTTGAGGTATTTCTAAAGAAAGTAATTTTTGAATTTATCAAACTTTCTCATGACAAGTATGTATATATCTCTATTATACATTCCATATATTGTATAAATGGTAATTTTTTAACTCCTAAGTGTGAATGTTGTGAACATCAACATCATTACACTATCTCCTCCATTTTTCATCTTATCTCTTCTAGATATTCATAATTTGTAATATTTACATTGTATTTTGTAAATCCTACAGTTGTATTAGCTTTGTTCTTACAACATATGTATACTAGAGACTAGCTCATGATAAGAAACTCTTGATTGGCTGAATGTTTACAAGAAGATTTCATGTAAAATATAGTCTCTATGTTCTTGCCTCTTCAAAAATATTCAGAAAGAGCTTGACCCATTCTTTCCCTAAATAATTTGTAAGCATTGTGCCATTACATTTTAGAGTTCCATATTGACATGAAGTTTCAGGCCTCTCTGATGTACCTCCTTATAGCTAACTTGACCTTTTTTTTTTTTTTCCTGGATGCCTAATGAATGTTTTCTTTAGCTTTGATTTCCAACAATTTTACTAAGATGTGTCTCAGTGTTGACTGTTCTATGTTCACTTACTGAGACAAGTTGTATCCTTTGAACCTGTAATTCAGTGCTTTGCCTCCTGCTAAGTTTTTATGAGTTATATATCATGATTTTGTTTTATTGTTTTAAAAGTACCTCAAAGTACTTTTTTTATAGACATGGTCTTCATTCTTTTCATTATGACTTATCTTTGAAATAAATTTTATTAGACCAGATATCTGTCACTGTTTCACTTTGGGGAGGAACAGGGTAATACTGCAGGATAGTGCAACGGACAGAAAGGTGATGTTTCTCCCAAATTCATTTGCTGAATTTTTAACCCCCATGATGATGCTACCAGGAGGTAGGAACTTTGGGTGTGATTAGATCATGAAGGTAGAACCCACATTAATGATATTAGTAACCTTATGAAGGAGGATCAAGAGAGACCCCTTACTCGTTCTACTACGTGAGGACATAGTGAAAAGGTGCCATTCTATGAACCAGGAAGTGGGCCTTCACCAGGCGTGAAATCTGCTGCTGTGGCGATCTTGGACTTCTCAACCTCTAGAACTGTGAGAAATAAATTTCTCTTGGTTATGAGACACTGATTCTATGACATTTTGTTATAACAACCAAAATGGACCAAGATTGAATCGAAGGTTTTTATAACATAGGTGTGTGTGTATGTGTGTGTTTCTTTAGTCCACTGGTTCATAACTCTACATGCACATAAATTAACCACCTGGAGAGCCTTTAAAAGCCATCCAAACCTTGGATAATTCTAAGGTTGTGATTTAATTGACATGAGGATGGTACTTGAGAACCCGTGTTTTAAAAGGCTCCCCAGGTCATCCTAAGTTATAGTGGCCATGACAACCTTCCATTTAGCTTTTATCCCATTCTAGCCAACCCAGATCAGCAGTGTTGGGGCCCATCACAAAGCAGTTGTGTCCCCTCCACTCTATCTCCCCACCAACTGCTTGCAGAAATGAGGGCCTCTGCTTTGTGATGCTGCATGGGGTCCTGGTAAGCCTCCACAATCAGCCTTTGCTCTGATTCCCTGACTCATAACATGAGATGGTTCTGTTCCTCCAGGAACATGCATTATCTTAGAATATTGCTATGCTGCTGGTGCTGTCTGAGATCCGCAGTAGGCAGAATCCGCTCAGGAAGTTTTCTGTTAGACACCCAGTCCTGTGATGTGGTTTGTAGTTACAGTTTTTCAGAGTTCTTAAATATGAAAATTTCATTTCTGTTTCTTAGTCTTCTGGATATTTGGATGATTTTGGGGACATAAAAGGGCAAAAGATGTCTTTACTTTTCAATCTTACAACAGGGGTTCCTTGTCATTTTTTCTATTCCATGACTCTGGCTTTTAATATATTTTAAAATTTGAATTTTTCAACATCATCAGTGTTACATTTTAATGAGACATAAAGCTACTTACGCCAGAAATTTTATAAGTGAATTAAAATTCATGTTTTGAATGGTAATTTGGTTAGTAAGAAAAGGAAATGGGCTCCTTTTTAACTAATCATAATTACTTACATATTCAAGTAATTAGCCAAATTCATATGCATAATTAGGCACCTAATTATGTTTTAAATTCAAATTCATGTATGAAGAGATGATCACATGTGTCTAATAAAATATTTTATTTTCCTAATTTTGGGCAAAACATTGTCTTTTGTTTCCATAAGAACTTTTAAATATAGTAGTTTGTGTATCTACAGAGATACATAATATCAGGAAGTAGCTATCAATTTCAGTCTAAATTATAGTGACCATTTAAAAATGTTTTGGTTATGGTACAAGATCAACATTTCATTATCTAACAATTAGTCATACAGTGATGATGAATTCAATCATCATTTGGGAAAAATAAGCAAACAGATGAAATTAAGCCTGTATAGAAAGGAAGGAGTCATGAGGAATAATGAATATTGCCAACAAAAACAGACAAAATCAGGGAAAAGAACAACAAGAAAACAACTTAATTCTCTACTGTGGCTCTACCTCCTCATACAAACATGCCTGGTTACCAACGAATTCAAAAGGACATACACTTTGTTGAGCCTATTAGTAAATATTTATGGAAGCCTCCCTGTGAGCCAGGCATAACCCTGTGCCCTGGAGACTTGAAGATGAAAAGATGCACTTCCTGTTTTCAAGGAGCTTAAATCCTTGGGAGATAAATTAACAGTACAGCTATAGTAAGATAATTGCTTTAGTAGGGGGCGACTGCCTCCAAGGCAATTTCCTCCTAGAATTGGTCCTCTGGAACCAGCACACTACAAGGAGACTTTTTCTCTCAAACAGAGATTCTACCTCATATTAAGCGAAGCCATTGTAAGTCAGAGTGAAGAAAGATGAATCAACTTGAATATAATGCTGCATTTTGAATTTGGGTACAATCGTTGCATTAAAAATGGTGAGGGTGTGATGTGCTTTAGCTCCATGATTTTAAAAAATCGGAGGATATTTTCTGTAAGGGCAACCTTAACTCTGGGATGGTGACCACTCTCCACAGAAGACATGGACACACTCAGTCCCTAAAAGAAAGAGCTGCAGACTCTGATAAGGCATGCATTCTAGTCATGCCCAGCTGTTGGAACTCCTGAAGCTTATTCCACACAGCGTATCAGCCTATACATCTCGCCTCCCACACCACGTCTGCGATTTCTTCCTCATGCCTAAAAGTTACTGGTATAATTCATGACGCCTCTGTACTTTTGAGACAGAGGGAAGGATTTAAGATCAATTATAAAGCCGGATAAGCTAAGAGAGTATAGCAAATTGAAATTGCTTCACATCAGTTGGCTTCTGGATTTTTATGAAATAGGAGACAATATTATTGGTCAAAAGAGACGGAAGAATCCCATCTAACTATAATGCTTAAAATCAAATATGAGGAAATATTAAAATATAAAGATGAAAACTTGAGATGTTATTTGCAAAACTGAACTTAAAAAGATACCATCGACGGCTGGGCGCGGTGGCTCAAGCCTGTAATCCCAGCACTTTGGGAGGCCGAGACGGGCGGATCACGAGGTCAGGAGATCGAGACCATCCTGGCTAACACGGTGAAACCCCGTCTCTACTAAAAAATACAAAAAAACTAGCCGGGTGAGGTGGCGGGCGCCTGTAGTCCCAGCTACTCGGGAGGCTGAGGCAGGAGAATGGCGTGAACCTGGGAGGCGGAGCTTGCAGTGAGCTGAGATCCGGCCACAGCACTCCAGCCTGGGTGACAGAGCGAGACTCCGTCTCAAAAAAAAAAAAAAAAAAGATACCATCAGCCCACGTTCAGTACTATATTCTATATAGAAGCTGTAACTTTATGGTTCAGCACGTGGGACTGAGACTTGAAGAAAATTTAGTTTAAAAAATTACTCTGATAACAATTCTCAAGGCATAAAATACTTGTTTAGAATTATACATTTTTTGCTTTAATATTACAATATGTGCAACTTGCTTGAAATTATAATAAATACAATGATATCAACTAAATGGCAGATACTAAGTTCTTTCATTATGTATGTAATAGCACATTTTAGGACTTAATAAGGCAAGTCAAGAAGAAATGTACACATGAGTACATAGTTTTCACGCACAAGCATTTCCCATACATTTATTACAGAGTTGATGCATATTCATTAAGTCGTTCATTAATTGTCTTCTAATCAAGGAGCACTTTTCAGCTCTAATGCACTCATCAATACCTAGTATTATAGTTTTAAAGACTTACCTCGCCTATTAGGGTATAGTTACATAGGAGAGGAAACCAAATTTTGTTTATCTTTGAGTCAACCACCCAGAACCCTGTTCAACAAACAAGTATTTTTAAATGCTATTATTAAGAATCAAAATAGTCAAAAATGAGAGATCTGTAACTCCATATAAACACTACTGCCTATATACATACATAATGTGTATGCTATGCACTGTAGGGTAGAATATATTATAAAACAGGCATAGAATTAAAATTTGTATTTGTATTTCTTCTATATGACAGCCAGTCAAAATATTAGTATCAATTATTTAATTATTCTGTCTACTTCATAAACATCATAAAATAGAAACTTAAAATGTATTTTACCAGTAAGACAGACCTATCTCATTAAAGCCACTGTAGCCCAGCTCTTGCCTGCTAAGTCCCAGATCTTCAAGGTCCATGCATTTAAATCCAGGTGGGCACTGGTAGCCTTCTTCTAGCTCTGGAGAGCAGTGTGTGTCTGGAATAGCTAAGCTATTCCAGGTTACATTCCTGTGAACAACACATGAAAGTGTTAAGACAATTTCAACAAACATAAATGTTGATTACAATGAATAATGTGATTACTCTTCATTAATAGCTATGTATCTGGCCAGGTGAGGTTGCTCATGCCTGTGATCATTGCACTTTGGGAGGCACAGGCAGGAGAATCCCTTGAGCCCAGGGGTTCGAGGTTTCAGTGAACTATGATCATGCCACTGCACTCTAGCCTGTGCAACAGACCAAGACCTTGAGAGTTGAGAGACCTTCTCTCTCCCTCTATCAGTACAGCAAAGAGAGTGTATGTGTGTGCGTGTGTGTGTGTCTGTGTGTGTGTGTGTGTGTGTGTGTGTATATATATATATATATATATGGAGAGAGAGACATTGAGAGACCTTCTTTCTCTTATGTTGTAGGTACCAAATAATTGATGACAAGCATTGTTGATGAGGTTCATAGTATTTGTACCACACACTCTGAAACATACAGTCAGGTCAGAATGAAGTGAAGATGGATCATTTGGCCTACATATAAGAATGAGAAATGAAGAGATATACGTGATGTGTCTGTCTAAAATCATATCTTTCTGGCCCACCCAATTGTGGTAATTGGTAATATATATATGAGACCTTGAGACTTTCTCTCTCTCTGTGTGTGTGTATATATATATATGTATGTGATGTTATTTGCAAAATTGTGTATGTGTATCTGAATATAGTTTTAAGATTCATAATTCACAAATGATATTCATAACATTAATTACATATTAAACATTCTCAAATGATATGTGATTCATCTCCACAATGGCTCTTTACAAGAATACTATCACCATGATGGTTTTGCCATTACAGACTGAGACCCAGATAAGCAAAGCAAGGAATTTTTCTACAGATTTGCAGAGAATGTTGACTTGTCTGAGGATTCATTGTGATTCACAAAATCACAATGAGAAGGTGTCTCAAGGTCTTGCTCTGTGGCCTTGTCTCATTGTGGGCACAAATTTTACTTCCCCACTTCTAAGCAATGTTGTATGATGAAAATCATTTTCTGTGCGGTACAAATACTATGAAACTCATCAATGATACTTGTCCTTCTGAGTGTTGGAAGGTGTCTAGTTTAGAAAGAACCATATAAATAAGGAGAAATGGAAGGAACCCAAGGTATCCCATAGGAAAGAGAGATTATGAGGTGATTTAGTGATAGCTCTAGGAATATTAGAATCCTTTAGGTGCATAATGACA
Source organism: Piliocolobus tephrosceles (assembly GCF_002776525.5). NCBI lineage: Eukaryota > Metazoa > Chordata > Mammalia > Primates > Cercopithecidae > Piliocolobus > Piliocolobus tephrosceles. Next base: position 12,342,467 of record NC_045455.1, on the reverse strand, counting down.
TAATCCATTTTTATCTTTCTTAAGAATAGGCTGGATATCAACTTGATATAAAGGATTTAGATATGCAATGGCTTTCCTGACAGCAAATATAGATAACATAGGATTGCTGATTGTAGACTCTCATTCTGGGTTTACGTTAAAAATGGACCCCAAATAGCTGCTATCTGAGGTAGCCCACATGGATTGTGCAGAGGACAAAGTCTGGGGTAGATGATTTCGGAAGCCTTCTAAACCCATGATTGTGTTACACTCATTTCCTACTACATCAAAGTTTCTAGGAATTTCTTAAATGGAGAACAACCCTAAGACAGCCTCAGTCACGTCAGTTTATGGCCAAATTGAGGTAGACTTACTGGGTGACTCTTTTTCCTTTAACACCTTCTTATATTCAGTTGCTGCTTCCATCCCTTTTATAATATGCTTTCCCTAAAGTCTGACACCTAATTGTGCAATCCCTTAGCTATTTGCTGCCACCACGCATATACACACGTACATAGTTTTACACACACCATGCCTGGTGATATTTGCCCACTTCTCAGTCATAAACAAAGCTCCAGAAACCTTACCCATGATTCAAACACCCTAAGCTATTCCTTTAGGGTTCTGCCCTTTGTTCACAGCAGGTGAGCTTATCTGTTTGCTGGTGTCAGGAAGTAAGCTGTTAAATCATTGCTCCCTCTAGTCATATTTTAAGATGGTCCTTTGGACCCCATCTGCAAAACCCAAGGGAAAGGCTCTAATTGTGGAAATTACCACAATTGGGGTGGGTCAGAAAGATAAGATTTTAGACAGACACGTCATATATATCTCCCCATTTCTCATTCTTACATGTAGGCCAAATGATTCACCTTTGCTTCAGTCTGATCTGACTCTGTTTCAGAGTGTGTGGTACAAATACTATGAACCTCATCAACGATGCTTGTCGTCAATGATTTAGCACCTACAACATAACAGTAACATGGTAAGGAGACTGGGCTTCTGAGTTTCAGAGTGAGGCTTTCTGGGTTTGATCCCAGCTCTGCCATTTACTGGTTGTGTGACTTAAATAAGGCTCTAAGGGCCTCTAAGCTCAGTTTCCTCATCTGTAAGGTAGAGAGAGTAATCATAATTAAAAGCAAAGCTTGTGTGAGGGTTAAGTAAAGCAAACCAAGTAATGCAATTTGCATAGCACCTAATGTGTTGCAAATACTGTACTCAGTACATGCTTGATCTAAATGATTATTAATCATTGCAATAATACAATGTAGCATAAATCCCAGCATGTAAAAACAGAACAATAAAGACTCGTTAAAAGAGCAGAAACTTTGGCATGTTCATAACACTATGCAGCTAAGAGATACTTTAGATCACCTCGTTCTTCATTTACTCTTGAAGGCAAGGTGAAGTTCAGAGAGGGAAGAGTCTACTAGCCCATCAAAATTACATATATTTTTAATTCCAAATCCTTTTACAAATACAATAGCAGCAATATCTATGATAACACTCTGTCTACATGAACAAGTTTCAAAAAAAAAAAAAAAATCACCTTTAAGGTATTTGGAGAAGAAATTGGACTTTGGAGCCAATCTTCGTGGGTGTGAGTTCTGACCCACTTATTACACGTGTGACTTAAGCATGCTTTAGTTTTCCAAACTATAATGGTGTGAAAATGTCTACCTCATAAGCCTGGGGTGAGATGTTAAGTATTTACATCTGTAAAGTGTATAAAACGGGTACTTGACAGACAATCAATGCTAGCTGTTACTTACTGTTATGACAGTTTGAAAGTTGTAGATTTCCTAGATTCAGACTCCAGCCCTATGTGTACAGCCTCAGTTATCCCACTTCCAAAATGAGGATAGTTTTTGCGTTGTTTGTAGGGGCATGTTAACGATTAAATGAGACAATGTGCAACACTCAGAACAGCGCCAAAAATAAGTTAATCACTGAATAATTGTTAAAGATTATGATTTTTAAGTTAATTTATAAATATTAGAGTACTTTTTCCTTTTTTCTTCCTATTATATTTGTTTTTTCTTTCATATTAGTGCTGATACTCATTTTAAGTACAACTCTCACTAGATATTATTTTGAAGTCTTTGGCTTTGGAGGCAGCAGACTTGAAACATTTTTACCAACATCAAGCTATTAGCAAATGCTTACTAGAAACACATTTATTAGATGATTAATTGCCCTGGAACACACATATCTAAAACCACAAGGTAATTACTGTTTTTAAAAATTGAAATGAATGTCAAGAGTTTCAGAATATATATTTGTTAATCTTTGTTTCATTTTTTTCAGTTAACAAGAATCTTCCAGATTTTATTTTTATTTATTACCCTTAATTATTTCTGTAGTCATTTTCCCTCAGGTACTCTGGATAGAGAACAAGTGACTTTCTGGAGTTTGGGTGGGGTGGATGGAATTCTTGCCCCACCAGGCAAATCCTGGATATAGACAATGATTCTTTCAGTGATAATAAATATCCACTCATGTTTAAATGGGTTTCAAGACCAGCATTTCTTACTCACAGATTTCCTGAATAAAGTATCTATTTGTAGTTTCCCTCTTTGAATTTTTTAGCCCATTTCTGTGACCTCCAAGACACTGAAATTACTCTTGTTCACTTCCATATACTATATCCAATCAGAAGAATTTTAGTTTTATCTTCTGTGACCTCTCAGCAGTGCTCTGAATTGTTGTTTTTGTGGTAGAAAAAATACTGGTCCCCTAAAGATGTCCCCATTCTAACATATGGAACCTGGGAGTAGATAATGTTGCATAGCAAAAGGGAACTAAAGTTATAGGTGTGATTAAGGCTAAAGACATTAAATTTGGGAAATGATCCTCAGTTATCCAGGTGGACCCAAACTAATCCCATGAATCCCTAACAGTAAAGAACCTCACCTCGCCATGGTTGGAGAGAGATGTGAGTATGGGAGGAAGACAGAGATGCAACTCTGCTGGATTTGAAGGTGCTGGTTTGTCCATATTTCTTAGGCCATTCTGCTTTTCCATCTCCTCTAGTCTTGAGCTGACCTTTAGTCGTGAGCTGCTCTGAGCTCTGTCTTGGGCCTTTCTCTTTTTTCATGATAACTCTCCCAGGCAATCTCATTCACTTTCATGATTTCTCAATTCTCTGTCATCCTATACATCGTTGTAGAGTCTTAGAGCTACATGTCCAACTGCTTACTAGATTTCTCCACTTGGTTATACCACAAGTACCTCCAGCTCAATAGGTCCTTTATTCAATTTGAAATCCTAAACCAGAGTTCCCTATCATAACAAATAGGACCAGCTTCCGAACTGTGGAGCAAGCTTGAAGTCTTAGAATCTTGCTTGATACCTACTTCTCCCTCAACCCTCATACGTAATCATCACATTCTCCAACATATTCTCAAAATATCTTTTAAGCTAATTCCATTCTCTCCAGCTCGCTCTCTACACACACTCTTATCTGGCCTCCTCACTGGCCACTCTGCCTCCCACTCTTAGCCTTTCTGATACATTTGGCACGAAGCACATGCAGAGACCCTTCCTAATCACTGTCCTACTTTAACAGTGGCAAACCTGTCACATGGTCTGCAAGATCCTGAAGCATCTGGCTCCTCCCACACTTCAAACACCCCTTTGTACCCCCTTTCCCCAAGTATCCTAGTGTCTGACCATGTTGGCCTTTCCCAGCTCCTGCCTAATGCAGGGTCTTCTCCTCTGCTTGGAAGTCTCTCCTGTTTTCTTTGGTTAACCCCATTTTTGTAGCCTTCAGGCCTCAGCTTGACTATCATTTTCTTGGGGGAGCCACTCCAAGTCCCTTCCACTGGGCCAGGTTTCTCTGCTATAACTTCTCAAGGTACCCTCGCTTTTTGTTTCTGGCACTTGAGACAAATGCAATTCACATTTATGTGGTCATCTGTTTATTGGATGTCTTCCAAACTCAACTGTTCCTTAGTGTAATTTCCAATTCCATGAAGTCCCTGACACAGAGACTATGATAGTTAAATTTAAGTATCAGCTTGATTAAAGTATGGTGCCTGGCTGTTTGGTCAAACACAAGTCTAGATGTTGCTGTGAAGGTATTTTATAGCTGTGATTAACACTTAAATTGATAGACTTTGAGTAAAGCATGTTACCCTCCATAATGTGAGTGGGACTCATCTCATTAATAGGAAAGATTTTGACTTCTCAGCAAAGAGAGGTCACTGGCCTACCCCATCTTTGGCAGAGCCTTTCGCCTGCCACATCATCTTCTGCTGAAATGTCCAGGCTGCCCTGAAGATTTTGGTCTTAACAGCCTACAAAATTACATGAGCCAATTCCTTACAGTAAATCTCTTTACATCTGTATCTATAGACATGTATCTTTTGAGCTAAGCCAACATATATATATACACATATATATAATATGTAAAATATATTCTATATTCTATATTCTCTCTGGAGAAACCTAATATGTAGTAGATGTTTAATAATTATTTTCTGAATGAATGAATGAATGAATGTGTCTTTCTACCATTATTTAAATCTATGGTGAATCATTTATTTGTAAACTACAGAAACTCTTTAATAAGTGGATCCTGTTTTATGCATTTTTAAGTGTAATAATCCACAAATTGCACTGATTTTCAATGTTTTAAATGTCTGGCTTTAGTAGTTTCCATGTATCAAAATGAGTGCTAGAATCCCTGGGAGCAGCCAATTGTTTTTTTAAAAGCCTTCAATTATCCTCCTAGCACATGTTTGCTTGTTTGTTTTTAATTCTTAACAAAATATTCTATTTACAAATAACACTTTGTAGGAGTTTGAGATCTAAGAAAATGTGTTCTAAACTTGTTACTAAAATTGTTGATAATGGCCACAAAAAATACCTCAGGACCTCAAGAGTCCTGTGGTTTTAAGTTATTCACAACTCTTAGTGGTGCAGAGCACCGAGCTGTGTATCACAACACAAAAATGATCATCTCAGTTCAGTGATTAACTCACTTAATTACCTTGGGCGATTCACTTGAAACATTTGAGCCTCAGTTTCCTCATCTGAAAAATGAGAAACTTTCCAGGTGTTTACAAAACAATTCCCAGAAGGACCTCATAATACTTTCATATAAAAGAAAAGGGATATACTTCGAGTGAAAGCACGCGGCCCATAATTCAACATATGCTTCACTGTGCATAGTTCTCCTCTCACCACAAGGCTCACCAATGACAAAGGCAATAGCTTCAGACTTGACGTTAAGATTCCTCTCTTCGTTATTCACAATATCGTCTTTCTCTACATATCTGGAACTACCGTCACTGCTTTTTGCACTGCACTTAGGGCTTCTGTAATCACTGTCATTAATGAATATGACTATGCTTATGATGACTTAGCCTCTTTTCAGAAAATTTTTCCAGTATTCGTAGGGGGCACTTAATTGTATTTGAATGTCTGTTTATTAATTTATAATAATTATTTTTGACAAGCCTACTCTATGCCACACAGCATGCTAGGAATGGAGATGAATAAAAGGAATAAAGTGGACTCAGGGACTTTACTGCTCAGTGTAAGAGAGAATAAAAAAGTAACGACCACAGGAGAGTGTCATGAATGCTTTAAGAGCTATCTATATGCTCCTGATGTTAACTGAAGTTCAAAGCGGAAACATCAATTATGACTATGGGTGGCAGATGGTGGGTACTGGGAAAACCTTGCAATAGGGTGTTGCTTGCAGTGACTATTATTAAAGGATCAACAGGTACTAGTTCTCGGGATGGAATAAACAGCAGAGCATTCTGGGAAGTGAAAATGTCAGAGCCTGCATTTGCATATAAGAGAGAAAGTGAGTGAGAAAAAGAGAGAGAGAGCGTTTCACCTTTTCGCTGGTGAGTGTAGCTGTTTGGTGAGATACAAGGATTGTTAATAAGCAGTTGTTATCGTATAAAAGCAATTTTTAAACTACACTCTTAGAGATTTACAAATTAGGGTAAAAGATAAGGATTTGTGCTATCCTAAATGGATACTGTGACTGATGCAGCATGAGCTGGTTGTAACATGTTTCTAGTATGTGAGAAAGGACAAAAAAGGTCAAAAGATACTCATGAAATAAATTATTACTAAATTTACTTGCTAGATTTTCACAACATATACCTATGATAGCAATTTATACATAGCCATTTTGTTTACATTGTTATTACCTTTTTTGTTAAAAATCTAAAGACAAGCAGGCTAAGAATGACTTCTTGGTATTGAAATTTGATCCATTTGTTGTAAAAGATATTCACAGAGCCCAAGCTACAGTATATTTCTGAAGCTGGCATTCCATAAAAAATTGCCAATGATGTAAATAAGTAAGTAGCCCAACAAATCCACATGCAACAGATAACACTATACTACTTGAGCATTTTGTTTTTCGTTGCATCTGTAAGGCTTCATTTTTATTTATATTGTATGCTCTAGAAATAAATCAAAAATGGAGGAACACAATTCTAAATAAACCCATGGAGAAAATTACACCCACACACAATCATACACAGACACAGGCACAAACTTTTACATTCAAGAGAATAATGAACATAGCCTTTGATACCTTACATGGTGCTTGTCTTGCCTTTTGTGGCAGACATAAAAATTTAGCAAGACATATTATCTTGCTAAAAGCTGACCCCTAGATTGAGAGGTTTTCCCAGTCATTGCATGTACCTACAGAAAACTTAGTCTGGCTGTCATCGCCTTTCAGCTTCATTTCAGACAGTCATCTGATTTCATTTTCACTCCTATTAGCTTCCTCTTGTCAGGATTAATTATAAACTCCTATGAATTGGTCTGGCTAATTCTAACGCTGGATGCTTTGGAAAACGAATCCCACCCTAGAAAGCAAGAGTCTTATTTGCAGAGATAAATCATTTATTGATTTTGGAAAACTTTTAATGGCTCTGCCTGGACTTTTATAGTGGAACTGCAAAACAAGATAAATATTCTGAAGCAGGCAATAATATTGATAATCACACCTCTTTTAATGAACAAGTTAACCTGGCACATTTTTTTTCTAGGAAATAAGTTGTAAAACTAAGTATTTTAATATGATTTTCCTACTCCTTTCACCCATTCCTGAAAGGGTTGGTAGGCAAAGTTATAAAGAATTGTAGCCTTCATGCATAAAAATGGTAAAATTAAGTATTTTTTCAAATATTGTGACTATGAAATTTAAGTGACAATGCAGTACATGATTTTATTTTAAAGGAATATTTTAAATAGTTATCTTCCTATATCTGAATAGCTTTTTAAAATAATACATTTTCCCCAAGTTTACTCCCTCAACTACTTTGCCAATGTAGATAAGGCATAGTGCACCTGACAGGAGCCAGGAGACTGCAGTCGGGTTAGGATAAGGCAATGAGAGGGCACAAACATATTCAAAATAATATCAGAAAAGTTGGTCAGGTGTAGTGGCTCACGCCTGTAATCCCAGCACTTTGGGAGGCCGAGGCAGGCGGATCACTTAAGGTCAGGAATTTAAGACCAGCCTGGTCAACACAGGAAAACCCGTCTGTACTAAAAATACAAAAGTTAGCCAGGTTTGGTAGTGCACACCTGTAATCCCAGCTACTGGGGAGGCTGAGGCAGGAGAATCGCTTGAACCCAGCAGGTGGAGGTTGCAGTGAGCCGACATCATGCCACTAAACTACAGCCTGGGCAACAGAGTGAGATTCCACCTCAAAAAGAGAAGAGGAGAGAAGAGAAGAGAAGAGAAGAGAAGAGAAGAGAAGAGAAGAGAAGAGAAGAGAAGAGAAGGGAAGAGAAGAGAAGAAGAAAAGAAAAGCTAAGCATCAGGACACAGAGCATGCACTGATCAGCTCCAAACTAGAAATGTGACACCGTTTGAGGTTAAAAGGCAATCTGCTGTCTTTGACTTTTAAAATCTAGGCCAAGAGATCCTCACGCAGCAACTTTTCTCCTTTTGCTTTAGGAACTGGAAGATATGGGGTGACAATGTATATGTAAAGAGAGCCGGTTGACATAATGGAAAGGGGCCACCAGAATTTGGGGCCAAGCATAACAGGACTTCAGTTGGTAATTCAGCCAATTAAGTTTGGCGAGGAACAATTTCCTCATCTTTCTCGTGAAGATCAAATTTATGAAACTGCATTATAAATTAGCAATTGTGTATATAAATCACCTCTTACATACTTGGAGGTCAAAATATATTTATGTGAATTGAATGTGATTTGACTGAGTTGTATAGCTGGGGAGAGGCAATTTTTTTCCACTCCAATAAGCTTCTATCCTTTCAACATGGCCAGACACACTAACGGCTCCCTGATATAGTTTGGATATTTGTCCTTGCCCAAATCTCATTGAAGTATACTCCTCAGCGCTGGAGATGGGGCCTGGTGGGAGGTGATTGGATCACAGGGGCAGATCCCTCATGAATGGCTTGGGCCATCTCTTAGGTGATCAATGAGTTCCTGCTCTGAGTTCACAGGGGATCTGGTCATTTACAAGTGCAGGGCACCTCCCCTCCACTATCTCTCTCCCTTGCTCTCATTCTTGTCATGTGATGTGCCTGTTCCCCATCTGCCTTCTGCCATGATGGTAAGCTTCCTGAGTCCTCATCAGAAACTGAGCAGGTGCCCAGGGCCATGCTTCCTGTACAGCCTGGAAAACCATGAGCCAATTAAACCCTTTCTTCTTTATAAAATACCCAGTCTCCAAATTGGATAAAGAGTTAAGATCCATTGGTATGCCATATTCAGGGGACCCATCTCATGTGCAATGACACACATAGGCTCAAAATAAAGGGATGGAGGAAAATTTACCAAGCAAATGGAAAGGAAAAAAAAAAAAAAAAAAAAAAGGAGGGGTTGCAATCCTAGTCTGTGAGAAAACAGACTTTAAACCAACAAAGATCAAAAAAGACAAAGAATGGCATTACTTAATGGTAAAGGGATTAATTCAACAAGAAGCGCTAAATATCCTAAATATATATACACCCAATACAGGAGCACCTAGATTCATAAAACAAGTTCTTAGAGATCCACAAAGAGACTTAGACTCCCACAAAATAATAGTGGGAGACTTTAACACCCCACTGTCAATATTAGACAGATCAATGAGACAGAAAATTAACAAGGATATTCAGGACTTGAACTCAGCTCCAGATCAAGTGCACCTAATGGACGTCTACAGAACTCTCAACCCCAAATCAACAGAATATACATTCTTCTCCGTGCTACATGGCACTTATTCTAAAATCAACCACATAATTGGAAGTAAAACACTTCTCAGCTAAGGCAAAAGAACTGAACTCATTACAGTCTCTCAGACTACAGTGCAATCAAATTAGAACTCAAGATTAAGAAACTCACTCAAAACAACACAATTACAAGGAAATTGAACAACCTGCTCCTGAATGATTCCTGGGTAAATAATGAAGTTAAGGCAGAAATCAAGAAGTTCTTTGAAACCAATGAGAACAAACAGACAACGTACCAGAATATCTGGGACACAGCTAAACAGTGTTAAGAAGGAAATTTATAGCACTAAATGCCCACATCAGAAAGCTAAAAAGATCTCAAATGGATACCCTAACATCACAATGAACAGAACTAGAGAAGCAAGAGCAAACAAATCTAAAAACTAGCAGAAGACAAGAAATAACTAAGATCAGAGCAGAACTGAAGGAGACAGTGACACAAGAAGTCATTCAAAAAATTAATGAATACCGGAGCTGGGTCTCTTGAAAAAAGTAACAAAACAGATAGACTGCTAGCTAAACTGATAAAGAAGAAAGGAGAGAAGAATCAAATAGACACAATAAAAAATGATAACGGGGATATCACCACTGACCCCACAGAAATACAAAATACCATTAGAATACTATAAACACCTCTACCGAAATAAACTAGAAAATCTAGAAGAAATGGATAAATTCCTGGACACACACACTCTCCCAAGAAGTCAGCTCCCTAAATAGACTAATAACAAGTTCTGAAATTTAGGTAGTAATTAATAGCCTATCACCCAATAAAAAGCCCAGGGCCAGAAAGATTCACAGCCAAATTCTACCAGAGGTACAAAGAGGAGCTGGTGTCATTCCTTCTGAAACTATTCCAAAAAATTGAAAGGAGGGACTCCTTTCTAATTCATTTTATGAGGTCAGCATCATCCTGATACTAAAACCTGGCAGAGACACAACAACAACAAAAAGAAAATGTCAGGCCATTATCCCTGATGAACATCAATGCAAAAATCCTCAATAAAATACTGGCAAACTGAATCCAACAGCACATCAAAAAGCTTACCCACCACAAACAAGTCGGCTTCATCCCGGAAGTGTAAGTCTGGTTCAGCATACACAAATCAATAAATGTAATGTACCACATAAACAGAACCAGAGACAAAAGCCACACGATTATCTCAACAGATGCAGAAAAAGCCTTTGATAAAATTCAACAACTCTTCATGTTAAAAGTTTTCAATAAACTAGGTATTGATGGAACATATCTCAAAATAATAAGTGCTATTTGTGACAAACCCATAGCCAATATCATACTGAATAGGCAAAAGTTGGAAGCATTCCTTTTGAAAACTGGCGCAAGACAAGGATGCCCTCTCTCACCACTCCTGTTCAACATAGTATTGGAAGTTCCGGCCAGGGCAATCAGTCAAGAGAAAGAAATAAAGCGTATTTAAATAGGGAGAGAGGAAGTGAAATTTTCTGTTTCCAGATGACATGATTCTGTATTTAGAAAATCCCAGCATCTCAGCCCCAAAACTCCTTAACCTAATAAGCAACTTCAGCAAATCTCAGGATATAAAATCGATGTGCAAAAATCACAAGTATTCCTATACACCAAAAACACACAAGCAGAGAGCAAATCATGAGTGAACTCCCATTCACAATTGCTACAAAGAGAATAAAATACATAGGAATACAACTTACAAGGGATGTGAAGGACCTCTTCAAGAATTACAAACTTCTGCTCAAGGGAATAAGAGAGGACACAAACAAATGGAAAAACATTCCATCCTCATGGATAGGAAAAATCAGTATCATGAAAATGGTCATATTGCTTAAAATAAATTATAGATTCAATGCTATTCCCATTGACATTCTTCACAGAATTAGAAAAAAAACAACCCTAAATTTCATATGGAACCAAAAAAGAGCCTGTATAGCCAAGACAATCCTTAGCAAAAAGAACAAAGCTGGAGGCATCATGCTACTTGACTTCAAACTATACTACAAGGCTACAGTAACCAAAACAGCATGGTACTGGTATCAAAACAGACATATAGACCAACGGAACAGAACAGAGACCTCAGAAATAACACCACGCATCTACAACCATCTGATCTTCAACAAACCTGACAAAAACAAGCAGAGGGGAAAGGATTCCCTATTTAATAAATGGTGCTGAGAAAACTTGCTACCCATATGCAGAAATCTAAAACTGGAACCCCTTATACCTTATACAAAAATTAACTCAAGATAGATTAAAGACTTAAATGTTAAACCCATAACCATACCCTAGAAGAAAACTTAGGCAATACCATTCAGGACATAGACATGGCCAATGATTTCATGATGAAAATGCTAAAAGCAATGGCAAGAAAAGCCAAAATAGACAAATGGGATCTAATTAAACTAGACGCACTAAAGAGCTTATGCACAGCAAAAGAAACTATCATCAGAGTGAAAAGGCAACCAGAATGGGAGAAAATTTTTGCAATCTACCCATCTGACAAAGGTCTAATAACCTAGAATCTATAAGAAATGTAGACAAATTTACAAGAAAAAAGAAACAACCCCATCAAAAAGTGAACAAAGGATATGAACAGACTCTTCTCAAAAGAAGACATTTATGCATCCAACAAACATGAGAAAAGCTCAACATCACTGATCATTAAAGAAATGCAAATCAAAACCACAATGAGATACCCTCTCACACCAGTCAGAATGGCGATTATTAAAAAGTCAAAAAACAATAAATGCTGGCGAGGATGTGGAGAAATAGGAATGCTTCTACACTGTTGGTAGGAATGTAAATTAGTTCAACTATTGTGGAAGACAATGTAATGATTCATCAAGGATCTAGAACCAGAAATACCATTTGACCCAGCTATCCCATTACTGGGTATATACCCAAAAGAATATAAATCATTCAACTGTAAAGATACATGCACATGTATGTTTACTGCAACACTATTTACAACAGCAAAGACATGGATCCAACACAAATACCCATCAATGATAGACTGGACTAAGCAAATATGGGACATATACACCACAGAATACTATGCAGCCATTGAAAGAAATGAGATCATATCCTTTGCAGGGACATGGATGAAGCTGGAAGCCATCATCTTCAGCAAACTAACACAGGATCAGAAAACCAAACAGTGCATGTTCTCACTCATAAGTGGGCGTTGAACAATGAGAATATATGGACATAGGGAGGGCAATGACACATAATGGGGTCTGTCGGTGGGTGGGGGGCAGGGGGAGGGACAGCATTAGGACAAATATCTAATGCATGCAGGGCTTAAAACCTAGATGATGGGTTGATAGGTGCAGCAAACCACCATGGCACATGTATATCTATGTAGCAAACCTGCACATTCTGCACATGTACCCCAGAACTTCAAGTAAATTTTTAAAAAAGCAAACAAGTAAATAAATAGATACAAAGTAGAAAAAAAGAAGAAAATACTTATTTAACAGGATGGCATTTATTACCCAGAAAGTTCTGAAAAAAAATTATTAGGAGATACTTGCTCCCTAGGGTGCTAAAGAAAGACTACTTAAAATCAACATTACAAATTACAGAACATGAAAGACAACTGTATCTTGAACTTTGCATAAAACCAACGTCTCTTGATGGTTAAATTTAGACTACAATTTACTTTTGAGGGGGCAATATCGCAGTAGTGATGCTGTGTCCTTCTGTATGCATCAGTACATCATAAAAATTTGTCCTAGTGCAGTTAACATTAATGATTCACTTGGTTAAAGAGCTCTCGGACAGACCATTGCACTACAGAGTTAATTATTTTTCTCTTCATTATTAGGTATCTTTATGCAGCTGATGTTCATAAACCATCACATTTAATCTGGCAGCTGCCCTTCTTTCTTAGGTTTTATTTGCATATATCTGTCTTTGGTAAATAAAAGCTCTCATCTTTGTTTACATGCCAGAAAAACTACAAAAAATAAAAAAATAAAAAATAAAAAAACACACACACACAGGCTCTTCCACTTACTGAATTTTTGAAAAAATATTCTTCTTTGGCTAAAAACATTGACATTACTGGTGAGCTTGTCAAAAATTCAGAAACTGAGGCTTTCTTCCAGATCTTCTGAAAAAATAATCTACACATTAACACGATCTCCACTTTATTGTACACATTAAAATTTGAGAGGTACCTTTTAAGTCAATATGTCTTTTCCACCTAAAAAATATACACAGCTCATTCTCTATGATACAAATATAGAACTCAAAAATGTAAGAAAAAAATAAAGCACTTAGTCTTTCTTTTTCTTTCTTTCTTTCTTTTTCTTTCTATTTTCTTTCTTTTCTTTCTTTCTTTCCTCTCTTTCTCTCCTTCTTTCTTTCTATCTCTAATTCTCTTTCCCCCCCTCCCTCCCTCCCTCCCTCCCTCCCTCCCTCCCTCCCTCCCTTCCTTCCTTCCTTCCTTCCTTCCTTCCTTCCTTCCTTCCTTCCTCAATGGAATTTCACTCTGTGACCCAGGGTAGAAAGCAGTGGTGTGATCTCGGTTCCCTGCAACCTCCCCCACCTCCCAGGCTCCAGCAATTCTCATGCCTCAGCCTCCCAAGTAGCTGGGATCACAGGTGCACGCTACTATTCCCAGCTATTTTTTGTATTTTCAGTAGAGATGGGGTTCCACCATATTGCCCAGGTTGGTCTTGAACTCCTAGTCTCAAGTCATCTGCCCATCTTGACCTCTCAAAGTGCTGGGATTACAGGCATGAGTCACCATTCCCTGCCAGTTTCAGGTATTTCTTTATAGCAATGAAAGAATGGATTTACACACTCCCTAATGATGTGAACATGAAAAGTAAAGTCGGTGAGGGATTTTAAAAGTGCCAATGCCCCTGACGACTCCAACCACGCTCAACCACAAAGTGCACTACCCCAATTCAATCTCTGGAAATAAGAACATGTAAGAGTCACTAAATAAGTAAAATTGAGATGGTTGTCCATCCCAGAAAACAAAGACATACCTGCCTCTTTGCAGGAAAGACAGGAGGCTCTAATTACTTCTGGTCCTCCTTAGACATTGCTGGGGAAATAGTCTTAAGGGAAGAGGACATGCATGCCACCCTCAGGGAGGGCAGTAAGCAGCTAGCTAGAAGACTAACATTTATTTGAAGACTCAAGGTCTATTTTTTTAAAAAGCCATGTAATTTTGTGTTCTACTCTATAACAAATCTTTTGGAGTTTAATCGCAAAACTAAAATTTTAAATGACTGATTTCTAACCTGCCAATTCTGAGCATCTCAGCCTTGCCTAAAAAATATCAATCACAAATGTGGCTTGGAATCAGTAGTTTTTACAAATTTTGCCAGGTGATTTTCTTTAGCAAAGAGACTTCATCTTAAAAATTAATTTTCAAAATTTACTAGTGGTGTTGCTGTAGTTATGCATACTTATTATGGTTTCTATCATGGGGAAAACCAAGCTGGTTGGGTGGAACCTGAGATAAAAAAGTGATAGTAAATATTGATTCTATGGAGGCAACCACAGTAAACACTATTTGTGAGGGACTGAATAGGTAGAGCTCCTCATTCCCACATTCACAGAGGATGTTAGAAGTTCCAGTGCATGCTTGTAGAATTCAGTCTTAAAATAAGTAATTGTAACTAACCACTTACTCATATGTCCCATTGAGAACTTGTCTTCTAAGAATATGCTCCTTATAACTAAAGGAAAACTAAATATTTTATTCAAACAGTTTGGACACACATGTTGAAGGAAGATTATCTCACACACTGACCAAGTTATAACTGAAAGCATAGAAAGCAGTGTGAGGGAGAAATGGGTCTAGTCTTGCTTCTGATACAAGCTGTTTCATCTTAGCCATTTTATTTAACTTTACTGAGCTCCAATTTCCTTGGCTGTAACATATAGTGTAAAAACGGAACATAACTTACCGGATTGTTATAAGTATTAAGTGAGAAAATAACATAAAACAATTGTTTAATAAAAGTTATTTACCACTAATAATAAGAACCTTATAACCTACAATATTATATTATCTTCTTTTTGGGAGGTAAACATATGATCAAAAGACTGATCAAAATAAATTACATTTCTTTTAAATCCCCATTCAAACTGCCCAGTTTTCCTTTTGTGTACTGAAGACTCTCACAAACGTTTTTGCTATTCTGGTAAAAATCATGCTGGTATTAATTTTCATCTGAAAGTTCAATTTATTCTGAAATATATTCATATATTTATAAATATTATTATCATATGAAAGGCTGACTTCTGGCACCTCAGGTGGTTCACATCTTGGAGATCAATGTGCACAACAATTTTAAAAGAGATATATAGATAGTACTAAAAATATATAACATATCACTAGTTTATAGATTTAGATGAAGTTGAATCCCATGAATCATAACATATACATAGGGATAGATAGCAGACTTAATAAAAACTTTAATGTAGAAATTATACTACATATATTATAAAGAGCCAATGTAAATGACGAGTTAATGGGTGCAGCACACCAACATGGCACATGCATACATATGTAACAAACCTGCACGTTGTGCACATGCACCCTAGAACATAAAGTATAATTTAAAAAAAGAGCTTATACATATGGATGTAGATCTCTATGTGTATCAATGTTTATGAATGTACAATTAAAATACAGAAGTTTCTCAAATGGTAAAACATACATGGGCTTGGAAGTTAGACTTGAGTTCAAATTCTGGCTCTCTCACTTACCATCTGGACATATTATTTAACCTCCCAGAAATGCAAAGATGGCTTAACATATGGAAATCAATAAACATGATATATTACATAAACAAACCAGGAACAAAAACCATATTATTATTTCAATAGATGTAGAAAAAGCATTTGGTAAAATTCAACATCTCTTTATCATGAAAACACTAAAAAATTGAGTATAAAATGAATATAACTCAAAACAATAAAGACCATATTTAACAAACCCATGGCTAACATCATACCAAAGGGGGAAAAAATCAAAAGTCTTTCTGCTAAGATCTGGAACAAGATCAGGATGCCCATTTGCATCCCATTTATTCAACATACTATTGGAAGTTCTAGCCAGAGGGATCAGATAAGAGAAAGAAATAAACGACATCCAAATTGGAAAGGAAGAAATAAAATTATCCTCATTTGCAGATGACATGATCTTATACTTAGAAAACCCTAAAGACTCCACCAAAAACTGTTAGAAATGATAAGCAAATCCAGTAAATTACAGGATACAAAACCAACACACAAAAATTAATAGCATTTATATATACCAACAGTGAACAATCTGAAAAATAAATCAAGAAAACAACCCCATTTACAATATTTATAAAAAAATTAAAAATGCCTAGGAATAATTGTGACTAAAGAAGTGAAAGATCTCTATAATGAAAACTATCACACTCTGATGAAAGAAATTGAAGTGGACACAAAAAATGGAAAGATATTCTATGCTCATGAATTGGAAGAATTAACATTGTTAAAATGTCAACATAACCCGAAGCAATCTACAGTTTCAATGCAATCCCTATCAAAATACCAATGACATTCTTCACTGGAATATAAAAAACTATCCTAAAATTTATATAAAACACAAAAGATTCTGAATAACCAACGCAATCCCATGCAAAAAGAACAAAGCTGGAGGCATCATACTGACTGACTTCAAAATATATTACAAAGCTATAGCAACCAAATCAGCATGGTACTGACAAAAAACAGAAAACATCCCAATGGAACGGAATAGAGAACCCAAAAATAAATGCATGCTTTTACAGCCAACTCATTCTTGATAAAGGTGCCAAGAACATTAGTATCTCTCATCATATAAAAATCAAATAATAAAGGATTAAAGACTTAAATCTAAGAACTGAATCTATGAAACTCCTAGAAGAAAACATTGGGCAAATGCTCCAGGACACTGGTCTGGGCATTTTTTGGGGGGCTAAAATCTGAAAAGCACAGGCAACTAAAGCAAAAAAAGATAAAAGGGATTGAATCAAGCTCAAAATTCTGCACAGCAAAGGAAACAATCAACAAATTGAAGTGACAGCCCAAAGAATAAGGGAAAATATCTGCAAATGATACAACTGACAAGGGAATAATAACCAGAATATATAAAGAACTCAAATAACTCAATGGGAAAAAATCTAATAATCTGATTAAGAAATGGGCAAAAAATCTGAATAGACATTTCTCAAAAGAAGACATACAAATGGCAAATAGGTATATAAAAATGGGTAACATCACTAATCGTCAGTGAAATGGAAATAAAAACTACAGTGAAATATTAAGTCACCCCAGTTAAAATGGCTTTTATAAAAAATACAGTGAAAGTTGGTGAGAATGCAGAGAAACAGGAACCCTCATACACTGTTGGTGGGAATGCAAATTTTGACAACCACTGTGAAAAACAGTGTGGACTGAAAAAAACTAAACATGGAACGACTCTATGATCCAGCAATTTCAGTACTGGGTATAAATCCAAAGGGAGGAAATCTATATATTGAAGAGATAGCGGCACTCACATGTTGACTGCAGCACTATTCCAAACAGCCAAAATATGGAATCAATCTAACTGCCCACCAATGGATAAATGGATAAAGAAACTGTGATATGTATCTATACAGACACACAATGTAATACCATTCAGCCATAAAAATAAGTGAAATCCTGTCGTTTGCAGCAGCATGGATGGAACTGGAGGTCATTATATTAAAAGAAATAAGCTAAGCACAGAAAAACAAATATCACATCATCTCACTCATATGTAGGCCCTAAGTAAGTGGATCTTATGAAGAAGGAGAATAGATTGGTTGTTACCAGAGAAGGGGAAGGGTAAAGGTCAGGGTTGGATGAAGAAAGATTGGTGAATAGGTACAAAAATACAGTCAGATAAAAGAAAAAAGACCTAGTGTTTGATAAATCAGTAGGGTGACTATAGTAAACAGTAATCTATTATATATTTAAAAATAGTTAGAAGAGAATAATTCAAGTGTTCCCACTATTAAGAAAAATGTTTCAGGTAATGGATATGCCAATTGCCCTGATTTGATTATTATGCCTTACATGAATGTATCAAAATATCACATGTACTCCAAAAATACATCTATTGTGTCAATAAACATAAATAAACACATATGAATCAAGAAGATGTCATAGAACGTTGCATGAATTTGGGGCAATTATGATTTTACATATTCTACAAAACTGTCTTTTGATAAAGTCCTTGGAAATTAAAAATTAATGTTCTAAATTTCAGTATGTTTCGATTTGTATTTCTTTTTTTTTCCTTTTTTGACTTTTATTTTAGATTCAGGGATACATGTGCAGGTTGGTTACAGAGGTAAACTGTGTGTCAAGGGGATGTGGCGTACAGATTGTTTCACTCAGATAATAAGCAGAGCACCTAACAAGTAGTTTTTCAATCCTCACCTTCCTCTCACCCTCCACCCTCAGGTAGGCCCCAGTGTCTGTTGTTCCCTTCTTTGTGTCCATATGTACTCAGTGGTTAGCTCTCATTCATAAGTGAGAACAAGCGGTATTTGATTTTCTGTTCCTGTGTAAGTTTGCTTAGGATAATGACCTCCAGCTTCATTCATGTTGCTACAAAGGACATAGTCTCATTCTTTCTCTTGGCTGCATAGTATTCCATGAAAAAAACTCTTTATTTTGTCAACAAAATTTATAAGACAATACTTCACTTATTTGCCAAGTACCCTAAAGAATATGTGACAAATAAATTTAGTTAATACATTTTAATTTATTTATTTTAATAAACTTAAAATTTATTTGGGCCAGCAAGAGCAAACTGCAAAAAATTCAACTTTATATTATCTCTAATTCAATTCTTGGTGATATCTTACAAAATACCAAGTTCTATAAACTTCCCCTGGGCAAGGTGACCATAAAATGCATTGTCTACATTGAGATTCCTTAAAATTGAATAAGAGGCTGTTAGTGATTACTTTGAAACAGTAGGAATAAACCAAGATTGTCCTGGGCATCTGTGATGTGTGATCACCCTACCTCCGGGCTTAAAGCTAGTGGTCCAGTCATCGCAAATATGTTCCTGAGTTCCTATTTGAATCCTGCTCTCTCTGTATTAAACTTTTATATATTTAATGGTTACATTTACTTACCTTAAAGTTTTTCTAATTATGTCACTCTTGGAAGTAAGATTTCATTATTTGATACTGAGCTATGAATACGTTTTTCTTCTTTTTCAGGAATGAGAATAAAGTGTCAGGTAAGTCTTCATCTTTTCTATTTAACCTGCCAGCTCATTTTTGAACATTCCTGTTCCAGCTTCAGGGAGATTTCTGCCATCACAGTTGGTATTTCGCAACACCTGTTTCTGCCACAAGCCATTGCTCTTCTCAACTTCCTTTAGGAAATGAGCTGCTTTGCTTAGTCAAATCTCATTACTCTTTTCATAATTGCCTTAGGTAGCCATTCATTATCAGAGAAGAATCTAAAGCTTTACTAGCACTGCTACTGAAGACATAGCTAAGATTCCCTGCTATTGGACCTTACAAGAACTAAGCTCCATTTAAAAGCAAAACTGTATATATTGTGTTGCTTCTTTATCTTGTTTGCCTCACATACTAAACAGAATCAGTTCTGGCGGTCAGCTATGAAACCCAAGATATGCAAGCTTCTGGTCTGAAACCTCTGTCACGATTAGGCTATAATACATGCAAATCAATTAGGCAGAAGTTAGAACAATTGTTAACAATTTCTCTTAATCGTTTCTCTTAAATAATTAAGAGAAATGAGGTCACGGCAGTAGCTGGCAACACTGATTGCTGAAAACACTGCCATCATACCTTAGCTTAATATGTGACTCAGAGATGTGTATCATAAATTTTAAAAATAGTATTATTTTTAATTGACAAATCATAATTGTATTACATTAATGCAGCACCAGGTGATGTTTTGATAGATGTATACAAGACGCAACGGTTAAATCGGGCCA
This sequence comes from Piliocolobus tephrosceles, assembly GCF_002776525.5. NCBI lineage: Eukaryota > Metazoa > Chordata > Mammalia > Primates > Cercopithecidae > Piliocolobus > Piliocolobus tephrosceles. The sequence goes on along the minus strand of NC_045455.1, from coordinate 12,322,277 downwards.
ATTAACATATCCATCATATCACTTAACTCTTTTGTGATGATACATTTGTAATTTACTTTTTTTTTTTTTTTTTTTTTTTAGACGGAGTCTCTCTCTGTTTCCGGGGCTGGAGTGCAGTGGCCGGATCTCAGCTCACTGCAAGCTCCGCCTCCCGGGTTTACGCCATTCTCCTGCCTCAGCCTCCGGAGTAGCTGGGACTACAGGCGCCCGCCACCTCGCCCGGCTAGATTTTTGTATTTTTTAGTAGAGACGGGGTTTCACCGGGTTAGCCAGGATGGTCTCGATCTCCTGACCTCGTGAGCCGCCCGTCTCGGCCTCCCAAAGTGCTGGGATTACAGGCGTGAGCCACCGCGCCCGGCTAAAATTTACTTTCTTAGTTTTGTTGAAACGCATTATTATGAACCATTATTAACCATTATTATTAACCATTATTAATGCATTATTATTAACGCATTATTATTGATCATTGTCACCCTGTTGTGCAATGGATCTCAAAACTTACTCTTCCTGCCTAGCTGAAACTTCGTCCCCTTTGATCAGCAACTCCTCATTCCCTTGTGGCCCCATCTTCTTCCCGTTGCAGCCCCTGGTAACCATCATTCTCCGCTCTACTTCAATGAATTAACTTGTTAGGATTCCACATATGCGTGAGATCATGCAGTATTGATCTTTTGTGCCTGGCTTATTTCACTTAGCATAATGTCCTCTAGATTCATTCATTCCTGTTATTCCAAATGACAGAATTTCTTTTTTTTAAAAAATTCATAGTTCAGAGGATACAAAAGGAAACAAAAAAGTTTCAAAAAAAGTTCAAATCAATTAACATTTTCTGTTTTATTTTGAGTTTGAATATTTCTTGAGTCTCTAAGAGTAAAACTAAATTTATGTCTGGGCTAATAGTAATGGTGAAGTGGTGCTGACAGTTTTTCTGCTTATGTGTGGGGCTTTAAAATGCAATAATACTGAACTGAAATATTGTTTTAAATTGAGGCTGGATATGGTGGCTCAGGCCTTTAATCCAGCACTTTGGGAGGCTGAGGCAGGTGGATCTCTTGGGGTCAGGAGTTTGAGACCAGCCTGGCCAACATGATGAAGCCCTGTCTCTACTAAAAATACAAAAATTAGCCGGGTGTGGTGGCACGTGCCTGTAGTCCCAGCTACTTGGGGGGCTGAGGCAGGAGAATCTCTTGAACGTGGGAGATGGATGTTTCAGTAAGCTGAGATCATGCCACTGCACTCCAGCCTGGGTGTCAGAGTGAGAGTCAGTCTCAAAAAAAACAACAACAAAAAAGATATTATTGATAGATTCCTGAATGAATCATCAAAGCTATAACAACTGTGATTATGAGCAACATTACTACTAAGTGGCTAGTTACGCATTTTCCTCTCAAATAGTAAACGAAGAGTCACATAAAAAGAAGACAAAATAAATGGGTGTGTGTGTGTGTGTGTGTGTGTGTGTGTGTGTGTGTATGCTACCAGGCAGGTTTTACACATATGGGAAAGATAAAAATGCAGCCATTTCACTATAATGGCTATGTCTCAGGTAACTAAGCACTCTGCCAACATTTATGAAATTTTTCATGGTGAACTTCATTTTTGGGATAGAGTAATGAGCTGGAGCTAATATTTAGATCACGAGGCATGTTTTAATGCATTTTTTCAGTATCATTCTTTTCTTGGTACCAAATACAGCATGGAACTAGCAAAGAATACTCACTGAAGCAACTCTAGGGTCATGAGTTCAGAAGACATTCGTGTATCTGTTCTCAATTTCTGTGATCATTTATGTGCCAGTATGAGCTTTGGTTTGTCAGCATAATGCCTGCTCTTCTAGCTGCATTTACAAGTTTTATAACTCTCACATTCTGACTTGGTTTTAATAAAACAGTAATTTGAAGCCAGCCCCCTGTACCCCCCACAGTACTACACAGTTGCTATCTTATCCAGAAGATTTCCCTGTTCTTCATCTCCATATTTATTGTCTCCAACCCACACAATATCTTTATCCATTTTCATATTCACTCATAGAACAATCTAGGCATATTCTACAGCCTACATACACTAAAAAAAAAAAAAAAAAAAAAAAAAAAAAAAAAAAAAAAAAAAAAAAAAGAATCCAACTACCTACAGATTTTCTTCCATGTATTTGTCTCTTCCCTCACCCACACAGTCAACTCCCTTACTCAACACTTGCTTCAATTTTCTTACTCTGTGTAAGAACTAATTCACTGCTTCTTTCTGCTTAAACTTTGTTTTTCTATTTTAAGCCATTTCTCCTTTCCTGCTTTTAACAACTTACTTTTCTCTGTGTTTCTTTTTTATTTCATCTTCTTTATCAATTTGTCATCATGTTAATATTATCTGTCTAAATATAATGTTATCAACCATGCCTTCAATAAATAGTTACTAATTATTTATTCTGTGTTAGGATACTAGGTAGTAAGGATAAAAAGATGAACATAACACAATATTCTCTTCCCCTTTCCCATATGTATCCTCAAGGATCTTAGAGAAAAATAGAAAAAAAATAGCTATGAATGTAAGTCCTGGTTCTCGCAAGACGGACTGTACCAAATTCAACTCCTTCCACTACAAACAAATAGATAACATTACAAACTCCACATTCGGGCTCACAATAAAAAAAATGCTTTCCAAAATGTCAAAACCTAGGAAGGAAAGCAGTAAATGAGTATGAAAGGAAGGAACATGAGTTGACATAGTGTTACAAATGGGAGCTAGGTACCCAGTATCCAAGAGCTTGGGTTTTAATGCCCACATGAGGCGGAAGACCAGGTCTTGAGCCCATGTAAAGCTTAAAGCTGGAAATACGACCCCATGCATAAAGCTAGACCATAATTTGAAAGACTTTCAGAGTGTGATATTGGTAAAGAGATAGTCCAATAGACCAGTGAAGCACAGTGGAGCCCCAAAGGAACAGACCCATGTATAGACGGGGAATTAGTGAATGAGACAGGTGAAGCTAAACTCAGTGGGTAATAGTACACAATAAATAGTGCAGGCACAATTGCTTAACCATATGAAAAATTAGATTTCTACCTCACACTGAGACATTTTAGGTAGTTTTAGTAGGTGTAACTGACATAACATAAACCACACATACAAAAGTGTACAGTTTGATAAGTTTTGGCACATGTACAGAACCACAGTGAAGACAATGAACATATCAATAAACCCCAAAGGTTTCTTGATGCCCCTTTGTAATTCCTTATTTCTACCACAACCTTTATCACTAGGCAACTGCTGATTTATTTTCTATCATTAAAGTTAAGTTTGCATTTTCTAGAATTTTATATAAATGGACTCATAGAATATGTCATCTTTTTAAATCTGGATTTATTCAGTCATCATAATTATTTTGAGATTTATCCAAGATGCTGTATACATCAATAGTTCATTATTTATTATTAATAAACAATATTTATTATATGGATATACCATCATTAGTTTATCTATCTATCTGTTCATGGAAATTTGGGTTGTCACTAGTTTGGAGTATTATGAATAAAGTTGCTGTGGGCATTCATGTGTAAATCTTTGTATGGACATACATTTTTACTTCTTTTGGTTTAATACCTGGAGTGGAATAAATGAGAGATGTGACAGGTGCCTGTTCAAGGTTTTTTCTTTCTTTCTTTTTTATTTCTTAGAGACTGAGTCTCACTGTATCCCCCAGGCTGGAGTGCAGTGATGCAATCATAGCTCACTCTGGTCTCGAACTCCTAGGCTCAAGTGATTCCCCCACCTCAGTCTCCCAAAGTGCTGAGATTACAGGCATGTGCCACTGTACCCAGCCTGATCAACTTTTTTTTTTTTTTTAACAGAGTTGTAATATTTGTTGTAAAGTTGTAATATTTGTACCATCCTCTACGCCCCACAAAATAGCTTATGGGAGTTAGTTTCTTCTCATCATTAATGCTGTATGCCACGCACTGATGCAGAGGACAAAATAAATTTGGTAGGCACCATTTGATTCACTTATTTAAAAAACACACAAAATCTCCAAGGATTTGAAAGTGGAATGAGAGTTGCTGATTAGGGCATCTAACTAGTTGGTCCACGCTCTCTTATTACTGAATTTCTTCTTCATTTACGCTCTTAGCAATGGGCTTAATTTCATCACCACCAGGCTGGGCTCAGGATTGTGCAGCCCATGCTCTAAAACTAAGAATTTGTCATGTGCTCCCTTTTATTGTCAATCCAGGAATGGTCTAATGCACCCTTAAGAAATTGTGGGAAAAAAAACAATTGGTTAATAAGATAAAAGGTGATTAAATAAAAATAAATTATTTTAGAGTTATAAATTACTTTAGAGTTATGATTATTGAAAAATTTGAAATGTCATGTTCTTGACCCATCATATACTCTGGAAGCTAATTAGGAAAAAAATTCAAAATTCATGATGATAAAAAGGTCAGCCCATCTGAAAGATACAATGACACTTTATGCGCCTAATTAAAGTTGAAAATTATATAAAGCAAAAACTGACAAAAATAAGAGAGATTGAAATTTTTTCTCATGTGTAGAAAATTGAATAGCTCTCTCAGAAATTGATAGAACAACCCTGATTTTAAAAACCAAGAAGAATAGAACTACCTAGAACAAATTATCAGCCAACTTGACTTCGGTGACATTTATAGGTATTATACTCAAAAACTGCAGACTTAACTTTCTTTTCTTCAAATTCTCATGGAATTTTCACCAATTTAGACCACATAATGCTCCTTAAAATGATTCCTAATGAATTTCAAAAGGCTGAAATTTCACAGGGACTATTGTCTGACCACAACAGAATAAAATTATGCTCCCAAATAACATTTTTAGAAAATCTCATCCTTCTAAAAATACACTTCTAAATAACCTATGGGCCAAAAGAGAAATCACGTATGATATTAGAAGACACTTGAATAATAATAAAAATACAACATATTAACATTTTGGAAATGCAGGTAAAACAATGCTTAGAGAAAAATTATATTTTTAAATTATTGTATTACAAAAATGTTAAAAGATGCCTATACACCTTTGTTTTATGAAATATGAAAAAGAAAATAAAAACTAAAAGCAGAAATAAGGAAATAAATGAAGATAAAAAATCAATGTGAAAAACAGACTAACAACAGGGAACATTAAATAGGGCAAAGATTCTTGTGTGTGTGTGAAAAGATTAATACAATTGAGAAGACATGAAAAAATGGAGAGAGATACAAATTATCAATGTCAGGAAAAACATGACTTATTACCACTATTCTACAGATGTTAAAAAGATAATCATGCTTAAAAGATAATCGGAGGGCATTTGTATAAACATTATGCAATATTGACAATCTATAAAAATAGGTAAGATCTTTGAAAAGCAAAATTTACCAACTTAACAGAACAAGAAAGATAACAACTCCATAGCTCTGTATGTTGAATACATTTAATTTGTAATGAAAACCGTTCTCACAAAGAAAATTTCAGGCCCTGAGTTTTACTCATGAATTCTATCAAACATTTAAGAAAGAAAGTATATGAATCTTATATTAACCTTTGGAAACATGTTCCGCTTGTTTTATGAGGACAGCATTACCCAGATTTCAAAATCTGGTAAAGATATTTCAATTTAAAAAGCCTAAAAATAATGCTCCTTGTGAACAAAGATGCAATAATTTGTAACAAAACATTAGCAAATCAAATCTTACAAGGCATAAAGAGGAATACAATATGACCAAATTAGCAATATACCAGAAATGCAAGATTGGCTTCTATTAAAAAAAATCCATCATGTAATTCAGTACATTAACAGAATAAAAGAGAAAGGCACTGGACAAAATATACATACATCAATGATTAAAAACTCTTAGCACCATAGGAATTAAAGATAACTTCCTCACTTTGAAAACTCTTCAGCTCACCTCCCGCTTAACAGAAATACTGAAAGCTTCTCCTAAGACATTGATGTCCATTCCAACCACTAAATTAAGACTACATCTTGACCCTTACCTCATGAGAAACACACAAATTAATTTGAGAAGGATCATAATTTTCAGGGAGTACCTCATAAGAAATACATAAGTCAATTTGAGAAGGATGATAATTTTCAGAAAGTAGAATAATAAATGCAACAACTTACTCTCTGGATTTAATTCTGACAGAAAAAGGAAATAGTTCCCTCAAGACATATATAATAAATATGTAAAGATTTTTATATTCACCAAAATCTCAATAAAGTGGGTAGAGACATAATTTCAATAGTAGGGGAAAATAAAAATATGTCCAGAAAATGGTTATCAAAAAGTTATTTTCCAAGGCTATTTTGAACAACAATAATGAAGAGTGGGAGTGGGGTTAGTAGCAACAGTGTTTTTCTTTTAAAAATAATTTTGAGTAGATTATTCACTCACATCATGCAAGAATAAAAATTACATTAAAAAACAAGAAAAAATGAGATTGTTACTTCAACATAATTCTATGGATAATCAAGGAAGGCATGGTATCTGTCCACACTTAGGTGAACCTAAGGTAAATTTGTTTCTTTCTTTCATTTTTTGAGACAGAGTCTCACTCTGTGGCACAGGCTGGAGTGCAGTGGTGCGATCTCAGCTCACTGCAATCTTCACCTCCTGGGTTCAAGCAATTCTCCTGTCTCAGCCTCCTGAGTAGCTGGGATTACAGGTGCCCGCCACCATGCCCAGCTAATTTTTGTATTTTTAGTAGAGATGGGGTTTCACCATATTGGTCAGACTGGTCTGGAACTCCTGACCTCAGGTTGTCTACCCGCCTCAGCCTTCCAAAGTGCTGGGATTACAGGTGTGAGCCACAGTGTTCGGCCCCCTAAGGTAAATTTCTAAGTAGGTATGAGATGCATGCATATACCTTCTAAATAAAAATAAAATAAAATAAAATAAAATAAAATAAAATAAAATAAAATAAAATAAAATAAAATGAATTAAGGCCTTGACTAATAGGTAATGCTTTACTGTTTAACATTTAACCAGTGAAATTATACTGATGCTTTTGAAGTTACTGCATTCATTCCTATTTTCTTAGAAACTTGCACATGCCTCCTGGTCTAAAAACACGTGGAAACAAAATCTCTACCCTTTTGGAGCTGACATTCTTTGGGGTGGTGCAATGGCAAGCAATTAAATTCACTTTTAGTTTTTAGTACATTATGTAATTATTAGGAGTTGCATAATATACATATACTATTTGTGCATGAATTAGAAATTCAATTATTAAATTTACTTCTGGGAGAGACTAATAATTAAATGACCATTATAAATGTGAAATAAACTCAGAATTAATTTAGTTACTTTGTCAGTAAAATAACATAGCCATGAATTAGTCATAGATGTTTTCCTTTCACATTCTTACAAGCGTAAATTTTGGTCTTCTTTATTGCTCTTTCCTTTTTTTTTTTTTTTTAACATGTTATCTCTCTTTTGGAGGATACACTTATACCTACCACCTCAGCATGTAAGCGTGTTTATATATTTCTTTATGACAACAAAGTAATGATGGCTAGCATACAGTGAATGCCTTTACTATGTGCTGGTCACTGCTTGTCTTTACATTCATTCCCTCACTTACTCTTCCTGACACCTCTAGAAAGTATGTCCTGTTATTAATGTACTTCACTGAGGAATAACCTAAATAATACATGCAAACTCATACAATAAAGTGTTGGAATTAAGCCAAGCTTATCATGATGTCTATACTCACAGAGATATTCACTTACTTGTGGTTTATCTACTTTGTATATATATACATAGACTTTATGAAAAAAATGCTCCAAGTGCAGAAAACACAACATAATCCTTTCAATATTTTTAAACTCAATGATCCTTATATACCCAATTGGTTTGTAAGTAGATATTGATACATTAAAAATATTTTGAAGACGAATGGCTGCTTGTAATCTCTTTTTGAATTTTATAAAGTGCTTTAACTCTAATTTCTATGATTTGAATCAAGATTTTTTCAACTGGTAATTTACGGATGAGTTCTTCATTTATAAATAGACAAATTCCGATGTGAAGATTTGAATACAAGGTGTAAAATCAATTGTATTATCCCCAATCCCTGCTGCCCTGAAATCTGGCATAGTCATATCTGTTGCACTTCTGGGTTGTGCTTGGAACCCCAAACTCTATATCTAGCCAACACCTAATGGGACAGTTCTGGACCATCCAGGGGCCAACATCCCACTCTGCTCTCCCCTGCCATCACATCCCTGGAGTTGTATATTTACAATGATTAGCCAAGTATAAGAAGCAGGTGCCCTATTGCATAATACATAATAGGTAATTGAAGTACATACATTCTGTCTTACCCACCAACCCTACAACAGACAAATGCAACAGATAGTATGTAGTGTTTTGTCTAGAAACAGTGTTATAATCATTTGGGAAACTATTTTAGGGAATGATGACCAAAGTTAATAATAATAAAAATGAGGATTTTTCCTAACATGTAACTCACTCTAATATGAAAAACTTCCTCAGTGAAGCTTTAGGTTTCTGTTATTATGTTAGCACATTCCCCATTTTGCCACACTGAGAAAGGTTTCTAAATGTATACTTTGCATTTGCTTAATCTACTTTCCCACCAGCTTACATTTTCCAATCTGTCTTGTTTCAAATACTTGTCTTTAAAAATTGGACAAAACAGAAATTAGCCGAGCATGGTGGTGCATGCCTGTAGTCCCAGCTACTCGGGAGGCTGAGGCAGGAGAAACGCTTGAACCTGGGACGCGGAGGTTGCAGCGAGCTGAGATCACACCACTGCACTCCAGTCTCGCGACCGAGCGAGACTCCATCTCAAAAATAAGATAAAATAAAATAAAAATTGGACAAAACAATACTGAGGAAGCAGAGACACAGAACAAAGAGGACATAAACACTGAAAAATCTGACACAGAGGTTATTCTCATGAAAATTACAGAGATAGCTTTGTTAATCAACCAGATTAAAATGTAGTTAATAGATAAACTTACCCCGGTTTTGTGTCATTTACTACACAGTGATAAGTAAATGTTCCAAACATCTGAACTCCTAAAATTCCATAAAGAAGTAGAAAGAAAAGTAGGAAAATGGAAACACTCCATATTTGTTCTCCTGATCGCCTAGGGAAAAAAAGAAGTAGGTAAAGTACACAACACTTACGAAAAAACTTCATAAACTTTTCCTCTTAACTTATTGTAAAGTAGCACTCACTTTAAAATATTTGTAATTCTGGTCCTTGGCAGTTCAAATCGGAAATAAATCCGGAATGCTCGGATCATAATCAGTGGCCGTGGAATCCGCAACATGCCCCAAGGTGACATCTGATCAACTATATCAGCAATTTCAAACACCTACAAATTAAAAGATGGGTAAATGAGGTCGGATTTTCCCTTAGCATTGCTCATACTCATGGAATATACAGATGTTAGCAGCATAAGTAGGTGCATCTCTGCTCTGAATTTACTCCTACATTATTTTCCACCAAAATCCACTTTCTTTTGAGTATATTTTGAATCTATAGCTATCTTAACAGAAACAAATACATAAACTAATGAGAACATCATTAATCTTGTTCATTTCCTGTCTCATTCATTAAGACAGTGTTGAATTACAGGAAGTGCCAACTTAGAATATAAAACAAGTATGCTGTCTTTCTCATTAATAATGTTCTTTGGTGGAGGCTTTTGAATATCTAGAAAATAAAGTAATAGAGAAAGGGCTAAAATTATGAAACACTATTTACTAACAGAGGCAAAATAATAATTAGAAGTGTTTGTCAATCACACAATAGTTATTCAATGGAAAAGGACATATTAATATGAGAAACGATTCAACCTGAGAAAGCTGATTAAAAAATATATGAGTGATGAAATTAAATTGTGGGAAAGGTGAACTTTATAAAAATAAGAAAGGAAAGCTTATCAACAAACATTATGTGATGAGTTGGCAGAACGGTCTGTGATGTTTTGAATTCTGAATTTTTAAATAAAGAATAGATGAATAAACTCTAGAGACCAGTACAACATTGTACCCATAGTTAACAATAATTTATTGTACAGTTAAAATTCATTAAAACAGTAGATCTCATGTTATGGGTTCTTACCACAATCAAATCAAAACAGATCAAATAAAATCAAAAGAATATAGTAACTTTAGTTGAATTAAAAGGCAAAATCATGTCTGAATGAATGCGTAATTCTACTTATTTTCCAATCAAATCTCTCCTGTAAGCCTTTTTAATGTATGTTCCCCATCTCTTATAATAAAGCATTTAATATTTGCAATGTAGTATTTTATGTTGGCTAATACCCATCCAAATATGAGAAGACTAGACTTTAAATTTTTAAGTTTGATTTTTTATTTACAAGTATAGAAATAAAACTCCACACTGTTTCCTTCATTTCAGGGACTATATATATCTGATTAATAGCTAACAATTTTCTATAGTATTGATTTTCATTTCTGATTGAGAAATAATTCACAAATGTAACTGACAATAATTAAGATATTATAGCTATTGACTTTTCTAACAATAAAATGTTTGACGTGATACAAATGCTAATTATGCAGATGTGATCATTACCCCTTGCATACATCAAATATCACTCAGTTCCCCATAAATACATACAAGTAATATGTATCAATTAAAATTAATTTTTCAAATTTCAAATATGTCAGAGTAAACAGATTAATCACATCAGTTAAAAGAAAAATAAAATAAACATAATGCTGTAGGCAGTTACACAATCACATTTGATATATATTTTGTAATATTTCTATTTAGACTTTTAATGCAAAATAATTCCCATTTGGGAGAATACCCCCTTGTAATTTAAAAAATATTTAATTACCTGTAGCACCAAAGAAACCCAAAGGCAAAAGACCATAAATCCATCAAAAACACACCAGCGATCTTTCACGTAGGAACTATCCCCCTAAAAATAAATTTTACATGGCATTATTAGGGAGAGCAAATATTTTAAAGAAAAATCTGTGGAGGAAAATGTCAAATGTTAATTCAATAAAAGCTATCTACAATTTTTGTATCATAATAGAACAGACTTTCACAACGAATAAGTTTAGCATTTTAAGTAGCATTACTTATAAGAAAAATATTTTATAAAAGACAAGCAACTGCAGAACTTTGCAGTTAAAATATTTAATTCATGGAAAGGGAAAATATCACATTTTTTTCTCTCAGCCACACAAATTCTAACACTTAAAGAACCAGAAGCCATTCTTCCAAATATGCTATGTAGGTCCTAAAGCCAGCTCCCTGTCTACAAGAACCAAGAGCACACTGTGGTCAACAGGAAGGTCTTTAAAACTGTTAGGTTTAGCATCATTAGTAGGAAAATTAACAAGGCATTCACTTCAAGCTGATTAAAAAGTGAAGAAGAAAAAAAGCTCATTATCACTGGTCATTAGAAAAATGCAAATCAAAACCACAATAAGATACCATCTCACGCCAGTTTAATGGCGATCATTAAAAAGTAAGGAAACAACAGATGCTGGAGAGGATGTGGAGAAATAGAAACACTTTTACACTGTTGGTGGAGTGTAAATTAGTTCAACCATTGTAAAAGACAGTGTGGCGATTCCTCAAGGATCTAGAACCAGAAATACCATTTGACCTAGCAATTCCATTACTGGGTATATACCCAAAGGATTATAAATCATTCTACTATAAAGACACATACACATATATGTTTGTTGAAGCACTATTCACAATAGCAAAAACTTGGAACCAATCCAAATGCCCATCAATCACAGACTGGATAAAGAAAATGTGGTACATATACACTATGGAATATTGCGCAGCCATAAAAAAAGGATGAGTTCATGTTTCTTGAAGGGACATGGATGAAGCTGGAAACCATCATTCTCAGCAAACTAACACAGGAACAGAAAATCGAACACCGCATGTTCTCACTCATAAGTGCAAGTTGAACAATGAGAACATATGGACACAGGGAGGGGAACATCACACACTGGGGCCTGTCAGGGGGTGGGGGGCTAGGGGAGGGACAGCATTAGGAGAAACACCTAATGTAGATGACGGGTTGATGGGTGCGGCAAACCGCCATGTGTATTTGTATGTATGCTAAAAATATTATTTGTGCTATGTAATAGGACATAGGTATACATATATATACCTAGGTATACATGCTACATGGGATGTGTATCCCTATGTAACAAAACTGCTGCAAATGTACCCCAAAACTTAAAATATAATAATAATAAAAAGACCTAACTATCCTAAATATATATGCACTTTACACAGGAACACCCAAATGTATAAAGCAAGTTCTTAGAGATGTTCAAAGAGACTTACAGTTCTGCACAATAATAATGGGAGATTTCAACACCTGACAGTATTAGATCATTAAGGCAAAAACCCCCAAAGATCAAATGGAGCTGGTAGACATCTACAGAACTTTCCACTGTATATATGTGGATATATATATACACATATATATACATTTTTTCTCATTGTCACATAGCACGTATTCTAAAATCAACACTTAATCAGATATAAAACACCTCTCAGAAAATGCAAAAGAACTGAAATCAAAACAACTATTCTCTTGGACCACAGTGCAATAAAAATAGAATCCAAGACTAACCAAAAAAAGTGAAGAAGAAACTTGTCTTAATTTGCAAGGAAAATATATATTGACTTTAATTTTAATTGGGATTGTATATGTAAAAGAAAGATAAAGATGTACCACTTTCAGTTTTGAATAGGGAATCTATTCTGACATTAGAATGTATGTTTTAATAACATGGGAATTTAAAAAAAAAAAGCCTTTGGAATAATAAAACAGAAAACTTCATGAGGTCAAAAATTAGAAACTTTAAATAGAAAAGCCTTTGCTTTTTTAGGACTATCCCATTAAGTCATTAATTCTGTAGTCATCCATGTAACTCAATTTTTAATTCAGTCACATATATTATTATCTCCTCTAATTAAACCTGCTGGGGAAATAAAAATAGAAATAAAATGTCAAGATTTCAAATCAAATGATAAAACATGTTGCAGGATATTGACATAAGCTTCCACCTTTAGTAACAAATAGGTGTCCAAATATCTTCTTGAGAGGTTTCTGGAAATAATTTATGGTGTATGCAAAACTAACACTATGATAAAACACTTAATGGGAGTTTTCTGACTGAAAAATGAAGTATAAATTCAACTTAATGAACATTGAGTAAGTGCCTGTTTTACATTAGAGGATATATAATGTCTAGCTAACACACACACACACACACACACACACACACACCACCATCAGCACCAGCAACAACCAAAAGAACAACAATCTTGTAGAAAAAACATATGTGAACATATCCAGCTAATATATAAGGCAAAATAACTTAAAGTTATAAACATGGTAGGAAAGATGGTAAGATTAATTCTATGGGGAGTTTAGAGAAACTAATGTTAATTCCCAAATGAATGAACAAATAATGTTTTCAGTAGCAAGATAATCAACCAAACTTGGTGACTCCTGGGTTTGGGAAGACTCACAAAAGAGATATGAAAGCTAACTCTGAAGCTTGGCTCTGGGTGACAAGAAGGACAATGGCCCTATTAAACTGTGTGACTATCATTATATGAAGATACTACTGGTGCTCCTGGTGTTGATGTGTTTATGTGTGCTACACGTAAACACATCACAAAGGTTAAATATACAACAAATAATTTAAGGTGTTTTTATAGGGATCTTCAACATTTTTTATAACTGTGTTTTTTAAAAGTTGTGTTAAAGATCTCACAAACACCTTTAACTATAAGCATCATACTTGCCTCATATATTGCACAATTAATTGAAAATGTAAATTAATTATAATCTAAATACAGATAATATAGCCAATATAAATTTGACTTTTATCTGAGCCTTTGATTAACACCCAAGAAGATAATAGAATATGAATTATGTAAGTTGTGCTTTGCCTTCCTGCCTTCTTTCCTTCCTTCTTTCCTTCCTTCCTTCCTTCCTTCCTTCCTTCCTTCCTTCCTTCCTTC
>NC_045455.1:12039185-12308227 GCF_002776525.5 Piliocolobus tephrosceles | reverse complement strand
TTCCTTCCTTCCTTCCTTCCTTCCTTCCTTCCTTCCTTCCTTCCTTCCTTCCTTCCATCCTTTCTCCCCGACCCCCTCCCTCCCTCCCTCCCTCCCTTCTTTCCTTTCTTCCTTCCTTCCCTTAGCTCATAAGCATCCCTTTAATCTAGGCAGTGTTCAAGAACTAGGGATACAAGGGTGAATAAAGCAAACACTTCTATCTTTACACAATTTACATTCTGAATGAAATAAAATATTCATTATGTTATATGTTGACAAGTGTCATGAAGAAAAATAAAAGTGTATTTTCAAGTGTACTTTTATTAAATTAACAAATGTTTTTTACTTGTGTGTTAGGGAAAAAGAAAAAGAAAATGACCACTTCATCTTTATTTTAAGAACTAGGTATAGTTGTGACTTGTTTTAAAAAATGCAAAGAATTCCAAAAATGAAAACTGAAATTTTATGGGACTCAGCAGAGAACTATGTTAAAATTGGAGCAGTTCATGAGTAAATATTAGGCAGGAAAAGAGTAATTATAGATTGCTGAGTACATGGGCACCCAAATAGGATGAATTTATGTGGTACTTTTTCAAAAGCATTAAATAGAACAGTATTACTATTTTATTTCATTTTTGTCATTGACAATGTTATATATGTAGTAGCATTGCAATTACCCTCCTTTCAATTGCTCATAATTTGCTTTAGAAATGAATTAAACTCAGTGGAACACAGAATGAGAGCTCACCATTATATTGAGGTTCATTTACAATGTTAACAAATGAGGATAAACAGTGCTATTTCCCTTTGTGTTGTGGGGAGTGGGCAGGCAAGTGAGTGGTCAGGAGCCAAAGGTGGATGACAGATATGCTTCCACAATGTATTCTGATATGTTTCTGGACCAGTGCTTACATGTTAAATTTTTAAAAATAGCTTTTCAACTTTTTTTAAGTTGGATATTTTAGCTTTAACAAGAATCACTTCTCCATTTGGCAAAAATAAATTTAAATTAAAAAATTGGGGCCTCACCAATTCAGAATGAAAAGCTATCAATAACAGATGTGACTGAATTTTTGTTTCTGATTTGTTTGCTAAGGAAATTTAATGTTGTAAAACTGGCCCACACTACGTTTCAAACTGTATAAAATAATGAATTATTTTAAATCATTTTAGAAGTACCAGTGGTGATCAGAAATTAGAAGCATACAAACATCTTAATTTCAAACGACCTCGGTTATAAAAACGGGCTTAGCAAAAATTCTATGTAATTTAGAAAACTTTCTTTTCCATAGAAAGTAATTTAATTGTTTTGTTTGGAATGTTTTCTGCCTTGGACTTTTCAGAAACATATAGTGGCATTCACGTGTCACCAACAAGCTACATGGTATGCAGTGGTCAATCAGAATTGGCCTCTTTTTATTTTCCCAGTAAAATATGGAAATAATCCTCTGGGCACAAGTTTCATGTATTATCCTTTGGCTCATGTTTCCACGAGTCATTCAATATTCATAAACGCCTTTTATAAGCAGAGTTATTATGACTCAAGATACAAAGGACAGCAACACTTAGCATTTTTCCATTTGTAAAACATCTTTGGCTGTTTAATGTTCATTGTTTTTCATGCTGTCCATCTTCCAGAAAAATTCTGCCAAGTCTGTGCCAACCTTTTCTTCCAGAGTGATCTGACTACAGCCTCCTCTGATCACCTTAACTCAGGCATTATGCAACAACTGACAACTCAGCTTGTGTATATAAATAATGTGCTAATAAATCTTACGTTACTTGGAGAATTCGCCTCTGTAATCCATACTGGTTGTTTCATGAATTTATATTCGGTCTTTCCAACTTATTGGATCTGCTGGCGAAGTTTGTTACTTAAATCTTCTCTGAACGTATTCTCTGGAGTTATATCAGAAAAAAAAAGGAGTCTACCCCTCATGGTAAATGTTTGAGTGTGTTCTGAAGATGAGTAACACCCTGAGACTTTAAGTAGGATAAGTTAAGGTTGTGTTTCCAACACCTAGTACAGTGGGTGACATGTAGCAGATATTAAATGAATGATGAGATAGGCACATGAACCATGTCTTAGATAAAAAGCCTCTGTAGATTACAATGTACACAGCAAGATGTCAATTAATATTTCTTAATGCATTCATCCATCCATCCATCTATTTACTGAAATTATTCGTATTGCTTCTAAAAAGAAATTATCCCTTTCTGACTCCTTTGTAACCATGAAATATTACAGAGGAGATCATGAGATGACTTATGGATACTTCCTGGATTAGCATAGTTTGCATAAGCAGAACTAAACATGCCACGCAAATAGGGTTACAGTTTACATATTTTATACATTACTGTGAAATTGTAAATATGATTGAATTGGTAGGAATTAAAATTACTATCATACTAATCATTATCAATAATCGCTAAGGCACAATAAGTTTATAATACTTTTAAATAAGTAGAATACAGACCTTGAAATCTGACACTTTGAAATACAACCTTAGATTACGTTTTGTATCTGGCATATTTATCAAATTATCATCAGAAGCCCTAGCCATAGTAGTCAAAGTTGCTTTGATTCCATTTATAAGCATGGCCAGATCTTGTAAAATCCTACCATATTAAGGCTCAAGTTATAATATTTGCAAACCGCTTCTAAAATATGCAACCAGAAGCTAACACATATGAATGATCAGAGGTACTCAAGACATTTTAACACCTTAAATATGAAAGAAATGTTTTAATTTGTTTGTTCCATCAACAAGAATTGGAGGGCAGAGAGTGCTTGAGCTACAGGCAAAAATCAGCACTCTGTTGGCTGAGGAGATGAGTGCTTCAAGAGCTGTATATGTCGATTTCTATAAAGGTAAACACTTGAAGACTGCCAATCAATGACAAGGTATAAGAAAGTAACAACATATCATGCAAGTATTTAACAAGGAGAAAAAGGAAACGCATTTACAGGGATATATTTTGCAGTGACAAAATCATACGCACTGGTAGTTTCATGAGCACAGGATTTATTGTCCCAAGTTTCCAGGGCCCATCTGTCACCGTGTCTCAGCATTATTTTATATTACTTCAACAGTGCTTAAAGGATGCATGCTACTTTTACTTGTATCTATTGCCAGATGTGAAACAGACAACTGAGAATGGTCTAAAGAATTCACAGTCTGCTATACATGAAGTGCTCTGCATCAGCATAGACATATATCATCCGAATAGTTTCTTTTCACCTCTAGGGATTTGGTGAGTGTGAACGCTTCTAGGAAGAGGAATTAGGGAGGCAATTAGAAGAAAGTTGCTGAGGAGTGGGAATTGATTGGCAGGCACCTTCAGGCTTGGGGAATATTACAAAAGATGGAAAACACTTAAAACAAACGCATTCCTCCAACAAAAATTGTTAAAGGCATTTCTTGCCGGAAGGACTTTCTGCTTCAGTTTCTCTCCCCAGCTGTGCATCCAGCATGTTACCTCCCGAGCGAACCATTTAAACACAAATCAGATTGTGCTACTCTCAGATGAAAATCCTCCAAGCATCCTTACTGACCGGAGAACGAAGTCAGAACTCCTTGCAGAGCCTGTCGGGCCCTCCATGATGCGGCCAGGTCTGGCTTCACAAACTCCTCTCCAGCTCCCTCCTGTGCACAGCCCATCTGCCACTTCTGACTACTTTGAGCTCAGCATGTACCTCACTGTTCCACACCTTTGTGTCTCAACATATTCCTTTTCTTTCCCCGTGAGATCCCTTACTTCTCTCTTACTTCCATCACCTCTACCACAGACCTTACTCATCCTTCAGGGCATTGTTTCACATTCCTCTTTCTTCAAGACTTCTCTGCTATCCCCAAGCAGAGAGTTTTGGTCCTTTTCTTTTTTGTGCCTGCCTCCCCCATAGCTTTTACAGACCACTATTAAAGCACTTTCATAAAAAAAAAAAAAGAAGGTCCCTCTCTACGTAGACTCTCACTGTACAAATATTTGCTATTTATATCTGCAAAAAATGTTTGCCTCAGAATCACTATGAACCTAGAAGAATCACCATAATGAATTTGCGTGTGTGTCAATGGACACATTAAAGTTGCCAATGGATCCTGCCAAAGGTATAGTGTGCAATGCAGGTATATCTCTGTTGTTCGCCTTTTGGGCCAAATCTTGTACCAGCGCTGTTTACCTACTTAACTATTTACCGCTAATGCATTGTTACCTTCCTCCTTCCTACCCTTGCCCTGAAGGCTAGCCTTTCATGAGATCCAAAGATTGACTTTACCAACCCAGGCCCACTTTACCATATTTCATCAATTCGAAAACACACTCTACCCTGCTCCAACACAGTTGCACACTTCTGGATTCAGGTGCATCTTCTAATTGATGCATCAATTACAATCTTACATCTTTCAGACAAAGTATAATTAGAAGCCTTTATTATTTCTTAGAGACCTGTGAATCTGTGAAGTGATGCTTTTTTTTTTTTTTTTTTACAATTGATGATATCAACAATTCAATAAAATATGGTGGATGGTACTTTAATGTATTTTTAAAATTTACTTAATAACAGAAAGTTCCTGTTACTTTTGGGCACATATAAAACATCCAGTATGGTTTGATTAGTGCAAATAAATGGGTAAGGGGTGTTTTAAATGCTTTTTATTTTGCAGAAATACGCAGGTTGACTTGCATAGGTATGAGGGTGATGTAGTGATATTTGGAGAAATCGGTCGGAGTTCCCCTAATAGATTATTAGTTTTGCCATATAAATTAATGAAATAGAAGTGCCTATTTTCTGAAAATATGCTATCCAGCATGTTTTCAGAAATATATTGGAAGCTGGAAATGAAGAGTGCCTGTATGTGCTAAGTCTGTTCCACAGAGTGAACCAGGCTTTTTCTGAGGACAGGGGCTCTCCTTGGTTTTGTGTGTTTCCCTTCTCCAAGGGCAGAGATGAGCTCATTGCAAGTGTTCAATAAATAGTTGCTGGATGATTACAAGAAAACTTGGAAACTGTACTTACTTGGGTTTAAGAATATAACTCCTTCTTATATTACATTTATATCTTAAACATTTTCATATCGTAAATATTTTATATTTATACATATTTTAATATATATTTGGCAAATTACTAGGTCAATAAAATTAGTAGGCAACACTAGGAAGCCACAGCTTGGACACGTTCGTATTGAAAAATAAAGTTTCAGGGTTTGTTTTGTTGTGCATGATTTTATAAACTAGGTATCACTGGATAACACCACTTTAACGATTAGGTATGACTCTTAGGTATACCATAACATTGCCAAAATTGGCTAGGTATAATTTTAAAGAATTGTGCATGACGGCTGGGCAAAAATACATTGGTTTGCTTCTATAAATGTTTTCTTATGGACTAACATAGTTTTATGCATGGAAAAGACTCCTTAAAAAATAACAGGTTTGGGGCCGGGCGCGGTGGCTCAAGCCTGTAATCCCAGCACTTTGGGAGGCCGAGACGGGCGGATCACGAGGTCAGGAGATCAAGACCATCCTGGCTAACACGGTGAAACCCCGTCTCTACTAAAAAAATACAAAAAACTAGCCGGGCGAGCTGGCGGGCGCCTGTAGTCCCAGCTACTCGGGAGGCTGAGGCAGGAGAATGGCGTGAACCTGGGAGGCGGAGCTTGCAGTGAGCTGAGATCCGGCCACTGCACTCCAGCCTGGGCAACAGAGCGAGACTCCGTCTCAAAATAATAATAATAATAATAATAATAATAATAATAATAATAACAACAACAATAACAACAACAACAACAACAACAACAGGTTAGCATTCCCCAAATTACTAGCGTATGTATACATTAACTCACACACACTTTTCCACCCAGAACACACGCTAACAGGCACTGCTCACTCAATAACTAAATTTGACTATTCCTTAGAAATATTTTAGTTGGCAATCAGTGAATATTAAACACTTCATATTTGCACAACTCTGTTCCAAACAATGTGAAAACTTATTATGAAAAGTGTAACCTGAAGATTAAAATAGAACATGTATATTCATAACGTTCCCATTTATGCATGAAGAAATACAAGCTTAAATGTTAGCGAGAAAATACAGCACATATTTGCAAATTACTCTGGGTGAAGAGACTAAAGATTGAGAGAAAACTGCAGTGCTATTGGCAAATGTATTAAGGTAGAAAAAGTATGAAAAATGGTAAGGTTTACAGCAGACAGGTGCTTAATAAAAGTTTAAAAAAATATGGTAGAGTTAAAGAAAGCACAGTAACTCAAACTTGAGTAATATAAGAGAGAGGTCCTCTGAAAGGTATCACAGAGCCTCGATGTGACGGATGTATTTTTATTATGATGTAATTTAAATACCTACAATATGTACACATTTCTCATGTAAGTGTAAAAGCAAAACAAATTTACAAATACAAAAATGCAAAGTTAATAAAATGTTAATTAGCAACATATATTTAATGTGACAAAGGACATTTTGCTAAAATAAAGTCTAATTAAAAACTTAAGTTTTGAATATAAGAACATAATATCAAGCCCAATATACTCTTTGAGCTGTATCTGTTATGACATGCGTGTTTGAAGAAGTTTGCAGTAGGAAAATGATAAAGCTGTGGCTTAGATTTAATATCATGAAAATGACAGTAGTTACTGATATAATTATTACCCTCTAACAATAATACAGGCCATGATGGTAAAAATTCAGTGAGTTGATACATTTAAAGCTTGGTTCAGGATAGGCAGACCTCATATTTAACTAAAACGTTAGCAAGCAATTAGACACAAAATATCAGTTTTACTGAGCTATGAAGTTGAGCTGACTACTTCAAGATGTTAACAGTGCAATATTACTAAAATCTGCATTACAGTTGTATTTGATCCAATTACTTCTGAATGAAAACCAGAAAAACCATATTTGATTTTCATTTTAAATTTCACTTCTTACAGATTGAAAATAAAAATTTTTCGTTGTAGTAAATAGCTCATCACCCAAATGCTGATGAAAATGTTAAAATACTGGAAATGGTTAATTTATAGCATTTTGAAAACAATTTGGTCCTAAATTATTTTTTTCTGTTTTAACTATTGCTTCAACTTCTAACATTTAAATTATTAAAACTTCTATTCTCTCACTGCTCTGTTCACTTGGGAATGAGTATATAATTTATGTATTAAATTATGCCACTGTTCTTTTTATCCTTAGACTGTGGCCGTTAGCAGGGTGCCTACTATCATTTGAGTGATGTGAAATCCAAGTCTTAAATTGTGTAATAACTTAAAAAACAAAAGTTTTCT
Organism: Piliocolobus tephrosceles; assembly: GCF_002776525.5. Classification (NCBI taxonomy): domain Eukaryota; kingdom Metazoa; phylum Chordata; class Mammalia; order Primates; family Cercopithecidae; genus Piliocolobus; species Piliocolobus tephrosceles. Next base: position 12,300,949 of record NC_045455.1, on the reverse strand, counting down.
CCCAGGAAAATGTCAATCATTTGTTTCATTCAAATGGAACCTTGAAGAAGTCAACACATGGCAATTTCAATCACAAGATGCTTCACCCAGAATATTCAGATCTTTCAATGCATGGGCAAAGGTTACCATGGCCCAGATAACCAATGCACACAAGTGACAGGGCCATTCATAGCCCTCTAGTGAATCACAGAACGTGAGCTAGGGCTAGGCAATGTCCAGGGGAGTACAGTTACAACTGAATAAAAGAGATGCTAGCATTCTCCCAAGACCAACTTTCTCCCAGTATGACCTCCGGAGACAGGCCCAGTTTTCTGAACCTATGCTTATCTAAACCTAGTGCTTATAAAAACTAGCCTACCCACATTGTGGAAGATACAGACGATTTTGGAATCATCTTGAAATCTGTTCATTGAAGCCATGGAGGATGCCCACCTCTTCCATAAACCCGTAGAATTCCATAACCCCAAAATCACTAATAAATACTTGTGGAATGCTGAGCAGATATCTCAGAAGGTGAACCTTAATATAAATGGCAAAATCTGTAGAAATGTAAACTAGTTGTAAAACAGAGGAATAAAACAACAACAAATGACTACCGATGTCCCCAAGGAACTACAGAGGCAATGGAACATTAGAAACTCCTAAGCACCCCCAACAAAAACTTCTTTCCAGATCACAGCCCCATCTTTAGAAGAGAAATTGAGTAGAACGGGGACACTGGGGCCAGTGGGTAAGAAATATTCGATCATTGGGCCAGCATTCCAGAGGAAGCAGAGCTCAGAACATGATGGTCGGTACACAGAAAGGCTCCATGTTTACCCATCAGGCTAACAACAGTGAAGGGACCCCTCATACTGACAGTATGCGGAGGGTACTCTACCCAATGTGCAGGAAAAACTCCCATTTCATGTGAACAACAAGAAAAACGTGATGAAGCCCTTGTGAAAACACTGTAGACTAAGATGAATGAAATAATACATAGGCCGAGCATAGTGGCTCATGTCTGTAATCCCAGCACTTTGGGAGGCCGAGGCAGGTGGATTACCTAAGGTCAGGAGTTTGAGACCAGCCTGGCCAACATGGTGAAACTCCGTTTCTACTAAAAATACAAAAAATAGCTGGGTGTGGTGGCACGTGCCTGTAATCTACGCTACTCAGGAGGCTGAGGCAGGAGAATCGCTTGAACCCGGGAGGAGGAGGCTGCAGTGAGCTGAGATCAAGCCATTGCACTCCAGCCTGGGCGACAGAGCGAGGCGCTGTCTCAAAAAATAGTAAAAAAATAATAAAATAATACATAAACGTACACATAGAAAATAGACACTCAAAGCAGATGAAGACTATAATAGAATATGACAACATGATCAAAAGAAATTTGAACAAATAGAAGCTTCAAAAGTATTACAAAACTAGAAAGAAAGCACAGAAATGATGTCTAAATGATAGGAGACTGAAAAGAAAAAAAACAAAAAGTGTTCGGGAAATGACGAAAAAGAAATGAAAAAAGCATTTGAGAAAGAGGAGTGAAATACAGGGGATGCAGGAGTGAGAGGACAGCATGGGGAGTGAAGCAAGGGAAATAGGATATAGAAAAGATAAAAACATAAAGAAACACAAGGAAAGAAAACAAAGGAAAGGAAAGACCAAAACACAGATCCTGGTGTAATTAGAATACAAAAGCAATCCTGAAGAATAATGAAATAAAATAAATAAATATCACATGATGAACCTAGCAAAACATATCCATAGCTGTCAACAAAAAGATAACATACATTCTCATAGCACTACTGACTTTACCAATAAAGGGAAAGTCTCTTTCCATATTCAGGAGAAAAGATCAAGTTACTTAGAATGAAAAAACATTCTCAGCAGTAACATTTTATGCTGCTGGCTAACATTATCCTTGTGGTTAACATTTTAACCACAAGGCAAGGAAGCAGCAGATTTAAGAGTCTGGAGAAATGAAAATGTGAGACAAACACCTTCGAAAAGTTAGAAACAGACCAGCAAAGTAAACCAAATAAAACAAAGAAACTACTAAATATAAAACAAAAATTAAGTTAAATTAAATAAGCTGATTCTTCTTAAAAAAAAAAATCAACAAAATGAGTAAATCAATTGGCTAACTAACCTAAAACAAAATGGAACAAAACATATGAAAAATACCACTAGCCAACCGAACAACAAAACACTCTAATCAAAATAACAAAAAAATACAAAATCAGGAGAAAATATTAATCAGAGGGAATAAAAGCTATTTACACAAATCTATGTTACCAAATAATTAAACAAAATAGGGGATAATTTCCTAAGAAAATATACTTCACCAAATAGACCCCAGTAGACCAAGCAAGTTCAAAACAGACAATTTTGACTGAGCACCGTGACTCACACCTATAATCCCAGCACTTTGGGAGGCCAAGGTGGGAGGATCGCTTCAGCCTAGGAGTTGGAGACCAACCTGGGCAACATAGCAAGACCCTCTCTCTTAAAAAAGTTTTAAAAATCAGTCACACATGGTGGCACACACCTGTAGTCCCAGTTACATGGGAGGATGAGGTGGGAGGATCTCTTGAGCCCAAGAGTTGGAGGTTGCAGTGAGCTATGATTGCACCACTGTACTCCAGCCTGGGCAACAGAGCAAGATCTTGTCTCTACTAAAAAATGAACACATAGGCCTGGCACGGTGGCTCACACCTGTAATCCCAGCACTTTGGGAGGCCGAGGCGGGTGGATCTCAAGGTCAGGAGATCGAGACCATCCTGGCCAACACGGTGAAACCCCATCTCTACTAAAAATACAAAAAATTTGCCTGGCATGGTGGCATGTGCCTGTAGTCCCAACTATTTGGGAGGCTGAGGCAGGAGAATAGCTTGAACCCAGGAGGTGGAGGTTGCGATGAGACGAGATTGTGCCACTGCACTCCAACCTGGGCAACAAGAGTGATACTCCATCTCAAAAACAAAACAAAACAAAACAACATAAAATAAAACTAAAAATAAAACAGCCAATTTCCATAGAAGAAATAGGAAATACCACAAAGGAAGCCCCACAAAAAAGCAGCAGGACCAGATGGTTTCACAGGTGGTTTATACCAAACTTTTTAAAGTGAAAACAATTCAAGAGTGCTCAGACTATTTTACAGCATGCATACATGCCCACCACCCACACACACATGAAAAATCTAATATCAAAACCTGGCAAAGATCAGACCAAATTTAAAACAAGGAAAATAATAACATATATAACAAAACAGCACATTAAAATAGAATAAAAATGTATGTTGACCCAGTAGGGATTTATAGGAATGGAAGGTTAACTCAATATTTAAAAATCTCTTCTATTACAAGCACTAAGGAAAAAAATAATAATTTGACAAATTAAAAATAACCATCTGACAAATTAAAAAGCTAGTCATGATACAACTCTCAAAATGTGAAATTAATGTTTATTCACTTAATCTGATAATGTGTACATACTTCAAACCCCAATTTTTCAAACTAGTTAATGAAGAAACACCAGAGGTGTTCTAGATAAACCAAAACAAAACAAAAATGCTCACTACCTCTATTACTATTAAAATTTTACCGACAGTGTTAGTCAATTCATTTATTTTACTTTCAGTAAGTAAAAGCAATTGTAGCATAAAATTAGAAAGAAAAAGACAAATCTTTCTTTATTTGCATATGATATGATGATATGGAAGCATCAAAAGAAGTAGCGGGAAAACTATTATGACTAATAGAAGAATCTAGCACATTTAGTAAAGTAGCAGAATATAATATTAATGTATAGAAACCAACAGCCTTCATTTAAAAGAACAAGTTAGAATAGGTAATGGAAGATAAGACCTCATACAGATAACAAAATGATTACATAAAATACCAAAGCATAAATATAACTAAGAATGTGCAAAATCTATATGAGGAAACCTAAAAAACACTCCTGTATGACATAAAATGCAGACAATGGAAAGCCTGTCCATGATGTGGATAAGAATTGTGTATGGTACAAATAACCACGAACCAAGCCAATGACAAAGGCAAACTGGGAAAAACAATTGCAAGTTATAGCACAAAGGGCTGATACTTCTAACACACACAGAGTGGCCAAAATCTGAATGAAAAAATGTAACTTAAAAATGGCTCTTGAGACATAAAATCCCGCTTAACCTCACTCTCAAAAGGGAATTGCCAATTAAAACTACAGTGGATGACCGTTTCCCACCCTTCAGACTGGCAAATAGCCAGAAGTCTGACATATTTTGCGGTGACCATGTGGGAAAGAAGCACCTGTGGGCATTGCTGGTCAAAGCACAAAGCAGTTCAGAGGACACGGAGTCCACAGAAATTATTAAAGGGCACCATCTGGAAGCAATCAGCCAAATCTCAAATGGAGAATCTTCCACAAGACAAAAGACACATGTTTCCCAATGGATCAATGATCCAGATAATTTTTTTGCAGGATGTGAAAAGCTGATACTTAATGGACTTACAGAGACTTAAAGGAGACTTAAGAAACATAAGTGGGAGGGTGAGACAGGAGGATCACCTGAGGTCAGGAGTTCGAGACCAACATGGGGAAGCCCGATCTCTACTGAAAATAGAAAATTAGCCAGGTATGGTGGCTCATGCCTGTCATCCCAGCTACTCGGGAGGCTGAGGCAGGAGAATCGCTTGAACGCAGGAGGCAGAGGTTGCAGTGAGCCGAGATCGTGCCATTGCACTCCAGCCTGGGCAACAAGAGCGAAACTCCGTCTCAAAAACAAAAACAAATCAATCAAATATAATATGTAAACCATGTCTGAGTCTTGATTTGAAGAAACCAACTATTAAAAAAAAATTTGTGATAATTCAGGAAATATGAACACGGATTGTGTATTAGCCTACACTACGGAATTATTGCTAATTCTTGTTACAAATATTTTCTCATATATAAAATATTGCTATATATGATAATGGTATGATGGTTATATAAAAAAAGAAAATGTTATCAGTCATCAATACAAAAGGAATGATTTCTGAAATGACTTGGTTTCTCAGATTTGCTTTAAAATGAAACAGAATTGGCTTAATATTGATAATTGTTGATGTTTAGTTACAGGGATTCACATTATAACTGTAACATACTTTGGGGTAAATTTTTTAAAGTCCACAATAAAAAGTTAAACATGAACCTGGTAATGCATTGTCTGTGATCTGTCTTTCAAGGATGGCACACATGAATTATGTGTAAAAGGGAAGCAATGAAATTGACTGATCATTACATTGTCTCAGTAGATTTTCAAAATCCTTGTACAAAATAAAACACTTTCCCACCAAAATTAGCTAACTTGAGATGCTGATACAACAGTGAGTGAAAGAACTAGGATCTGAGTCGTCTGTCATTTGTCAAACCGTAAGATCCGCACTGCTATTACTGTTTCCCCAAATAGTGCAATTTTAAATACTCTAGGGACAGCATCATCTACATATGTTTAACCTATGTAAAGATCAGTGCTACAAAAGGAAAAGACATCCAGTGACAGAAATTTTCTTTTTTTCTTTTCCTTTGTTTTCTGATTAAAAATTTTTATATTTATTTTGTTTCCAATTGGTACTAATTTCACATGACACATTATTTTTCTTTTGGTCCCAGAAATTTTTGCCATCTCATGTTCTTTTTTTTTTTTTATCCTTTCATATCGTCAACACACATCAAGTAAATGACATCCTGCTACAATATTATCATGCTCTAACTCTACCATGTGACTCTGATGCTGCACTCCATAAGTCAACAAAAAATAAGGTGCTTCTCTGGGCCAGCCCCTCTGCTGGGTTACGGGCTCAGCCCTAGGTGGCGTGAATAACCCTACTCGGGACTTCACACAGCTATTAGTCAAACCATCTTGTTCCTTCCCAGATATTCCAAGACTTTGTGTCTTATAAAATTTATTGAACTTTTAAAATAGTCTCATGCCACAATTTCTCCCAATCTCTGGAGTTATGCCTTTTTAAAAAGGTCTTCCATATGTATAAGATAAAATGATGTTTTGTTTTACTGAAATGAACATGCAAATATCATAAACGGATTAAGATTTTCGATGCATTTAGGTTCTTAGTTTAAATGACATGGGAATGCTTACCTTGACAATGCCCCGGATGTGCATTTTTGCTATCATCTCTGCTGTGTAGAGAAACATCAATAATGTATCCAAAGTGAAGGTCACATACTGAAGTGGAGGATAGTGCTCGAAGGTCATTGGCGTATTCATACAAACAGAAATGACGCTGATGATGGCACAGATGCGCAGCAAAGAGTGAACCCACTGCAATGATGGTCCAGAGTTATTACATGGCGCCATAACTGAAATCTCAACCTTGTATTACGAACCACACTAAGTGGAAAACATAATGCTGAAGTTAAAATAGTTCACTAATACGGAGTTGAAGAAGAAGAAAACTAACATCTCAGTGCATATAATGTGCTAAAATATTTTCACGTTTTTATATCATTTAATTCTCAAGCCACCTATTTCCCACATAAACACATTAAGATAGAAAGGTGGAGGCATTTCTGTGGTCATGCATTACAAAGACTCAAAGCCTAGATGGAACCTGATCAGGCTCCCCAAAACATCTGATAACCTCCTGGCATCGGACTACAATATAGGAAGATTCTGGTTCAATTAAAATATGTGTTTGTAATTTAGTCACATAGGAACTTGATGTGCCATTTTTTTTTTCATTTTTGTACTATAAGTACCTAGAATTAGGGGTCATACTATATTTACTGTAACTTCCCTAACATCTCGCACTAGGGCCTATCACAGTAGATCAGAAATGCTTTTTAAATGAATTGATACATAACACATCCCATATTTAGAATTTCCTTTCTATTTGTATCTTGCGTATAATGTCTTTGTATAAAAATACAAAGAAACTTTTTAAAAATCTGGTCTCATCCCACATTTAAAAAAATAATGAATAGATTTTTCTCTTTATTTTGGAGAACATATTTTATACAAATTTAGACCATACATCTTTCAAAATTCCATAAAATAACTTTCTGTGCAACACTAGAGGCATGTCTGCCATCTGAATATTTTCTTTAACCCCAAAATAAGAAGAAAGAATTAAAGATAAGTATGTTTGTGTTTACACGAATATATGTACAGGACATACAATCACTCATACTCAATATTTTATTACAAAAACTAGTATCTAGGGTTAAAAAAAATACTTAACTGCATCTCCATGCTAAGCCCACACAATCAATGTCACCAGTTCATCAATTAGTACACAATTCTTAAACGTAATCCAAATATGGTTTTATTGACTATCTTGGACCTATACAAAATCATGATAATTCTTTGATATTATACTCTCTGAAAAAAATTTAGGTTTGTGGTAGACGGATTCTGCAGCTATGTATACTAGCAAACACTCAAGATGAAAAATAGAAAAGACTGTCAGAACTTTCAGGAGACTCAGACACTTGCAGCTGATGAGTGGGTTATAATATTTATCTGACAGTTATAATATTTACATGAAGATATTATGCTGCTAATCCCATAACACACAAGCCACTGATGATTCAATTTACTTTAAGGGTTATATGTGTCTTTCATGCAATTTGGAAGCACTTCAATAAACATCGGTGTGTGAATTTGGCCCCATCTGGACTTTTAACGTAAAGAATCTAATTACACAAAAGAGCTTCCAAATATAGGTTCTTCAACAACAAACCAGTTTTTAGTTTAAAGACAGGATTTTAATGAAGCATTAATAATTTCAGCAAGTGCCTCCAAGGCTACATCTTTGATACTACCTTCTTCATAACTTCGCAGAAAGTTCTGTAATAAGGTGGACACTAAGAAAGAGTTAGGGGTGCTTCATTCTCTATTCCATTCAATTCTCTAAGCGTGAACAAAGGCCTACTATGTGTCAGAATGCTGGGTGCGGGCAACAAAACATGGAAGCAACACACTTCCGACTCCTATTTTGCAGTCCAAGAAGTAAAACATCTTTGAATATATTATATATATGTAAAATGTGTGTATATACCCATACCATGTTATATGTATGTATATAATACGTTATGTGTATATACACATACATGTAAATACATGTAGTCTGGAGGGCAGGTTAGAGACAGACAGACTGGGAAGGAAAACAAAGATTCCATGCAAATCCTGCATGTATCATGGTTAGGGGAAAGACAAGCACTGCAAGAGGCAAAAACATGTTATATAACATTATAAAACATGTTCTAGATAAGACATAATATACATATATTATGTATATTGTCTCATGTATATATGCATATAACACATGCACATATTACACATACATGTTATAAGGATGTATACATGTATGTATAGCTTACATGCATATAGCACATACGCATATATAACAGGTATATATGTTACACACATGACATTTATATGTATAGGTAATATGCATGGTGTTAACACATATATGTGTATATGTAATGTGTATATATGTGATATCTATATAACCTGTTATATGCTTATATGTATGTGCACATAACATGTATATATACATAAGACAATAGATCCATAAATACATGTTATATATACATGATCTACAATGTATATAATGTAAATATACACATGATGTATATAAAATATACAGTTATTTATAGATAACATTCTATTTATATACAAATATAAAACAGGCTAAGTGCAAAGAGAAGAGAGGCTCATTCTGTCTGTGGTGGAAATAAGCCTTTCAGGGAAGGATGCCAGGGGTGACATCTCAGCCAGTCCTAATGGATGAGGAGGATTTGACTCATCAGAGGAGCTGGGAAAGGGTCACTGGGGCCAGGCAGCAGTACGAGCAAAGGAAAGCAATGTGAACAAGCCAGAGAGCCTAGAGGAGTAGGAGGCTGCTGATGGGGCTTGAGTGGATGTTGTGCTGACATGGGAAAGGAGCAGTTACTGGACAGGTTAGGTCCTGAATGTAAAGAAGCAGGAATGTCATACTAACAGATTTTAATCTGTAATGAAGGTAATAGACAGTTTCCATGATTATAAAGCAGAAGGGTGATGTGAATAAAAATAGAAATAGATAAAGAAATGTGAGCAGGCTGGGGAAGTAATCTGGAGGGCAGATTAGAGGAAGACAGATTGGGAAGGACAGCAAAGAGTCCAAGCAGATCCTGTGTGTATCATGGTTAGGGGAAAGACAAGCACTGCAAGAGGCAACAGGTCATTTCCTTTTGTTACTTCAGCATCAACCATGTGGTGAGTAAGAAGTTGATCCTGCTTGGTTTTGCAGAGCTGAGTTTTCAACACTCATGGACATGCATGCCTGTCAGACTTAGCTCTGGTTGCTATGCTTTCTGGCATACAGTGGTGCCTAGTCTAGCAGTTCTTCCTCTCAAATCCTCATCAACTTAATTAGGCGGCAAAGGTGACAAATTCTTCAGAGATACTATCCATTATCTCATTGACCTTTTACTCAAAACTTGCAAATCAGAAGGAGACCTTTAATTCCAAACATGTGCTTATTGTCTCATGGATTCGGGCATGTTGACAACAAGTAGAGGAAGTTCGTTAAGAACAGGTTGCTCATCATGGACCCCAGATTTGGATCAGCCTGCGAAGTGGTATCATCACTACACCGCGTGACTCTGAGGACAGGGTGCACAGTGTGGGGAGGGGAGGGGAGGGGAGGGGATTGGATCACCCGGTGCATCTTCCCATGTGAGTAACTCATAGCGGCATCTCACTATTTCATTGGATTGTTCTCTACTTCCAGACTCTGAACCTCATCCATATTCTACTGCAGCTCAGACATTTTGAAGCCAAAGGTACATGACATTTGCATTTGTCAATCAAATTTCTCTTACATCCACTTATGCTTCTCCATACTCAAAGAAGAAACTTACTGGTTTGTTAATCCAGAGGATGTCAGCGTTATCCGACAGAGACTCATCAGGACCAAAGTCAGTGACTGGCTGGGCTTCCACCCTGGAACTCTGCTTCCTTTTGAGCATGCTGAGGTTAGCTTTGGTGAGCAAGCACAAAACCACAGTCTGGGAAAAGGAAAAGTTGTATTTGTCATCGAAACCATCTTTCCTCTCACCAAAAAGTTGAGTTCCCCACATACATCTACGTATTTGTAAGGCATACATGGGTTCTATTCCATAGTGTATAAAGAACACATGAAAATAGAAACTTAAAAGGATGAGACAAAATTAATACCAATAGAAGCTTGGTTTTTTTCTCCCAGTGCAATAGATTATTTTATGCACTTCATAAGCAGTTTAGAGGCCAGTGATTTAGAATAGATAGAGTAAAATGGTTTGCTTCTTAGGGCAGACATATTATTGGGAAAATCTTTTTAGATATATGCTCTTATACCTAAAGCTGTCTCCACATACAGATGCTCTGTGCTAGAACACTGCTGACTAATACAGACGAAACGCACAGATCCTCCCCATGATTTCCCCAGTGTTAATTTAACATGACGTTCACAGACATCTCTTACTTCCAACAGTAGTCCCAAGCTGATTTCCCAATTTTGTCCTCCCCAGAGGGGAGTGAGGCCAGAAAGAATGGGGGAAGAACCTCCTCTAAATGGAGATTTTTTTAAATGAATGCAGTGAGTATCTAAATTCTTCCAGCTACTCTGAAGTAAATTTTTCATGAAATTACATTGAGGTGGGAGATGAGATGCCTGCTTCCTGCTTAAATTTCCACAATTCTGAAACATCTACATCCTGTGACAGACATCACCTCCCTGTGGCCACTGCTATCGCCTTCCACAACTCAGCAGTCACTTGAAGGGGGGCTATTGTATGTCAGTCCTCAGGACTCAAATAGCAAGTAAGTGCAATACAATGTGAGAAGAATTGTTATAAAGGCAGGTGGTGCCTGAAGATCCCTGAGTGGACTGTGAGATTCCCATTTGATTAGCACCTGGATTGAGTCTTAAAGGTGAGGAACTAATGGCTATGGATATATACGATGTTTGGGATACTTAGCAATTATATTTTATTTGGTCTTTACAACAGCCCTAACCAAAAAATAAAAAATAAAAAAATCTCATCTTCTTATACATGCATGAGAAAAGCCAGTCTCAAGGCAGGTAATAACTTGACCAAGGCCATCCAAGCAAACTTGAAATTAAAAATAAGCTCTGTTTGACTACAACGCGTACGGGGTTTAGAGTTGACCATGCTGAAGCTGAGGACTATTAAGAGAATTTCTCAAGGCAGGTAACAGAGAAAAAGAGCGCTTCAGGCAGTGCACAGCTGTGCCGAGCCAGGAAAACGAAAACGTAGCCCTGCAGTTTTAACATCAGGCGGGTTCGCTGGCTCTCCTATCCGGTGCTCCATGGATCTAGAGAAAGAAACCTAACTAAGGACAATGGGTGCCACTTAGTCCTCACCGGAGTTCAAAAAGAACAAGAACATGTTTGCAGTGTGTGTGTGTGTGTGTGTGTGTGTGTGTCTGTGTGTCTGTGTGTGCAGATGCAGTTTTTACTGGAAAAGAAAATAAAATGCGGAAACTCAAAACAAAGCAGCTCCAAATCTGATTGCCTGTGTTGAGCACCTACCTCCATCACTACGTGCTCCTTTATCTCCCTGGGCAGGTATCTCTGCCTAACTCTCCTGATACGGGTTGGCTGCATCCCCCACCAAATTTCATCTTGAATTATAATCCCCACAATCCCCACGTGTGGAGAGAGGGGTTGAATTATGGCAGCGGTTTCCCCCATGCTGTTCTCATGATAGTGAGTGAGTTCTCACAGGACCTGAGGGGTTTTATAAGTATTTGACAGTTCCTACTTCACACACTCTCTCTCCTGCTGCCTTGTGAAGGTGTCTTCCACATGATTGTAAGTTTTCTGAAGCCTCCCCAGCCATGCAGAATGGAGTCAATTAAACCTCTTTCCTTTATAAGTTACCCAGTCTCAGGCATTTCTTTACAGAAGGGTGAAAACAGACTGATACACCTCCTATTCCCAGAAGATAAAAGCTAACTGGCTTTAAGACATGCTAGGTATTTCCAGGCTGTTACTGCCCTGAATGTTGAGTTTGAATATGGGCTTTGCAGTAGGCTGCACTAATTAATTTACACTATATAATTGGAGTTTGGAACTCTTTGATATCCCATGTAAATACATGTAGAGTATTTAAAGTGTTTCTCTCTCTCTCTCTCTCTCTCTCTCTCTCTCTGATTTACTGGTAGTGGGGAAGGAACTCTGGTGGCCTCAATTTGAGATGCCTCTTCAATGACAGTCTCCTATACATCCAAATACTGAGTGTACATAGAATCTTTTAGAAATCTTTCAAGATGACAGTACAAAGGAGCAAGTAAAAGAGTGGTTTCACCATGTAGTTCAAAGATTATATGAGGAATTTTATAGATCTTTCCACAAGTCCTCTTTCATTGAGCAGTGGAGACAATGGGCATATGAATTCCGTGCACCTTTATTATCAATACGCCATCTAAAGCAAAAATGATTTTTGATTATGGATTTGTTTGTCTAGAAAAATACATGTCCAGAATTTATTGTTTTTTAAAAATTCCCAATTTAGTTTTATCTGACCAACCAAAACAGTGTGATTAAAACTGAATGACATTAGCTGTCACTCACATTTACCTTCACTTTACCTGCTCCCAGGTGCCACTTAAACAGTGCCCAAGAAATGATCTAAGCTCCAAAGATACCTGGCTAATCCACACATACATAAAAACTCACCAAGTAGCTCCTGGATCTCTAGAAATTTCACTGATTTAATACTATTAAATATTATATTCAAGTAGTAAAGTAAATTTAAGTTACAAACACATGAGGAATTCAAAATTAATTTTAGGTGGTTGATTGTAATTTTCATTTACAAACAGAAATATTGTTTTATGCCTTCATTCATGTTGAATCAATATAACTGCATACGACAGACCTATTATTCCTCTGATAAAAACCAGGAGGGATATTTAAGTATCCTAGGTAAGCTTATTATTTTGATAGGAAATTGCTTCTGCGTATCTTAGCCTTATCACTATTATGTTTTTATAAGCCAGTATCTCTGTTTTCTGTTTACCGAAGTGTCCTTCATAAGACAGTACACAAAGTTTGAAAAACCTGGCTTTCAAAAGGTTTCCCACATTTATTAAAAGAAGTTGGTATTTAAATAGTTCACTATCGGGACAGAGGCTGCACAGTCACAATGTGTCCATTAATAAATCTTTTACTCAGAAACAGCTTATAGCAACTCAGGAAACATTCATTCATCTCATGTTCATTGCTGTTTTAAATGGTTAAGACCCAGTTTTTGTATTCTGTGGTAGCAATTTCATTTCTATTGGTATATACTTTCCCTACTTCATTCCAGCCCCCTCTTCATGGTATTAAAATTAAAATATTCCATTTTCTTTAACTGCAATGTCCTTGCAACACTATGGGTCATTTCTTTCCCTTGCAGCTCTCTTGGGTTCTGTATTAAAGTCTTTTGAATCTTCTCCTGTCTTCCAAATTATGGTTCACAGTATGCTGTTCTTGCCTGTCCTCTTTACTTAACCCCGCAAGTGATCACCTGTTGTTACAGTTTCCATTACCTTCTGTGTCCAGCTACCTATTTAGAGAGGTATCGGTGCTGCTTCCGCCACAGATGTAGGAAGGCGGTGCCAACACCATCATGAACAAAGATGCAGCCTGAGAGAGCGACATGAGCCAGGCATCCTTCTGCTTTTCTCCTTCCTCTCATGTCCCAGACCCTACTGCTCCAAACTCTTCAGGTTCCCCACGTGCAGTGGGAAGGCCCAGCAGGTTCTCTTTGCACCCACTCTCAGTAGTGGATTGTTTTCTTGCTCATTCATTCCATATATGTACAATGGCCTTTTTCACCTATCCCCATTTCTAGACTCCTTTCTAGGTAGGCCATGGGCCCTCAGGTCTGGGATGCTTTTCAAAACGTTCCCTATTTTATATAAAAAAAATCAGCTTCCAAACACACTGTAGGTCTCTTTGGTAGCCCAGAAAATCTCAGTGTATCTTCTTGTTTCTCACTCACTCATCTGTTCATTCATTCATTCACACAGCAAATATTATGCATCCACTCTGGTATCAGGCACTGCAGTATGTGCTAGATATACAGCACTGAATATAAAGGCATTCTTGAAGATTACAAACTGCCTACTTTACTTAACCTTATGTTTCCAGGACCCTGCATCCCACTGATTTGTACGTGCACTTCCTTTCACACTCATACCACATGCTACACTCATATTGGCTAAACATACCATTGTTCACCATCCTGCAACCTTTACTCAACTAATTCAAACCCTTTATCCCAGCCATGTCTTTGTTATCCAATACCAATTCCACATCAGTCTTTTCTAATTCCCTAACTTAACTCATGAAGACTTTTTTCTATGTGTGTGATGTATTTGTTATAACTGAAAGACTTAATATTTGGGAATAAGGGTGTGAGAAGAGAAACACACAACTTGTATAAAATCAAAGCATCTATTTCATTCTAAAAAGACCCAAAGAAGACAGAAGTCATTGGCTCATTTTTAATCATTAGTTATTATTAAGGTTATCAATACGTCAATATCAACAAGTACTCTTCTGATAACTGTTGTGCATAAACTGTGGGGTCCTTAGGAGTGCAAGTGAAACTGCTAATCAACTGCCCTATTCAAGACACAGACGACACACACATACACATTGAATGGTGGGTTTTTATCTCATTGCTTAGTATCCCTGGCACACTTGGAGAAGGAAATTAAGAAAAGAAAATGTTCAGTAACATCTCCGGGACTCTTCACCTCAAATTCTGACTTTCACGTCTTTGGGGAAACCAACCATCATTGCTAGCAGAAGTTACTCAGTCATTCATGTTTGCATAATTGTTTTCATTTTTTAACTATCCCGACCATTATGTTAAGTGATGTGGATTTAACATTGAACAAAACATACTATGTGCTTTCCCTCCATGTTCCTCACATGGAAGACAATATGCTATATTTAGAGGCAGAGTGGCTGATTAATTAAAAGAGAGCCTCTACTGTGGTGCACTTTATCTTCAACCTCCATCTAGTGGTATTCTTATTCCTTCAGTACCTTACTGCTAGTTCCATACTATCTTCCTAGGCAAGGAATATTGAACGGTGGATTCCCAACATGTTACTGTGCTATTGGGCATAATGAGATTCATGCAAAAATCCAGGAGAGCTGACTGGTCTTTGCCTAGATCTCAAATACTTAAACCTTAAATTAAGTTAGAAGAAAGTAATTCGATTTTTATTTTCATTAACACAAGTAATACACGTTTGTTGTAGAAAAGTTAGGAAAACTATATAAACAAAATAAGAAACAAAAACGAAAGCCGTCAGGAATTCCATTTCTAGAAACTCAATCAGCTTTGCAAAGGATTTGTTGAGCACATACATTGTGTCTGCCATCGAACAAGGGGCTGCAGACGAAGTAGTAATTAGTTATGGTCTCTTGTGGAATTTTCTTTAGCTAGGGTGCTTACTCTCCAAGAGGATATCAACTGTATCTCTTTTAGGACTGACCTTTCCATATATATTTTTCCATGCATACATTTATTTTTAAATGATTACTTGCACAGGGTTTTGTAACCAGGTTTTTAAAATCTATGTTCTGTTAACATCGTCCTCTGTCAATAAATATGCATGTGCAGAAAATCCTAACTGTAAGTAAACACCACCTTCAAACATCTGCGCCCCTTCCTTGTCCTTCTTGTCCCATAGCTCATTTACATGCATATACGTGCAAGGCCTTACGAGGTGAACCAATATAAGCACAGCTTTCCAGATTAGGTTCCCAGTGTTAAATTTGTGTCGAGAAAGGCATTACCTCATATTTTGAAGATACATGTATTTGATGTTACCAATTTGTTAATGTAGGCATTACAATATTAATTCTTATTTCAAATGTTTTTATTTCTTCCTCTTTTTAGTTCCAATAGCCACAGAACTTAAAACAACAAACCACCAAAATCTGCATTTGAACAAGAGCTTCCTGCCCTTTCCCATAAAATATGCACATTTAAATCTTCAGTTTTACCTCAATACACCGTAATGAAAATTTGACGACAAAAGGGGATGCTTATTCCTGAGGCTGGAACAGCAAGATGTCCTTGTTTCTGTAAAGTTTGCCCATTTTGTTTGCCAAGTTCCTTCTCAGACAGAAGACATGTCCATTCAGAGCAAATGAATATAGCATCATACATTTTATGCTATGGTTTCAATTAGGAAAAAATACCCCATATTTTTGTCTTATTATCTGTTATCCAACATCCATTCACCTGCTTCATGTGTCACCATCCCTGCCCACTCCACCATCCTCCAGCTCCCAGGGCACATTTTAGCCTCAGAGCTACTGATACCTGCACCTCCCACTGCCCAGTTGAATGTCCTCTCTGTGCATCTCAAGTGTCTGAACTTCCCCTGCTTCTCTGAGCCCAGATCATCTGTGTCCTGCATGCTCACGCTCTTCCTCTCCCTCCATGAGGTCACCTCTCATGGCCTCCACAGCTTCTCACATGCACAGGGCACTTTCCAGACCAGAATCCAGCAACTCTGCTGTCTTCCATTTAGGGGCTGCTCAATGACTGCCTTGAGATTTCAATCATCACAACCATTTAAGGGAAAGTGTTAAAAACAGAAGTTGATGTAAAACTGATGTTATCACCTACTCAGAATGCTTTCTCCAAAGGACAATAGCCTCCAGTAGCTCACACACACATGCACACACACATACACCCCATGCAAAAGTGCTTTGGGACACTTGAGAGTTTCCATGGTAAAACAGTGAGCTCATTGGTTGATTTCAACCTAAATTATGTTTACCGTCATACAGAAACAGAGTCCTTCTAACAAAAATGTTGGTTGAGGGATTATTATGTGCCAGGCTATTTAAGAATATCATACAATTTCAGGCCAGGCATGGTGGCTCACACTTGTAATCCTAGCATTTAGGGAAGCTGAGGCGATGGATCGCTCAAGTCCAGGAGTTCAAGATCAGCCTGGGCAACATGGAGAAAACCCATCTCTACAAAAAAATACAAAATTTAGCTGGGAGTAGTGGCATGAACCTGTAGTATCAGCTACTCCGGAGTCTGAGGTGGGAGGGTCACTTGAGCCCGGGAAGTAGAGGCTGCAGTGAGCCAAGATCATACTACTGCACCTCAGCCTGGGCGACAGAGTGAGACCCTGTCTCAAAAAGAAAAAATAAAAAAGAATATGCATTGTATCATTCAATTTTCACAAGAACCATTTTACAGACGAGGAAACTTAAGCACAGAGACAAGGCGGGACAATGTGCCTTACAGAACTATTGAATCAAAAATTAAGGATATTATAGAATGGAAAGGAAATAAGAAAATGACTTTTTCAATATATTTAAATCATATAGCCTGGTGATTACAAACTCTTGGCATCAATTATTTTTTTGTGCAAATAGTACAGACATTTCTCATCTCCTGAAATTGAATCCATTTTTATTATCTGACTCACTTTATGACTTTTCTCACCACACACTTATAAAAATGTCAATTTTTTTCTGGCAGAAAATCATCAAACCTCTAATTAAATCTATCTAAATGACCCTTTCAGGTTTCTGAAAGTATTATCCATTTATCATTCCTTTTTCCTTGAGGATGACTCATAGAAATATTCTATTATACCTTCATTATTTTTTCCTCTAAATTTGGTAAAGAATGAGAAAAAGGTATTTACTAACTCCCATTTGATAATCTCACCCCATGTAGTGAAGAGACAGATTTCTCCACTTCCTAAAGTGACAGATTTCTTCACTTCCTAGAGTTAGCTTTAGTCTCATAATTTCTTGACTGACTATGCTAAGAATGTGAAAACTAAAAATTAGATTCCACCTATGATACAGGCTAAAAAATATGTATGTATCTTTTTTTTACAGAGATTGTGTGAGAGCAATTAAAAAGTATGTATTGAGAAAGTCTTTCTGTCATACCCAAAATCCAAAGCCCAGAACACACATGTTCTGATGCTCTTTTGTAGTGTTCTCCGTCCTTTTAGCAAGGAAACTGCCGACAAAATAGAAATTCTCTATCAGAAGTTTATCAAGAGGTGACTGTTTATTTGATAAAAAGATCATACTCTAGAAGTTTCCAATCATAATGTGTTGGAGTATCCTGAAAGGTGGTAAACTCCTCTCTGGATACTCTCAGAGGAAATGACTACACATTTTAGAGTTTGCAGAAAAGATTTCTCCTCTGTCTGGGACTTTGCAATAGATGATATCCAAAGTGACTTCCAATGATAAAAGTGATTAATTTTGACACTGCTCAGATTTTTATGCATTTGATCATTTCTCAGGGTAGAATGAAGGTCCATAAACTTCTGTGCATAACTATAGAAGCAAGCTTAGACATTAGGTACTCATTTTTTTTTTTTTTACTTGAAACATGAGAACAAATATTATTGAAAGCTTACTCTGTGCCAGGCACTATTCTAAGCATTTAACACTTCTCTGAAGTAGTTTTTAGTATTATTCCCACTATATAGATTAAAAATTGGAGGCAAACATGCCCAGACCCACAAGAATTGGAAGCAAGTTTAGAATCCAAGTAGTCTATTTGTTGGGAGAACAGAGGTAGGGGGAGGGAGGGAGAGAAATGGTGAAGCATTTGACTTTCACTTTTTAACCTTTAGAACTTTTGTACATCTCACAACATGAACTTCTGTACATGTTCACAAAGATGATGTGTTTTATTTCTAATTTCTTTATAACAAGTAAAACACTAACAAATGTTTTCAGTTTAAACAAGTTACACCTAACATTTGCTGAGGGTTTATTATGTGTGAGGCTAATTGTTACCTATTTCTCACCATGCCCCAAAGAGGCAAGTGTCTCTCTCTGTTATTCTGATTTTGCAGGTGAAACTGAGGTTTGGAGAAGATAAGTGTCTTGCCTGAGGTCACACGGCTAGGCTGTGATAAACCACAGGGAGCCAGGTCTTTCTGATTTCCACCCCAGGAATACTTTGCTCTCCATGTCTTCTTTCAGTCTGACCCTTCCAAGGCTGTGTGAATAGAACAGTCTTCTTTCCCAGAGAACAGAGACAGGAGTCTCCAAGTCCCCGCCTATTCCATGTCTAAGTAATAAAACCAAATTAGAGTATGCCTGCCACTAGACTTGCAATGCCAGTCCTTCCAGGCCCTCTCGAGCAAGCCTCTCCTCCGGGTATCCTCAGCTTGTGAACTTCAATGATCTGGATGCATCTTTCCGTGTAATCTGGCCTCTGCTCAGAGGAAAGGCAGCAGCTCTATATTTTCTCTCTTAAACTTAGCCTGGAGTCCTGCGTCTCCCCCAGCAACACAGCAGGGAACACGTTAGCAGGAAAACTAAGATAGCATCAAAAATCTGACCCCCTGAGCATCACAGCAGCAACGTGTGTCTCCACAACAGAACAGCGGCCCCCTCCCCTGCCCCTGCAGGTAGAGGATTGCTGTGGTTGATTTTCTATCTAATTTTGTACAAAAGTCAAGGCCCTGATTTGGCTGCCTGGTTTTCTCTCTTCTTCCTTCTCTTTTTCTTTCTGCCTCTCTCTTTCTCTCTCTTTCCTCCAAATGCCACCTGCCACTTTTCTTTTGGGGTACTCATTCATCTATGTTTTGGCCCTCACTAAATCCTAATGTAGCTCTGCAAAAAACAGAATTCTACATGCATGGTCCAGTCCCAGCCAACTTCAAGGGCTACCCGAGGTGGTGACCACACAGGGGAAGGCAAATGTTTCAAAGAACCATCTCCAAAAACAGACTCTTCTGTTTTCCTTTTGTCAAGGTACTGATTAGAAATAGAAAATGGTTCCCTACTTTTTATGAGTCTATTTCCTAAATTCCAAAGTAAAGCAGCAGGCTATTTTTCTCTGGTTATTTCTAGAAATACTCCAAAACTGTCATTACTTCTCCAAGGATTCTGTTTTGTTTTATTTTTTTTTATCGTGAAAATTGAATTTTCTTTGGCCTTTAAAAGCGATTGGGTTTGCTAAAGGGATTCAATACACACCACAATGCCCCAAAGCCCTTTTGCCATTGCACCCTACATGCCCAAACTAAAACTGTCAAGCAGTATGAGAGGGAACTGGGTTGTATTTTTGTCACCTACATCATGGTAATTTTTATTTTTGTTTCATTGTAGTAGGAGCATTTAACACGAGAAATGTTTTAACAGATATTTAAATTCACAATAAAATGTTAACTACAGGCACAATGTCATAACACAGATCACTAGAGCTCATTTATCTCACATAACTGAAACCTTCCACCCAGTAATTAACAACTCCCGTTTCCCCTCCTCCCAGCCCCGGCCACCACTCCTACTCTGTGCTAAGGATATATCCTTCTCTATATTAATTATCCAGTGTTGGATATTTTCTTTTGATGAGCTGCTGCTATCATTTATATATTATGAAAAACCAGAAAGGAAGAAGGTGGATGGTTTAAAACAGTGGCTTTCAAAACTTGCTACTATGTTTAAATATAACAGAAAATCAAAGGGAGATTATGTTTTTGTGGTTGTTTCATTTTGCAATATGAATCCACAAAATTTGCTCAAAAGGGGATGGTTTAAAATAGTAATTCCTAAAGACTGCTTAACATATGAATTATCAAGGGAGGTTCAGAAACATTCTCAACACGGTAAACTGAATGGTTCTGTCTTCCTCAAGTCATATGCTGAAGCTCTTAACTCTTATGTATTTGGAGGTGGGGCCTTTGGGAGGTCATAAGGCCATGAGGGTGGAGCCCCCTGAATGGGATTAGTGAATCTATCAGAAGAGCAGAGGCAGCTGAATCGTCTGTGCACCATGAAGACAGCCCTCACAGGAAGCAGCCAGCACCTCGATCTTGGACTTCTTAGTCTCCAGACTGTAAGAAACCAATGTCTGGAGTTTAAGCCACCTAGTCTGTGCTATTTGTTACAGCAGCCCAAGCTAACTAAGACACTCAAGCTGACGCCTCCTTCACCTCAGACATACTAAATCAGAATCTTTAAGGGTGGAAAATAGGACATTGTATTTTTTTAAAAACATCTTCAGGTGATCCCTGCACACCTCTCCCATCACTGTTTCCAAACTAATGAGGCATCACTAGCCTAGATGCTCAGAAGAGAACACTTAGAAAGTTCACATTGCATAGTCAGGGCTCTTTGTGTGGAAAAGAATAAGAGAGTCTAATTATAAGCAACACAGGCAAAATATAAGTCTGTGACAAAAATTTTGATTTATAATTGTATGTATATACAGTATATTCTATTCTTATTTTCCTCCGAGATCTTCAGAATTTACTTTCAAAATAACTAACTTGCATTGTATACAGGAATTAAATTTTTGCTTTATAAAAGGATAACTAAGATATTTGGGTTTTTGTTGGGGTTTCTGTTATGATTTTCTAGTCTAGACTATACCTTTAAATTGCTATTCAATGCCTTCAAAGAAAGGAAGCAAAATATATTGCTTGTGGAACTAATCTCATGTGAATTTCAAAATAATAATAAAACAGCTAGAAAAGAAAATGAAGCAAAGGATTTACCCTGCAGATACTATTAACTGAAAGATAAAGCAGTAACAATTTCTTTTAACTAGACATAATAGAATACAATAGCACAATCACCCAAGCTTGATGATCGGAAATTACTTTTAACCTTGGACTCCCTTTTGTTCTCTTCCTTCCGTCACCAAGACGTGGTAGCATTAGTTTTGTGGACATATCTTTACCATTTACCTCTTCATTTCCATTACTGCAATCTGATTCCAGTTCTTCAGTCTGGGAATTTTATACCCAATTTCTCCAGTGCCTTTCTTCACTAACCTCCTTGTCATTGTTCCAATTTCTTGGCATTCTAATTTACCTTAAATATACCTATAGATTAACATTTCTCCCAGATTGGAATGCTATAGCTCTGTTTTTGCTATTAGATTTAGTGTTTATATACGTCATAGTGAATTCATTCATGTTTTCATTTTTAAAACTTTATTTATTTATTTATTTATTTTTGTACTTCTTAAGATGAAATGCTGACTCTCAACACCATTTTAGGTCACAAAATCCTTTAAAAAGATACTGAGTCTATGGGCATTTCCCCCCCTCCCTTTCCCCTAAAATAAGCATCAGACTTTTTTTTTTTTGAGACGAAGTCTCGCCTTGTCGCCCAGGCCGGAGTGTAGTGGCGCGATCTTGGCTCACTGTAACCTCTGCCTCCTGGGTTCAAATGATTCTCCTGCTTCAGCCCCCCTTCCCAAGTAGCTGAGATTACAGGTGCTCACCATCACGCCTAGCTAATTTTTTTGTATTTTTAGTAGGGACGGGGTTTCACCATGTTGGCCAGGATGGTCTCGAACTTCTGACCTCACGATCCGCCCGTCTCAGCCTCCCAAAGTGCTGGGATTACAGGCGTGAGCCACTGTGCCCGGCTAGCATTATGTTTTTGACTGTGCATACTATAATGCTCTGATCATTGGTAAACATGGGAAGCTTGTAGTTAAAACTGTATTAAAGATAGCAACTTTTATGACTTTAAGGACTTTTTTCTCATTTAATCAAACAATTTTTTGAACTGTTTTCTGATATTTACACACTTCTACTTCATCTATTTTTAGTGATATCGCTTGCCTAGTATATATTTCTTCACCTATTTATCTTTCATTTTTGACTCATTTACAACATAAGAGAATTGTCTACTGATATTTTTCAGGACTACACATTTTCAGGACATTATTTTATGTTTGCTGATAATTTTAGAGAGGAATTATAACATTAATCTAAATTTTCTCTTTGTGGATAAGTAATTTCTGAAGCATTTGATCACAATGCTGGTGAAATATTTTTCTTTTTATTGGCTTTCAAATCCAAAGTGTTTATCAGGCTATATATAGATGTTGGCTAAGTTTTATTAATTGTTTTGGTACATGATAACCTATTTTCATCCAAAGATTGGGACTGTTTTTAATCTAAAAGAAAAAAAGAATCTTATCTCACTTTAAAACATGGCTGTGTTCCATGCGCTGTGATCCTCTCTGTCAGGAAAAACATTTATTGATGTGTCTCTGTTGGCTGTCTTCCATCTATATCATTCTCTCTCCAAACAACATCCTGTTTTCATCTCTTTTCCTTGCATAATTGGAAATAACTCTCACTCTTGATCTCTCATAAATGATTCTCTTGGCCTCAGTGTTGTGGTCTATCCTACTTCTAATTCTTCCACTCCTGCTGCGGAGGCCCACCCCCGCCCCCACCCTGGACCTGCGGGGTCAGTCCCCGTCTTTAGAACATAACTCTGGTATGGCTGCCCTTGCCCTGGGACCTCATGGAGAAACTGCTTCAGGAGTCAAGCAATTCTGTTTTACCAAAAGCCAGCTTCCAACTTTCAACTTCACTCCTTCATACTAAGGGGCTCTTCCGGGGCCTCTCTTCCTTATTTTTTGTACACTACTCTTAGAAAGGAAATTGTGAACTGAACTTCAGTTTTTCCCATCAGTCCTGTTCCATCTATACTGAATCTACCAGAAAATTCTGCAGCCTAGGAAAGAAAGATCCTCTTCTTCCTTTACCTGTGGGGGTACAGATTTCTCATTATATAAGCCCTTTTGATCATTTACTTGAAGTCCGAGTAGGAAAGCAAAAAGCAGAATTAGACTCCTGAACACAACAGCCAATTTTCTAAAGGGACTTGCATTGACTTTTTTTTTTTTTTTTTTTCCAGCTTTGAACTTTTATAGTATTCCTATTTTGGCTTTACTCTAAGAGGTATATTTTAGCATCTGGTTTTCAGGTGATTTTTCTAGAAGTCAAGTTTTTATATAGCACAAAAGTCAAACATCCAAATTATTATGTTACCTTCTTTTATTTCTGTAAAAGAGGGAACAGGACCCACCAACACTTTTTGTAAAATGGCAGATTTACCTCAAAAGTAGATTAAGCAATTTATTCAAAATTATAATCTGAATTCTTTAGGAAATCAATGTAAAGACAAACATATATCTCTATAATAATTCAGATACTTTTTTCAAATATATAATTACCGGAAATTTATCACAAATAAATTATAATCTGAATTCTTCAGGAAACCAATTTGAAGATATGGATAGATCGATAGATGATAGATATGGACATATTTGGATACTTATACTGAGAAACATAAAATAGAAATAAATCTCTACATTTTAACTATCTATCAGGACATTGTTTATAATGATGAAAAACTGGAAACAGCAAATGTCTAATGGTAGAGGTATGGTTATATATATGAAGCTGTATTTACTGGTATGGTGTTATATAGCTATTTACAATTTTTAAGTAAAAAAATTATATAGACATATTTTAAATGTTATAATACATTTTCAATGGAAAAAACAGTATAAAAGTTGTACAATGCCATGACTACAACTACCTAAAGTCAAGCCCTTAAAAATACTACAGAAAACACACAGATATTGTGGTCATTTGTCTTTGGTTATTAAAACTAGGTGTTTACTCTTTTTTTCTCTATCATTCTATCATCTCTATCAACTTTGGTTACTTTAAAATTCAAAAAATCAATTTAAAAAATTTAAGCATTTGCATAGAGTTTGAAGGTATAAAAATTTGTGCCGTTCCTTGAGACAGGTGAGAATTGTATAGCATGATTGAAGCTCTAAAATGTTGATAACATTTTGGGGCAGGGACATTCTTTTATTATTTTTAAACAGAGTCTCACCCAAGTAACTGGGGCTACAGGTGTACACTACCACACCTGGTGAATTTTTATTTTATTTTTTTAGAGATGGGGTTTCACCATGTTGCCCAGGCTGGCCTGGAACTCTTGGGTTCAAGCAATTGGACTGTCTCAGCCTCCCAAAATGCTAGGATAATAGGCATGAGCCATCGTGCGTGGCCTTGGGGACCATTCTTAATATCTTTATGCTCAATATCATAGTTTCCATGCCAAAACTAGAAAATAAGACATCTCACTGTATATCCACCTGCTTACATACTTGTCTCTCCTGAATGATTCTTAGGCTCTGAGTTTATCTCTTTTACTCACTCACAACCCAGCTTCTGGCCCAGTGCTTAGTTTATCTTAGGATATAGAAGTGTAGATGTGAATTTTCATTCACAAACTTGAAATCCACATGTGACTCTGACCTGGGATAAATTTACACAGCTATGGAAATTCTGAAATCATCTGAACATTATTGATAAATGATAAAACAAATGTGTATATTTGTGCACACACATACATGCAGACACAAAGCATGCAGGAATGATAAACAAAAAAAAAATCAACTGGAACCCATTTCAAAGAAATGCCATACCTAAGAAGAAGAAAATGCTACTCAAATCTTCAGTTCACTAAATTGCAAGTAAATGACACTATTTTGAGTACACTTTTTTTAAAAGTACATCTTTTTCTCCTTTGAATATCTTGCAAGTCCTATCCAAAGTTATAAGTGTATTACCACTATTTCGTGAGACGTGCTTTCTCCTCGAGTTTTGTAAAGATTTTGGCATAGTCCTTATCAGTGACAGCACATTTATTCTGCAAACAGATTACGTCTTTTATGAACACAGAAGAGGATCTAACTGAACCTTTTCACTTTTTAAGTTTTTCTCCGAAGCCGGATTTTGTCTTCACACAGTCTGATTTTAGCAATGGCTAGGTCAAAGTATACTACAGAAGAATGCAAAATCAACTCTAGAAAGGCACACAGAATGAAAACCAACAGTTAGGGAGTGAATGTTTCTTGTTGCAGATGATTGGGAAGCCATGATTTTTATCTAGAACTGTGGAAACCTTATCTTTGAATTTAAAAAGCCAATCCAGCTATGCATCTGCCTCAGGGGTAACTACCATAGTGAAACTGCTCCTCTCCCAGGCCATAGCAAATCACAGTTGTAGCTATGAACATATGAATCATACATACATACATACATACAGACACACACAATTTCAAAATCGCCACCTGTTAATTTTTGATCCTCTATTAGAGGTGTTACCCACCACCTACTAACACAAAGGTCACTGGTCCTCAACCCACATTTCACCACCAGGGAAGTAGGGCCTAGCTGATGACCACACGAACACCAGATTAAGAGTAAAACCTTCTGAGGCCTGAAAGTGACTGTGTATTCACACATCCTTAATAATACAGTCTCTGAAAAATTGTACCTGAAACTGAAAGATTTATCCTAAGGTATTTCAAGCACTAAGCGTCTGAGTTCAGCGTTCTCACACCATCCTGAGAGAGGAACATTAGGTCAGCAAAATGACCCCTGATCTGGGTTCTGGGCCCCCCGAGGGATCCCAGACAGGCCATCCTTGCTGGTCTCTTAAAGATTCAGTGACAAAATGGTGTTGTTTGACAGGACACTGCTTTGCGTTCGGTGTGGCCACCCTAATGACGGCTGCTTAACAAGGCCAATGAATACCATAAGGGACATTTAGCAAGGAGCAATCCACAGGAGTATGGGGATGGGGTAAGGCCGCGGAGTCCCCGCGGAGACCTGCTGGAGCCGGGCTGCCCTCCCCCCTCGCCCCTGCCGCGCGTTGGCCCAGAGGTTTACCCAGGCAGCGGACCCGGTGCGGAGGGGGCAGGTGCAGCACTGTCGTGATGCCCAGTGGCCTTGTCCTCAGCCACCTGCCCCCCAACACCTGCTAGATGCCCAGGCGGGGCAGGCCCGAGGTCTCGCCGGCCCTGGGCTTCCCAAGCCAGCCCAGGCGCATCCCGCGGCAGGCGCCCCCGACACCCACGAGCAGGAAAGGGAGGGCGCATCGCGGCTTCCGTGCCCCGGCCAGGCCAGCGAGGACCCCAGCGCCCCGCTCTCGAGTGGAGGCTCCCCTCCCCAACCCTCCCCCGCACGGGGCCCCCAGCCCGCAGCCCCTCTCGCAGCCACAGCGCCCCTGCGCCGTCCTGGCCCGGCCGGGCCGAGGAACCAACGGGCGCGCATCCAGGGCCTCGGGCGCAGGGCACGGAGCCGGCCGCGCCGCCGCCTCTCGGGCACCGGCGGCGGTGACCAACCTGTAACCCCAGCGCTCAGAGCTGTCATGGTGCCCGCGGGCGGCGGCGGCGGCGGCGACAGTGGGCGACAGGCAGGATCCGTGCCAGGCGGGGCGCCCACGGCGTGCGGGGACGCGGGCCCCTCACCTACAGCGGCTCCGCTCCGGCAGCGCGCTCGGCCCGGCTGGGGCCGCGGCTCGCGCTCGCGGTGTCACTGAGCGCTGCCGCCGCCGGCGGGCTGGGGGAGGGGTGGGAGCCGGAGTTTTCGGGCCTTTAAAAAAATTATTATTTTATTTAAAATTTTAAAGTTAGCTTTCCTGCGGGGGCTGCAGTGATGCCGAAGGGCGGGCACCGCAGAGGAGGCTGCGCCTCAGTTGGTGGCGAGCGCCAGGGTCGGTCCTGGCAGTTCCTTCTTGCCGGCTGCCACCCGCAGTCAGTCTCACAGCAACAGCTGGGCTCTCATCTGCGAACTGCTCTCAGGGGTCTTTCGTACTCAACAGCACGGCGGCGGTGTGCACAGGAGTTCTCCGGGCACACGCGGGTACACTCAAGTCCACTGCCAGGAGGCCTGGAGCCCAGCGTGCGAGCGTGAGGTCTGACTGTGCACAGTACCCAGGATGAGAACTAGTTCCACTCCTGAGTATGAAAGGGTGAAACCACTCACCTCAAGTTCCACCCCGGGGTTATTAAATAATGAATGCATCAGTCACACTTATAGTTTTCTAAATAGGTTGACATTTGCCTTTAAAATTAAAATATGTTGTCGTGTGGATGAGACAAAGTCTATTCAGAAATTAACAGTCCCCCACCCCACTCTGTAAGTATACCTGGACAGCAGACTGCATCTGAGGCTTCCGAGGGCTCCCAGCAGAACAGGTTTAGGGAAATCTGGCCTCCTAAGCACCATGCCCAGGGCGACACCCTCCCACTCATTCCCACTCTCTGAAAGGTTTACTTTGGGTCTGGAATGTTGCCATGTAGTCAGATACGAAGATCCCCAGGGAACTCCTGACCAGTGATTTAGACATCATGCACACAGGCATATAAATAAAGGGAAAGAAAAAACTGAAGCTTTCTCTACCGGAGAAATTCTAAACAAAGAACAATTGTCTATCACAAAATGTTATGTGGCAAGGCATAGAAGTAAAATTGCAAAAACCTACATTTTAAAAAATGTATTTTCTGATTACATGTATTTAATTAAGCTACCTTCTTAAAAAGTCCATTCACAATTTATTCACATTCATAATCCATATTCATACTTTTTACTGTTTAAAGGGAAATGTTAAAATATTGGTATTTCATGAAACACAGAATCATGCGAGATACTTTTTCAAATTTCTAAAGACTTTAGGAAAACTGTCAAAAGCTAGGTTTTAAACAAATGATGAAATCACTCCTCATAAGAAAACAATTGACAGTAATTTAAACAACGGTAAATTTACAACCAGTTTGCTTAGAAAAAAATATTTACCAATTTGTTTCATCATCTTTAGTTGCAGCTCTTAATTGCTTGATCTAAATACTAGTTTATTTCCCAAACTGAAATATATAGCTATATATGTGATAGCTGAATGATAGTGTATTATTCTTTGAAATTCATTTGAATTGTTAGAAAATTATATTAATGAAATATTTAAACATCGAGATATTTATAATGTTTTGAAGCGGTAAAGGCAGTGATTTTTACTAATCTCAGTGCCACGCCTCACCCAACAGGCATTTCAGACCCTTCTCTGTCCCCGGTTGAACTACCTCTGTTAAGTCTCTATAGTTCATGCTTATGAAACAGACAATCCCAATGATGATCTTTCAGAGGGAATCCAGCATACTCATCCTAATGCATAGGGATTCACTGTATATTAGAGTAGACAATCATTTTAAAAAACAGGTGTGTCCAAAATATCATAGTACCCCTTCTGCCTGCTCAGTATCTCTTTTCTTTTCTGTTTTCTTTTCTTTTTCTTTGTGACTTTTAGAGACAAGGCTTATCTCCATTGCCTAGCCTGGAGTGCAGTGATGTGGTCATAGCTCGCTGCAGCCTCAAAGTAAAAGTAGAAAGGATGAACAAATATCTTTTCCAGTTTGAATTGGCCCTGTAACTACACTCATTGCTGGAATCCAGTGAAAGTCAATTGCTGGCCTGTGGATTCAATATAATATGGGAATATAATTCAGGTGTGTTTTGTTTGAAGCAATATATATTGTTGACAAATTAAGATCAATTACCAACATTTGGAAACCACAAGAATTTTAGTTTGTCATGAAAAATAGGAAGATCTGGATTACAGGTGCCCGCCATCATGCCCAGCTAATTTTTGTAATTTTAGTAGAGACAGGGTTTTGCCATGTTGGCCAGGCTGGACTCAAACTCCTGACCTCAGGTGATCCACCCACCTTGGCCTCCCAAAGTGCTGGGATTACAGGTTAAGCCACGTGCCTGTAGGAATCTGAGGCACGAGACTCACTTGAACCTGGGAGGCAGAAGTTGCAGAGCTGAGATTGTGCCACTGCACTCCAGCTTGGGTGACAGAGTGAGACTCCGTCTTGGAAAAAAAAAAAAAAAAAGGAAGATCTGGCCAGGTCAGTTCTGCACTCCCAAGTGGCAGGGGGCCAGTAGGGGCATCCTGTGCCTCCCATAGGTGGACATATGCTTCCCATTTGCCTCCATGTCCCCAGCCTGCTTCAATTCCTGGCCCTGGAAGGTCTTTGCATGTATAATTAAATCTGTATTTGACAGTATGAGATTGGGGAAAGGATAATGTCAGAGAGAAAGCAGTCAATACAGGAATTTATTTTTCAATAAAAAGGATGAAGCCAAGCCAATGCACAACCAAGACAGTAGTAGCCTTTGGTTTAAAGGAAATTGTGTTCATGGTCCTGCAAGTCCTTTGGAATGAAAATGATATTGTTTGTCTGTGTCCCCATCCAAATCTCATCTTGAATTGTGGCTCCCACAATTCCCATGTGTTGTAGGAGGGACACGGTGGGAGATAATTGAATCATGGGGGCGGTTTCCCCCATACTGTTCTCGTGGTAGTGAGTAAGTCTCATGGGATCTGATGGTTTGATAAGAGTTTTATAAGACCCTTTCTCTTGGTCTTCATTTTCTCTCTTGTCTGCTGCCATGTAAGACATGCCTTTCGCCTTCCACCGTGATTGTGAAGCCTCCCAAGCCAGGCGGAACTGTGAGTCCATTAAATCTCTTTTTCTTTATAAATCACCCAGTCTCCAGTATGTCTTTATCAGCAGGATGAGAACAGAGTAATACTACAGGAAGTAGCTATGAAATGCAAGACAGTAAGAATTTGATGAAAACAGGTTATTTGTTTTTCACTAACTCATTTGTTCCTACTGCTTATTTCCACCTTAAATTAGTATTTCATTGGACACCATGGTGAGTTACCGAGAAAACAATAGGCATGCTAAAAGAGAAATGTGAAAGTCTATGGAGGGACTGTCCAGTGCTCTATGGAAATACAGGCACCAAGTCTAATTGGAGAAGAATTCTGCTCAAATATAATTATGTTTTGTTTGGTTTATGAGTAGATTATGCGTTAGTAACTACACAAGACTCCAATTTTTTTGAGACTCTCATTAAGATTAGTTTTAATCTGTATACACTGAATTATGTGTTGTGATTTCAAGATCCACATGTCACCAAATACTGCTATGATGAACTTTTAGATGCTCTTTGGGCAGGGAAAATTAAGGTTTAGAATACACTCCTAAAAATGTAAACAGGCTAACTAATAGTCATCTCCTGCTTGTTGCCTCACTAACATGGATTTACATGTACAGGCATTCCTGGAAGATAGTGCAATTTGGTTTCAGACCAATTCTATAAAGTACATATCACAATGAGGCAAGTCACACAATTTGTTTTGATATTCTAGTGCATATATAAGTTATGTTTACACTGTACTGTATACTAATGTGTATATATATATATATTTATATATCTTAACTTAAAAATGCTTTATTGCCAAACAATGCAAATGATCATTTGAGCCTTCTGTGAGTCATGACCTTTTTTTTTTTTTGAGTATCACTCTTGTCACCCAGGCTGGAGTGCAATGATATAATCTTGGCTCACTGCAACATCTGCCTCCTGGTTTCAAGCGATTCTCCAACCTCAGCCTCCTTCGTAGCTAGGTCTACAGGCATGCATCACCATGCCCAGCTAATTTTTGTATTTTTAGTAGAGACAGTGTTCAGTCTTGTTGGCCAGGCTGGTCTTGAACTCCTGACCTCAAAATGATCCTTCCCCTTTGGCCTCCCAAAATGCTGGGATTACAGTCATAAGCCACTGTGCCCAGCCCCTCATTACCTATTTGTTGGAGGAGGGTCTTTCCTCATTGTTGATGGCTGCTGGTTGATCAGGTTGGTGCTTACTGAAGGCTGCAGTGGCTGTGGCAATTTCTTAAAAATAGACAACCATGAAGTTTGTCACATTGGTTAACTCTTCCTTTCATGAGAGATTTTTCTGTAACATGCCATGCCATTTAATGGCTTTTTACCCACAATAGAGCATTTATCAAAATTGCAGTCACTCCTCTCAAACTCTGCTACAGCTTTATCAATTATCTAAACCCTTTGTTGTCACTTCAACAATGTTCACAGAATCTTTACCAGGAGAAGCTTCCATCTCAAGAAACCACTTTCTTTGCTCATCCATAAGAAGCAACTCATCTATTTAAGTTTTATCATGAGATTGTAGCAATTCGGTCACATCTTCAGGCTCTATTTCTAATTCTAGTTCTCTCACTATTTCCACTAAATCTGCAGTTACTTCCTCCACTGAAGTTTTGAACCCCTCAAAGTCATCCATGAGGACTGGAATCAAGTTTATCCAAGCCCCTGTTAAAGCTGACATTTTTATATTCTTCCATGAATCAGGAATGTACTTAACAGCATCTGGAATAGTGAATCTTTTCTAGATTTTCAATTTACTTAGTCCAGATCCACTGGAAGAATAACTATACATAGCAGCTATAGCCTTACAGAATGTATTTCTTAATAAGACTTGAAAGTTAAAATGGCTGCATAATAAATGTTGTGTTAGCAGGCATGAAAATAACATTCATCCCCTCTCCGGCAGAGCTCATGGATGACTAGGTACATTGTCAATGAGCAGTAATAATTTGAAAGAATCTTTTTTTTTTTTTTTTTTCCTGAGCAGTAGGTCTCAACAGTGGGCTTAAAATATCCAGTAAACCAGAGCTGGGTGTGGTGGCTCATGCCTACAATTCCAGCAATTTGAGAAGCTAAGGAGGGAGAATTGCTTGAGCCAGGAGTTTGAGACCAGCCTGGGCAACAAAGTAAGACTCTCTCTCTACAAAAATTCAATTAGCTAGGCATAAGGGCATATGTCTGTAATCCCAGTTACATGGAAGGCTGAAGCAGGAGGATCACTTGAGCAAAGGAGGTCGAGGCTGCAGTGAACTGTGTTTGTGCCACAGCACTCTAGCCTGGGTGACAGAGCAAGACTCTGTCTCAAAAAAAAAAAAAAAAACTTCCAGCGAACCATGCTGTAAACACCTGTGCTGCCATCTAAGCTTTGTTGTTCTACTCCTAGAACAAAGTAGAGTAGATTTAGCATAATTCTCAAGGGCTCTAGGAGTTTGGGAATGGTGAATGAACAATGACTTCTACTTAAAGTCACCAACTGCTTTATCCCCTCACAACAGAGTTAGCCTGTCCATTGAGCTTTGAAACCAGACACTGGCTTCTTCTCTCGAGCTAAAAAAGACCTAGATGGCATCCTCTTCTAATAGAAGGCTGTTTTGTCTATGTTGAAAATCTGTCATTGAGTACAGCCACCTTCATTAGTTATCTTAGCGAGAATTTCTGGATAACTTGCTGCAGCTTCTGCATCATCTGCTTCACTTCATATTTTTTATGTTATGGAGACAGCTTCTTTTTCTTAAATCTCGTGAATCAACCTCTGCTAGCTTCAGATTTTTCTTCTGCAGCTTCCTGACCTCTCTCAGACTTCATAGAACTGAAGAGAGTTAAAGCCTTGCTCTGGATCAGGCTTTGGCTTCAGGGAATGTAGTGGCTGGTTTCATGTTCTATCCAAATCACTAAAACTTTCTCCGTATCAGCAATAGGGCTGCTTTGCTTTCTTATCACTCGTGTGTTCACTGGAATAGAACTTTTAATTTCCTTCAAGAACTTTTATTTTGCATTCACAACTTGGCTAACCGTTTGGGGCAAGAGGCCTAGCTTTTGGTCTATCTCAGCTTTTGACGTGTCCTTCTCATGAAACTTAATCATTTCTAGGTTTTGATTTAAAGAGAGAGATTTGGAACTCTTCCTTTCACTTGAATGCTTAGAGGCAATTGTAGGGTTATTAATTAACCTAATTTCAATATTGCCGTGTTTCAGGGAACAGAGAGGTCCATGGAAAGGGAGAAAGAAGGAGGAACAGCCAGTTGGTGGAGCAGTCAGAACACATACAACATTTATTGATTAGGTTCTCTACCATGGACATGGTTCATGATACTCCGAAACGATTACAATAGTAACATCGAAGATCACTGATTACATATTGCATCACAGATACGATCATAACGGAAAAGTCTGAAATATTGAGAATTACCAAAATGTGACACACAGATACAAGGTGAGTACGTGCTGTTGGGGAAGCAGCCCGACAGACTTGCTTGAGGTGGGGTTGCCACAAACCTTCAATTCGTAAAAACAAAATACAATATCTGCAAAGCACAATAAAATGAGATGTGCTTATACAGAATTCAGCCTTGGCAGAATAGATGTGCTTTGATAATGGAGTGCATGGGGAAATTTAAGGCAGTTTGCCTCCCAGATCTCCCAGCAGGAAACATGATGTGGAGTGTCTCTGGGGGAAGGAAAGAGATATCAGAAGAGACGTTGCTAAGTTTTGTAGCCCCAAAGACTAACCTCACTTTATGTAGCTCTGTCTTGGATCTTGAGGGAAGTAACAAGTTGAGGAAAGAACTGCCGGGTTGGTGGTCTTCACTTGCCAGTGATATTCTAGATGAAAAACTTGAACAAGTCTTCTTCTCGTAAGTCAGCATCTCTAAGCAACCACAAAACATTTATTCATAATTAAATATTTCAAGGTATTGAAAGACACCGCACATCGTAGCTTCTCCCTAAGGCTATGTTCCTCAAACTTCTCTGATAATAAGGATCACCTGGCCCATCTTAACTCTTTCCAGAGAGGTTCTCATTAAGTATCTCTGGAGTAGGAAAGGCAGCTGTGGAGAATTCCTCTTTATAAAACAGGTGTACTTCTGAGCAACACTGTTCCGGTGGTTGGGACCTATGCACAGGCATTCCATTCCTAACAGGCCAGAGTGGACTTGCCTACTTTCCTCCCTGTCCTGCAAGTCTGTGTGCTTCAGCCATCATCTGGACCAGTTCTGCAACCCCTATAGACCCCGCACTTACATTGTAGCTGTGTTATCTGAAGCACTAAAAACAGGTGAGTGCAAGTAGGTGGTAAAAATCCATCTGCTGAGTCAGAGTGGAGGTCTTTGAAAGGTTGGCATATGGCCTTTAATTGTGTCATTGAAGTCAGCTGTGGATGGGAGCCACGATTAGTATCCCCATCAACAAAAAATAAGGGTGAGTTCCTAGAAAGATGCTGTTAAACCCAAAGAGACAAAAGCTGTGATGTTTACAATGGGCAGAAATATCTGTGGGCAAGAAATGCAACTGATTTTTCTTATGGAAAAATTAACCACCTAATGACATTGGAGAGATGATGAAGTCACACTGGGCTTGGAAAGTCCTGTGGTGGAGAAGTATGTGTTATCTTCACACTGTGCATACTTTACAGATTAATCAAAAATATTTTCTACATCACCATTCTGTTGTACTTTAGAATTATATTTCCAGAGGAAACTAGGTTTTAGAGAAAAAAACAAAAGGAAGCATGTGAAATCAGGAGTAAACTGTAATGCCAATTAAGCACTCGTGCTGGGAGCAAAACAGAGGCCTCATTGTGTTGAGCCACAGCTGAGCCAATAGCCTAAAGGAACTGGTGGACTTCTAAAAACAAAGGTCAAGTTTCAAGTGAATCACTCAGCAACAAAATGAAGAATATTTTGACCGTTTAATAAAGGCTGCTACAAGATAGGAGTAAAGCTTTGGTTCCAAAAATAACCGTGAAGAACTCAGTTATTGCATAAAATATCTTAGCAAGTACAGGATAACCAGGTGTTCAGACCCTTCAGGATTGATGGGCTGGGGTCACTCCATGAGACACGACCATTCAAAAACACAAAAACACGAGTCGAGGGGAAGAGGGATCCAAATAAGAAAGGGGATGAGCATCATTTGCTGGGTTCAGGCCAGCTGTAGCAGCAGTGGCTGTTGTTCATTTCAGTGATTGTCCTCTTATACATTGCCCAGAAATCAGGACCAACAAAGATCCTGGACAAATTGTCCCTGAATGGAAAAAAATTTAATAAGAGAAGCAAGTAGATCTGAGTAACCTGAGAAACAAGAGGTAGACGGTGCTGGATACTACTGACACCACACCCAGATCCTAACAGGCGAGTGCAATTATCACCCAACTTGTGTTAGGATGTCTGCTAACTTCTCAGAACTCTCCTCTTCCCCAGAGAATGGCCCTCTTCTGAACGGCAGATGTCTTACGTGGGTCGGCATAACCCCACCCTGACCCAGGGGCAGTCTGAAGTCAGTGACAATGGACATGTTTGTACAAAAGCTAGGCCTCTTGCCTCCAGGTGGACCAGCTGTGTCATTCTTCTCCAGAGCTCCCTGGAGGTCCAGGCTGAAGCTGAACTCCATCTCCCCACATATTTGAAAGGAGCATGCCCTGTGCAGTTTTGATTGCTCAGTAGTGTCTTCTGTGTGTCAACGAAGTCAGTACTGCTGATCATGCAGTTCAATATTTTTGCATCTTAATTTTTGTTTGCTTGATTTATAACTTTCTGAAAAGTTTGTATTAAAATCCCCCACTATGACTGAGGGTTTATCTTCCTTTGTATTTCTGTCAGTCTTGCTTTATATGATGTGAGGCGATGTTACAAAGTGCATACGAATTTAAAATTGCTATATTTTCCCAATGAAATAAAACTTTGGTCATTCCAAAGTGACTTTATATCTGGTGATATGGTCTGGATTTGTGTCCCCTCCCAAATCTCGTGTCAAATTGGAGGAGGGTCCTGGTAGGAGGTGATTGGATTATGGCTGGAGATTTCCCCCTTGCCGTTCTCATGACAGTGAATTATCACGAGATTTGATGGTTTAAAAGTGTGTGGCACTTCCTGCTTCGCTCTGTCTCTCTCCTGCTACCATCTGAAGAAAGTGCCTGCTTCTCTTTCTCCTTCTACCATAATTGTAAGTTTTCCGAGG
The DNA here is from genome assembly GCF_002776525.5 of Piliocolobus tephrosceles. Taxonomy (NCBI): domain Eukaryota; kingdom Metazoa; phylum Chordata; class Mammalia; order Primates; family Cercopithecidae; genus Piliocolobus; species Piliocolobus tephrosceles. The sequence continues at coordinate 12,264,577 of NC_045455.1, read as the reverse complement.
CTGCCCAATCATGCTTCCTGTTAAGCCTGCAGAACTGTGAGTCAATTAAACCTCTTTTCTTTATGAATTACCTAGTCTCAGGTAATTCTTTATAGCAGTGTGAGAATGAACTAATACACCTGGTAAGCTTTTTTCTTTGAAGTAATATTAGTGTAGCTGCCCCAGTTATCTTCTGCTATATATTTTTCATCCTTTTAAGTTTTCACTTTTTATTCTTTAAACATTTTTTCTATTATTTAAACTTTAACTTTTTATCTTTTTACTTTCAACCTTTCTGAATCCTAATTTTTGATATACTTCTGATTGTGCATGTTTGTCTTTCGATTTAGTATTTTGTTCATTGATCTGCCCAAATTTCCATTAGAGAAAACCTGCTGGTGGAAAATAGTTCCTTTTTTGTTGTTTACTTGATAATGTCATTAATTACTAAGTCTTGAAAGATGAATTTGTCCTGATATAGTAAATTCCTAGTCTAGTTTAGCATTTATATTATCTCAGCCCATTGAATATAAAATACCACTTCAGCATCTTCTAACAAACATTTCTATTTTTGAGAACTCAGTGCTCAATCTATATGGTTTTCTATTGATCTTTTTAAAATATATATATTTACTCCTTGTGTTTGGTTTTCTGGAATTTCTCCATGATGGATCTATGTGTGGATGTCTTTTTATCTATCCTAGTTGAGATTTATTAGACTCGGAACTCATGGATTGGTATTAATTATTTCTTCTGCTCATTCTCCTTTCCTTCTGGGACTCCAGTTTATGTACATTAGCCCATCAAACTTTATCCTTCACGTCTGTGGATCTGTATTTCCTTTGCTCCTTTATTATGCATTCTGAATAGTTCTTCTGACCTGTTTTTCAGTTCACTTATCCACCTTGCTGCATCTAATAAGCTATTAAACCAGTCTTTTCAGTTATTAATTTCAAGTATTTATTTAGTTTTTGAAATGCTATTTGATTTTTTATAAGGCTAGCTGTTTTTTTATTTTCTACAGATATTTTTAGGTTGCTCTCCATTGATTTGTGCTCTAAACATAATAAATATAGTTATTTTATATTATATGTCTGGCAATTTCAAAGTCTAAATATTTTATGGATCTGTTTTTGCAGTCTATTTTTTTCTGAAGATTCTTCATCATGGTGTCTAATTTTCTTTCTGTGTTGCTTATGTTTTCAAAAAGAGCTCCCTGAAAAATATTTTGCAAAACTTTTTGAGACTTAGGATGAAAATAATTTCACTAGGGAACATTTGTTTTAGCTTTTGTCAGACACCTAAAGACACTAACAGTCCATAGTACAAGGATGACCAAAATTCATGGCATGTAATTTCTTTGTATTACCTATGGGAAGGCATTTTGTTTAAAAATCTGTGCTAGTGTTTGCTCTTAGTTATAAATCCTTGAGGATAACGCTTCCTCATGCTCAGCTTCAAGGCAAATCTCCTTGTGGTCCTCTGACTTCTCAAGTCTATGGAATTCAATGGAAGATTTAAAGCTTTTTCTTTTGCTATAAACGAAAGTTTAATTCCAACTGGATAGGCAAATTCCCTTATGTTAGAAATGCCTCCAACCACTGCTAATAGTCCAGTAATCATTCGTGTTGCCTGCATTTCGCCTGATGATTGCTGACTGTCTTATCAACTCTTGGATGCTTTTAGGAAGAAGTAAAATTTTTAATATGTAGTTTAGCTTTTATAATTATATTTACCAGGAAGCTTATCTGGAAAATCTAGACCACTTTTTCTCCAGAAACAGAAGTCACTGGACACTTCTTTGAATCTTTCACAAAGCACTTGAGTAGATGTTTTCACCTCCTTGCTGCCCTGTGAACTATGGGGCATGCTTCTACCTCAGGGCCTTTGCACTTAGTCTTACCTATGAAGTACTCTTCCCTCAGAAATATTTTGAGCTCACCTGATCCTTCACTTCTTTGGTCTATTTTTCAATTTTTATTTTAGAATCGGGGGGACATGTGAGGGTTTGTTACATGGGTACGTTGCATGATGCTGAGGTTTGGAGTACAAATGTATCTGCCACCCAGGTAGTGAGTATAGTATTCTATAGGTAGTTTTGTTTTGTTTGGAGACTGAGTCTCTGTTACCCAGGCTGGAGTGCAGTGGCGTGATCTCAGCTCACTGCATCCTCCACCCCCTGGGTTCAAGTGATTCTCCTGCCTCAGCCTCCCAAGTAACTGGGACTACAGGCGTGAGCCATCACACCTGGCTAATTTTTGTATCTTTAGTAGAGATGGGGTTTCACTTTGTTAGCCAGGCTGGTCTTGAACTCCTGACCTCAGGTGTTCCACCCACCTTTGGCTCCTAAATTGCAGGGATTACAGGTGTGAGCCACCGTTGCCCAGTGTCTATAAGTAGTTTTTTCCAATCCTTATCCCCCTCCCTCTCTCCTCCCTCTTGTATTCCCCAGTGTCTATTGTTCCCATCTTTATGTCCATGTGTACCCAATGTTTAGCTCCCACTTGTAAGTGTGAACATGCAGTTTTCTGTTCTGGTTTCTTGTTTCTGCATTTGTTCACTTAAGTCCTTTACTTCTTGTATATTATCTTCCCAGTCAAACCTTCACCATCTACCCCATCTAAAATGCCATCTCCCCAATCCATATTTCTTATTTTTTCATTTAAAATAATCTTTACTCCTTAGTTCTTTTAGATACCCAATGTTCTCTATATTTTACTTATCTTACTCATTGTCTACACCACTGAAATAGAAGGTTCGTCAGGGCAGGGTTTTGTTTGTTTCACCCTTTCGCTCTATCCTTAACACCTAGAACAGAGCTTAGCACATACTAGGCATTTAAAAATATGTGTTGAATGAATGAAGGGACAAGTGCAGTCTTGAATCCTGTCTTTTAAGGACATAGACTAGTGTTTTAGAAATGCAGGACTGATGTAGCACAATTAAATTATTATGGAAATGTTGGAATAGCAAATTAGAATTAGAGCTAAAAATAAATAATTTGCTAAACTTTGGCTCTGGCAAATAAAGGCATCTGTCGATAGCTTAAACAGGAGAGCAACCAATCATGCAGGTCAGTTGTAGAAGAGAGTGTACCTAGCACTGGAAGAAGAAAGCATAAACAGTACAAAGTATATTATTTCAGAGGATTTGTTCCCTACTCCCATAGTTTTACTTTTTAAAATTTAAAATGTATGCTCTTTGAGAGTAGGGATTTCTGTCAGTTTAGTTCATTGCTATATTCTCTCCCTCAAAAGAGATCTTGTATTGTGCGCAATATTTACTTTTTGAATACATGATATTATGAATATTGATGTTGACATTATTGTTGAGTAAATTAAATTATACATATGATTATGACACGAATATAGCCACAGCTTACTCAGCAAGTCTTTTTGTGGGACGGTCAGTAGAAACCCATGATTTAACTGGATGTCTTAATAGGCCACAGGGAATTACATCTTCAATGAACAATGTTTATAGAAAAGTGGATATTGGTGTCAAAGCAAAAACTGCTGCAGAAATAAGCATCTCTTTTGTACGTAAGTCTCTGACTATCTACCAGGGTAATTTAGAGGTATATAAGTCACTTGTAGCAAAAGGTATGCTCTGTGCATATTTAGATGGAGCCACTAGTAGTCCAGCCTTTCTGTGAAGAAAACAGCACCCTCTATTATGGGATGACTCAACACATGTCAGGGATTATGGCTTGGAGAAAATATAGCAAGGCCTGGATTTCAGCCCCATGCGTTCCCTGAGCCAGGTGTCTGTGCAGCGCATGACTTGCACAATCCGATATAGTGAGCTCATGTGTGGATGGCTTTCTGGAATGTTAATTTGCATGTCTACTAGCTGTGGACGGTGAGCCTGCCTCACCCATCCTCTTTAACATTATTGTCTATAGTCTTTCCAGTTGAAATGATGAAAAATCGTATCTCATTGTTTTGTTATTTTACCTTTTTTTGCTTACCTGGTAATTTTGAACTTTTGAACTACATTTTTGTGTATTTCCTGTTTTTATGACCTGTCTTTTCCTACAATTTGCTTATTTTGTTGGAAAATTACCATTTTACTATCAATTTATAAAATTTGATAAGATACATGTTGCTATATATATGTGTAAATGTGTACACATTTATACATATACACAAATTATGTATATGAAGACATATATATTGCTATTATTTTGCCAAGCTTATTATAATACATGGAAGAAGATACCTTTTCTCTTCAGTGGTTCTAACATTTGTAGGCTTAGTGAAAAACTGTTTTCAAAATCTTAAATTAGGAATTGTTAATAATTTTTTCATAAATTTTATAAATATTTCTCCCATTTAGTATAGGTTTTACTTTTTTTGTGATGTATCAAAAGTTCAGTAAACTCTGTTAGCCTTTTCCTTTGTGGATTTTCCCATTGTTTTTATACTATCAACATGTATCAATATATCTATATTTATAAATCTATATCTAGCTTTGTTCCATTTAGAATTTAGTTAGAGTTTGGTATCAACTGAAAACTTAGGTCATTTTATTTTGAAAAAAACAGCTGTCCAAATATTTCACCATAACCATTAACATTTACTGTATTTAGAATGTAAGGTTTAATTTTGATTTTTTTGTGGTATGATATAAATGTTAACTCTTGCACAAAATTTATTCCATTTTAAGTATCTTCCCCGTAAAATGCACTAAAATAGTTAAAAGAAAAAGTCTATTTGTCAACTGCCATTATTATAGTTCTTTTCTATTATATATTAGTCATATTGTAATTATTTCTGCAAATTAATTTTGGAAAACCATTTTATGCCATCCACAAAAGTAACATATTAAGATTTTTAGTGGCATTTCATTAAGCATTTGAGTTACCTTGTGAGTAACTGATATCTTTGTTATTGTCTAGGAAGATGGCATAGCCCTTTTCATTGAGTTCTAATTTGATAGTTCACATTACATTTATGTATTTTCTCTTAAAAAGGCTTCATACATTTCATGCAGAAGTCATTCTTAAGAGTTTTAAATATTTGGATAACCACTGGCTCTGTGATTTTCCCCATTATATATCCAAATTTGTTATTGCCTTACATATATACCTAGTTTTGTACATTTATCTTGTATTTGGCTACATTTCTGAACTCTTAAGAATTCTAGCCGGGCGCGGTGGCTCAAGCCTGTAATCCCAGCACTTTGGGAGGCCAAGACGGGCGGATCACGAGGTCAGGAGATCGAGACCATCCTGGCTAACACGGTGAAACCCCGTCTCTACTAAAAAAGCTACAAAAAACTAGCCGGGCGAGGTGGCGGGCGCCTGTAGTCCCAGCTACCCGGGAGGCTGAGGCAGGAGAATGGCATGAACCTGGGAGGCGGAGCTTGCAGTGAGCTGAGATCCGGCCACAGCACTCCAGCCTGGGTGACAGAGCAAGACTTCGTCTCAAAAAAAAAAAAAAAAAAAAAAGAATTCTAAAAGTATTTAGTTCCTTCTGGATTCAGGTATATTGCTGTTATTTTGCCAAGCTTCACATGAAGCATAAAAGAAGATACACTTTCTTTTCTCTTGAATGGTTTTAACATTGGGTTACCTCTAATGAAAAACTATTTCCCAGACCATAGACTTGCCTGAGGTTTGCATGAACCTGGGGATGTGGAATGATTGGCAGAAACCACATTAACCACCTTCATATCCATTATCATTTCAACCGATGAGTACCACAGAGTGAGTTATGGTGAGTCATTTCCACAGAAGAAATTTCCTGAGAGATTTCAATCCTGCTATATATAAAAATTGTCAGAAGTAAACAGCACTGGGTCAAAAAAGCTTTCAACTTAATGTCAGCTCCTTCAGCACATACGTGAAATCTATTTTTTTCATTTCTGTATCCCTAGAACCTAGAACAGGACTAGAAAATAGTAGCATTCAACATCTATTCGTTTATTGCTGTTGAATACAAATTTGGAGAAGTCAAATTGCCTACAGGATAAAAATAACCTGATACTGACAAATCTATAGGCTTTGGAGTCTACTGTCTGCAGTTTCTACTAGTTTGTATTTAGAGGGAATTTTTTATAAGACTCAAGATTTTGGGTGGCATTTCATTAAGCATTTGAGTTACTTTGTAACTGACATCTTTGTTATTGTCTAGAAGAATGGCATAGCCCTTTTCATTGAAGTCTAATTTGATAGTTTGCATTGTATTGATGTATTTTCTCTTATATGGGTTTCATATATTTCATGCAGAAGTCATTCTTAGGAGTTTTGGATAAGATTCTTATCCAAAATTCCCTCTAAAAACACGTTAGCTGACACTGGTGGTTGTCTAACCAATTAGTTCTCTCTTCCCTTGGCCATGTGCTCAGGGCAAGGGCCAATCACCAAGTCAAATGAACAGCCATGTTAATGCTGTTTCCACCTTCAGTAGTTGTGTTAGGCATACATAAGTGTATGACATAATTTTGTCCAACAAGACTTGTGAGTTAGAGGAATCAGACCTTCTGAGAAAGATCTTTTTCACTCTTAAAAAGGAACGTTAAGTCAGAGATACCCTTTACTTCCCTGAGGATATTCTGAGTGAGTTTTATGAGTTGGTGAGGTTTGGACTAGACACAGCCATCTGGTAACCATGAAGGGACAAGTCTGAGACCAAAGCCAACAGCCTGAGGATGAGGGGCAAACACAGGGGAAGAATCTGGGCCCCATGATGTCAACAGTGAGCTGCTAAAATTAACCTGAAATTTCCCTGCCGGGAGACTTGCTGTGTTGTGAAATAGTTTTATACCATCTTTTACTAGGTTTTCAATTACCAGCAGTTGGATGCACCCCGTGAACCAATGGATACAAATGAGATTTAGAAGTGCACGTTAACTTAAGTAAAATAAATAGCCTCATCTAATGTATTAACAAGAAAGACATTTTTGTCTTATTTATACGTATTATATTCTTTGAAATGAAATAAATGACCGTATATGCTTTTAAAGAGAGGGAGTCTACAGATACTTAGAGAAAGAACATTCTGGGTGGAGAGAACACAGAGTGCAAAGGATTTGAAGTTAAAGTGCGTCTGGCAATCTCAAGGAAGAGTAAAGGGCTCCATGTGATTGGAATAAGGTTAAGCAAGGGAGAGAGGAGCAGGAGATGGGGCGCCGAGGTAACCAGGTGAGGTGCAGGTCACGGAATGACTGTAAGTCATTCAAAAAACTTTGTTTTTTAAATATTTCCCCAAGAAATGAAAAGGTTTTCAGCAAAAGAGTGCAGTGGTCTAATAATGCTTTAAGAATCATTCTGGCTAAGTTGTCTAAGGGGAATAAGGGCAGAAGCAGGGAGACCTGATTAGCTGTCTCCCGCTATTCGGGCAAGAGCAGATGTTGAGTTGGAGTGGGAGCGGTCGGGATGATGAGATGTGCTCTGATGCAAAATCGTTTCCAAAGGATCTGACAGGAATCACTGAAGGATAGAATGTGGGCAGTGAGAGAGAATACGGACAGTGAGGAGTCAAAGATCACCCTGAGGTTTTAGGCCTGAGCCTCTAGAAAAATGAAGTTATGATTTATTTAGATGGGGAGGGCTGCAGGAGGAGCAGGTTTAGATGTGGGGTAGGGGAAAAACAAGAGCTTGGTTTTGACATGTAAAACTTTGGATGCCTGTTAGATCTCCAAGAGAAGACTCTGAGTAGCATTTGTAATATAGACATATCACAAAAGATAGATGTATGTATGTATATATATGTGTGTACATACATATATATGAATATATCTTTTATAGAAATGGTAACGTTGGAGTGTATGTGAGTTATAAATCTGGTAGTCTTCAGCATACAGATGGTGTTTAAATCCAAGAAATTGGATAAAATCACCTAGGAAATCTCTTTTCTATATAGAAACATAAAAGAGAAGTGGTCCAAGGCCAAGCATAGGGCATACAATAGTTTCAAGACCAAGGAGATGTGAATGGAGACACTTTGCATAAACAACTCCTTAAAGGAGTTTTGCTATAAATGGAGAGAAAGAAATGATGTGACAATTGAAGAAGCAAGTAAATCAAAGAATTTTTTTTTTAACGGATGGAGACATAACAGTACATTTTATGCCGATCTAGTGGATAGGCAAAACATGACAATGCAAAGACTGGTAAATAAATAAAGCATTGCCCTTGTGGAAAGGAGTGGGATAGGATCCAGTGGACAAAGGAGGGCTGTCCTGCACTAAGAAGGCAGGTGATTCATCCACGTTAGCAGGAAAGAAGGCCGAGTGTAAGGTCCTAAAGACAGGGAGTAGGTAGTTAGGTGACATTAGGTGACACAAGCTTATGAAAATTTCTTCTAATTGATTTCATTTTATGTCAGTGAAATAGGAAGAAACTCATTAAGTGAGGGTGAGGATTGAGAAAACATGTTGGAGGTTTGGGGAAAAGGAGGTTATGCATTAGTCAACGAGAAGAATGGAGGAGAAGCTGGGTTGGACTGCGGGTGATTGCTAGAAATATTAAGAACCCATGAAGGGAGCATCAGGATAAATAGCTAATGCACATGGGACTTAATACCTAGTGATAGGTTGATAAGTGGAGCAAACCACCATGGCACACGTTTACCTAGGTAACAAACCTGCACGACCTGCACATGTATCCCAGAACTTAAAATAAAATATAAAAAAAAAAAACCACTGGAAACAATTGATCATGAATATAAATCAAGATATGTACATTTTTGTCATTGCCTTGCTCAGTTATGTGAGTGAATGTGATGGTGATGCAGTCTGCTTTTGTCAGGATTGTGGTTTGGTCTGGAGAGTAATACAAAAATCTTCAAGTCTAGTGTCATTGTGTCAATGTCTCCTGTGTCTGTGTTTCCCATAAGAAGTTTAAGTCAGATTCATGTGACTTTCTCAAGTCAATGTATCTCGTGTGCTAGCATAGAGCTTTTAGAACTCATCAGCACTTCTGCTCATGAAAGATACCTATCCTCAGAGAAAAGATGAAAAATGAAAATATGTATCATCAAGGGACTAAATGAGCCATTTGGAACCACATTAAGTAAATAAAATCTTTCTTTAAGAAATAAGCATTGTGGTTCATCACCAAAACAATTGAACCTCATTAACCTCAGTGATAAACTATGCAATTGGTTTTGAGATGTTTACAGCTGTACTCTACCAAAACATAAGACTATTAGAGAGTAAAATATATAGGAAATATATTCATTGGCTGGCTACATTATTCTACATTAATATTTTCCAAAGGATCAATTTGGCCTCATCTTGGTTCGATACTGTCTTTTATGGTAATTAGCATATATCTTCTTATTTAGATTTTGAGGCCCTGAAAAAGAAGGCCTTGTAAGCCTTCACATAGTCTATTTTTCTGTGTCTTGTACTTTTTTTTTTAAAACCCTGTAAGGAGCTCAATCGGTATTTGCTTAATGAATTAACTACCAATTAATTCACAAATTCAATTGTTCAAGTTTTAAGGGCTTTGTATGAATAATCATCCCTTTGATGCAATGGATATTTTTAGGAAGACAGTCAAGTATTTTTATATTAGGAACTAAAAATTTTCCATTCCCTGACCAGAAATCAATCTCAAAACACAGCCATGATAATGTCTAATTATGAAAGCATCAGGGAACCAAAGCTTCCTATTTTAGTGTGAAAATAAAATAGAGGATGATGTTGAATAAGTATGTCCTCATTAGCCTTCAAAACATTCTCACATGGTAGAACTGGAAAAACCCTGAAGAGACTGTTGGCTTCATCATCTACTTCCAGGCAGGATGATAACTAAATCATACCAAAAATATTGTTGCCTTTCTTAAATAAAAATCTTCAGTGAAAACTATTTTATAAAAATGTTTTAGCTGTAAATTTCATGATGCTATATAACAAAATAAAAATTACAGACATGATCTGATTTTTATGTTTTTATCGCATCAAACAATTGGTGTAATAAATCTTTGTAACTAAATTTTTGGACTCAAATAATAGTTTTCTTATTTGATATTTCATCATTGTTTAAATTTCCCAGAAGCAGGCTCTGAGATGAATATTTGTGTGCAATTAATTTTAAAATAAGTGCTCCCAGGGCAGACTGACATGGAAGTAGAAGGATAGGAGGTAGAAAAGAGAACTGTTCAGTCTTATGCACAAGACCCACAGGGACTGGAACTTAGCATGATTATGTTTGAGGATTCCCAATTATAACTTACACCCCAGAGTTGTCTACACCTAAGGCAGATTTGCAGTTTTTCACCCAACAGTCATTAGTTAATGGCTTTAGGAAGGTAAGTAGGGAGGGCGGAATAAAAATAAACATTCAGGCACTTCTGACTCTGCCTCTGTTGACAAAGTGGCTCCGATAGTCTGAGGGCAGTGACCTGAAGTTCTACAGGAGCTGGCACATCCCACCTACACCAACAGAAGTAGTGAATCTTGGGGGACCTGGATAAGGCAGCAGCCATGTCTGCTACCTATGGCAGGTGCCTTCAAGATGCTGAGGAGATACAGCCAACACATATAAGGCAGTTACAGTGCAAAGCAAGAATTAATTAACTAGTTGTCATTAGTTAATGACACTTCACACTCAACATAAATTGAGACTGTGAAGATTAACCATATGGGCTGAATGACACTGATCAGACATTGAACTAAAGAGGTCTTTAAAAATGTGAAAGATTTAAGTACATGGAGAAGTAAGGGCATTTCAAGTAGATGCAAAAGCAAGATTTCTGAGGATCAAGAAACAAGTGTTGAGATGGAATTAGGAGTACACAAGGTTTGCTGGGAAAAGGAAGAAGCAAGATTGGGCAGGGGGAGCCGTCAGACTTCTGTGCTGACCTCACCTTGCCTCTGTGCCAGCCCTGTGGGAGGCCCTTGATTCATGATTGCCTTAAGAGGATATTACGTTTGGCTCAAATGGCTGGACCCTCAGATCACTGCTTTGTACAGTCAGAGACAGACCATCCTGAGAGTAGCGTGACCTTGGCTCAAACCTGTCTTTGAAGGGGCGAACAGCTGGTGGCTTTCAGTCTACCCTACTCCTCCCAGCTGATTAACAAGTACTTTTCTGAAGGGAATTCTACGCTATATAGCTTTATTTTTGTTCTCATAGCTAAGTGCAAAATGTCAGAAATTATGAATGCTTGTGAGACAATATCATAGACTATTTGTAATGGAATAGAAACCACCTTGGTAATCATAAGAAATAATACAGATTGTGAGAAATATTCCTTGCGTCTGTCCTGCTTGTGTGTATTTCTCATCATCTTGCACACCTGGTGTCAGTCTTGATAGCACTTAATAGATGCACACTGAATTTCTTTTGAAAGAATAACTGAATGAGTCTAGGCACGTACTTGTTGCTATGGGAAGGGTATGGGGATGATCCAGTGTTTCCCGCTGAATCAAAGAAAACTGAGTTACCTGAGAACACGTGGCAGGTGGCAGGGAAGGAGAAAGAAGTAATTGAAGTGGCAAACAGATGGGTGCAGAATAAATTTTACCATCTTTATTCTTTGAACTAAGGCTAATTCCGTTCCAAAAGAAGCAATTGACTGTAAGCATAATGCTTTCTCTATAATCTACTAGCATGATTATCTTGGTTTGTATGCTTGACTTTTGCAAGCATCGTGTTTCCACCTCATGAAGTTGTTGTATGAGTTAAACAAGATAAAATACCACATCTTGTTTTTTCTAAGAGGCAGTTATTTTATTCACATTTTTGACAGATTTGAAATTGGATCAATAGCAATGAATGGCATTTTATGATCTCTGTTGGTAAGTCATGATGATACACAAACATCCAAAGCTCTGACTTTGAAATCTGCAAAAGTGGTGTCAGGAACTTGCAAGAAAATTCCGAGACAGTAGCAGAGCAAGTGAGTGTGTTGAGCATGAGTGGGCCGTGGTAACTCAACTGAGTTCAGAAAACTTCTAGAAGTTGGAATAAAAAATTGGCCAGCTATAGAAATATACAAAGAACTCAGCACCAAAGGGATTTGGCTTCTTTTATAGATTGTTTTAAGTAAAACTGCATCACCTGCACTTAAGGACAATATATCATCAGAGGATGAAAAACACAGTCATACGATTCCAAGTTGAAAAGTGACTAGTTGGAATCTCCAAAGGAGTTTTAAGAAAATCTCAATTAATTTATTTTACCTGTGTTTTTCTTTTTATTTCTGTATAATAACATACCAGTATAATGATATTTTGGTAAACAAGGGACCCAAATGATGGGGATCCCATTAAGGTTATAAAATCATATTTTTACGTTTCTTTTCTATATTTACATAAGTTTAAATATACATATACTTACTATTGTGTTACAATTGTCTCCGGGATTCAGTACAGTAACATCCCGCACAGATCTGCAGCCTGGAGGAAATAGGCTACACCATACAGCCCAGGTGCATAGTAGGCTATCAGGGTGTGTCTAAGTACACTCTGTGATGCTCACACAGTGATGAAATTGCCTAGTGATGCATGTCTCCGGGCAGACTCTGTTGTTAAGCAATGCATAACTGTAATAGGGAGATATGAAAAAAAATATACTTCTAAATAAGCCTAAAATATCTCTTTCAATAAATACAAAATTAAAATCTGATAAGAACACGTGTCATAGTTTAGTTAGGCCCATTTTTTTTTTCTTTTACAGTGGTACATAAAATGATGAAAAATCTCTCAATGGATGGTTATATTTGATAAATATGGCATGGAAAGTAATTGATATATCCTAAGTTCTCAGTGAAAGTGAATGGACTTGAATTTTTATTAGTTGTTACTTACCAATCTTAAATAACTTAGGTAAGTCATTATAAAGAATTCTTTAAAATAACAAACACAATGAAAATAAAAATATAGAAGATAAACCATCCAATTAATATCTTCTTGTTCCATAATATAGGTTTCTCATTAACAGAAAGAAGTATATGCTCTTTTTTCTGCTTTTATATCTAATCAATTATAAATAGACCTAGCAAGACAGTTAGTTTAAAACATGACAATTAAAAAACAATGAACTGCATTTTTTCCCATTGTATTAAACAGTCTTTCAGTACATCTAGACACTTCTAAGAATATTTAGGTTTTCAAGAACCGTTTAATGTAAAGCTTCATTTGACTCCACAATGCCAAACTGACTGATTTAGGGGCTAAAGTAACTAAAGGAACAAGTTGCTTGATCATTTCAACTAGAGCTTAAAAGGCAAGTGTAATTTATTGTGTTGCCTGGTCAAGAGGAAAGCAGAAGGTGATAGGAGAAGTGGTAATTGACTGGGCTACCCACAGAGGAGGTAACAAGTTGCTGGCTTTATCATTCAATACTTTGCTCACTCAAGCTACTCTATTTTTTTTTTTTTTTTTTTTTTTTTTTTTGGTGACTGGTCTTATTACCCCTTCCTTTTTTCTTAAAGAACTTTAATTCATATCTTACTCTTAGTAATTTATCTAGATTGTTATATCAAATAAAAATATCTATGACTAAATATCATTTTCTGTTTATGAAAATGAAAAAGTTTTGTGGGCAATTTTCGTCACAATAAGGTAACGTTTATGGCCAAAGAAATTACACCAAAATCCATATAATGTCAGTTTTATAAGTTGAATATTATTATGGGAAAATGCTTGGGCTCTCATAAGGGCTTTTATACTGTGATTATTATTCCCATAACACGTTTTAGTGTCTTACACAGTTCAGGACAGCGTCTCTTGACCCTGGAACTGGCACACAACCTCATGAACATTTCTCTTCACCTATGGAACCTGTATATAGTTCATGGCCTGTAGTTCCCGAGCATAGCCCTAGTGAACCAGACTGTGTAGTAGGAAAGGTAGTGGCACAGAGTTCAGATCAAAATACACATGAATGAAATATATTTTTAACTTCTGGAAACTTATGCTATATAAAATAGCTCTATATGAATGCCTATTAGCAGAAGACTCATACTAGTTTTCATCATTTCCAACTCTAATATGTATGTAGGATATATATAATATATGTTTATTAATCTGTTGTATATAATATATAAACAAAGCACCAATCCTACTGACACTATTCTACAAGATAAGGAAGGAGGGAATCCTCCCTAAATCATTCTATGAAGCTAGCATCACACTAATACCAAAACCAGGAAAGGACATAACAAAAAAAGATAACTACAGACCAGTATCCCTGATGAACATAGATGCAAAAACACTTAACAAAATACTAGCTTACTGAATACAATAGCGTATCAAAAAGATGATCTGCCATGGTCAAGTGGGTTTCATACCAGGGATGCAGGGATGATTTAACATACGCAAGTCAATAAGTGTGATATACCACATAAACAGAATTATAAACAAATATCACATGATCATCTCAATACATGCAAAAAACAGCACTTGACAAAATCCAGCATCTTTTTATGATTAAAGCTCTCAGCAAAATCGGCATACAAGGGACATGCTTTAATGGAATAAAAGCCATCTATGATAAACCCACAGCCAACATAATAATGGGGAAAAGTTGAAAGCATTCCCTCTGAGAACTGGAAAAAGACAAGGATGGTCACCTTCACCACTCCTCTTCAACAGAGTACTGGAAGTCCTAGCCCAAGCAATCAGCCAAGAGAAAAAAATAAATTGTATCTAAATCAGTAAAGAGGAAGTCAAACTGTCACTGTTTGCTGATGATACTGTTGTATACCTAGAAAACCCTAAAGACTCCTCCTAAAAACTCCCAGAACTTATAAATGAATTCAGCAAAGTTTCAGGATACAAAATTAATGTAAACAAATCAGTAGCTCTGCTATATACCAACAGCGACCAAGCTAAGAATCAAATCAAGAACTCAAGCCCTTTTACAATAGCTGTAAAATAAAAATGAAAATAAAAAAATAAAAACCTTAGGAATATACCTAACCAAGAAGGTCAATGACCTCTACAAGGAAAACTACAAAACACTGCTGAAAGAAATCATAGATGACACAAACAAATGAAAACACATCCTATGCTCAGGGATGGGTAGAATCAATATTGAGAAATTGATCATACTGCCAAAAACAATCTACAAATTCAATGCAATTCGCATCAAAATGCTACCATCATTCTTCACAGAACTACAAAAAAAAATTTTAAAATTCATATGGAACTGAAAAAGAGACCACATAACCAAAGCAAGACTAAGCACAAAGAACAAATCTAGAGACATCATATTACCTGATTTCAAACTCTACTATAAGGCCAGACTCACCAAACAGCATGGTACTGGCATAAAAATAGGCACACAGACTAATGGAACAGAATAGAAATAAACCCAAATACTTACAGCCAACTGCCAATGGAACAGAGTAGAAATAAACCCAAATACTTACAGCCAACTGATCTTCAACAAAGCAAACAAAAACATAAAGCAGGAAAGGACACCCTATTCAACAAATTGTGCTGGGATAATTGGCAAGTCACATGGAGGAGAATGAAGCTGGATCCTCATCTCTCACCTTATATAAAAATCTACTCAAGATGGATCAAGGACTTAAATTTAAGACCTGAAACTATAAAAATTCTAGAAGATAACATCAGAAAAACCCTTCTAGAGATTGGCTTAGGCAAAGATTTAATGACCAAGAACCCCAAAGCAAATGGAACAAAAACAAAGATAAATAGGTGGGACTTAATTAAACTAAAGAGCTTTCACATGGTAAAAGGAACAGTCAGCAGAAAAAACAGACAACCCACAGAGTGAGAGAAAAATCTTCACAATCTATATATCTGACAAAGGACAAATATCCAGACTCTACAAAGATCTCAAACAAATCAGTAAGAAAAAACGAAACAATCCCATCAAAACTGGGCTAAGGTCATTAGTAGACAATTCTCAAAAGAAGATATGCAAATGGCCAACCAACATATGAAAAAATGCTCAACATCACTAATGATCAGGAAAATGCAAATCAAAACCACGATGTAATACCACCTTCCTTTCAGAAGAATGACCACAATAAAAATTCATAGATGTTGGCATGGATGCTGTGAACAAGGAACACTTTTACACTGCTGGTGGGAATGTAAACTAGTACAACCAATATGGAAAACAGTGTGGGGATTCCTTAAAGACCTAAAAGTTGAACTATCATTTGATCCAGCAGTCCCACTACTGGGTATCTACCCAGAGGAAAAGAAGTCATTATAAGAAAAAGATACTTGCATATACATGCTTATAGCAGCACAATTTGCAATTGCAAAAATATGGAACCAGCCCAAATGCTCATCAATCAATGAGTGGATAATGAAACTATGACACACACACACAGTGGAATGCTACTTAGCTGTAAAAAGGAATGAATTAATGGCATTTGCAGCAACCTGGATGGGAGAGCATTATTCTAAGTGAAGTAACCCAGGAAGGAAAAACCAAACATCGTATGTTCTCACTCATAAGTTGGGGGCTAAGATACGAGGATGCAAAGGCATAAGGATGATACAATAAACTTTGGGAACTTGGGGTGAAAGAGTAGGAATGGGGTGAGGGATAAAATGCTACAAACTGGGTTCTGTGTATACTGCTTGGGTGATGGGTGCGCCAAAATCTCACAAATCACCATTAAAGAACTTACTCATGGAACAAAATACTACCTGTTCCCCAAAAACCTATTAAAATAAAAATTTTAAAAAATATATATAATATATATTTTATATAATGTATTTTATATATTTATTATATGTAATATATATTTAATATTACATAAAATATTTTGTCTTATATATTAAAATATATAAAACATATACATATAAAACCTACATACATATTAGAGTTGGAAATGAAATATTTATATATAAATTATATAAATATATAAAACATACACATATGTATATATGCATAAGTTTATATATGTGTATATATGTGTGTGTGCACACACGTGTACATACGCGTGTGTATGTGTATCTGTTCTTCATCTATTACTAGAAGACAGTGTGGACAAATACATAGTAAAAATATAATCACAGAAGTTCAGCATTAGAGAAAACTGGTATTCCCTTCAAGCATGCCATTATGGAAACTGGAATTTAGCAGGTTAAGAAACCTGACCAAGGTCGTCAGCTATTGGATGACAAAGCCAGCCGCAGAATTCATCTCTGAACAGTTAAGTCTCCATGCCACTTGTGTGCCTAGTTACATCCTCCTGCTTATTAACAGCTAAATACCACTTTAAGAATTAGAAGTCTATTCATTGGAATAAAATAATATTTACGTGATTAATTTCTTTTCCCCTAAAGTCAATGAAAATGACTCCTAGATTTTTTCCCTAAAATTTCCTTCTAGCATCAACTGGAACTGCAGAAATATTCAGAAGAGTGAAAGAATATTTCTCATCCCAGAGACTCCTAATATTTCCAGGTGTTTTTGCTATGTGGGAGGGAAAAAAAGCCCTCTGGTTCTGTGCTAACATCTGGAAAAGATGTTAACTATACACCTTTTTTTTTTTTTTCTAATTCCACAGATCTGGCTCAGCTGAGAAGCTCTTTTTCTTGGAAATGCAAACTAATTTTTATTGCTGCCTGGGAATATTTAGCCTTCCTGAAAACTTTGGTGTGCCTTTTACTATTTGAAAACCTGGAAGGTACCTTTGAGTGAAAATATTATTCAAGTAGGTTTTGAGTGAAATTGAGATTTTTTTTTAAACTTCACATTTGACTGTAAATGATTGTAATAATTACTGCTGCACATATATGGAGAGTTCAGTAGGTGCTGTTTATTATCTAACTGTAGATTGACTTTCTTGATGTTTTTCATGATAGAATTTTGTTTGATTTTTATATTTTAATTGCCTAAACTCATCTCATTACTGCATGTTGATTTTTTCCTTCCATTAAGCTTGAAATACTCTCATTTAGTTCAAAAGGTTGAGTTTAATCAAAATGTATCAAAATTTTAAAACCATTTATTTACTTATTCATTTATTTTGTAATTCATTGTCTCAGCAAATACTTGTTGAGGCTTTACTCTGTGCAAGATACTGGAGTTACAGCAAAGAAGAAGAGAGATATGGTCCCTGCTCTCATGGAACTTGCGTTGAAATGGGGGAGTAGTAGATTATTCACAAGTAGATAAAGAAATGGAAACAATAATATTAGATCCTTGTAAGTACTATCAATAAAATAAAATGGGGTAAAGGGTTCTTGACAAGGGAGTGGCTTTAGACAGCACAATCAATCAGGGATCAGTCTGCTCTTTAAGAAGGTGGCATTCGAAGAGAAGCCACTCAGCACGTGACCTGGGGGAGAGGGATCCTTGCAAAGGGGGCACTGAGGCAAAGAACAAGCTTAGGATGTTCTAGAAACATGTGAGAAACAGAAAGGCTCTGAATGATTGGAGAGTAGTGAGTAAGGGAAACAGTAATGAGAGATGAGGTTAGACAGACTGACAGAGCCACATCGCACAAGGCTTTGTAGGATTTGGGAAGTAAGTGATCAACAGAAATTTATGGAGCAATGTAATAGTGGGAGGAAGAATCAGTGAAAGAGAGTGGCGGGAGAGGGAAGGAAGGAATGAAGGAAGGGAGATATTGTGTAAAGATACAAATGCTGATTTTGCAGAGAAATTATAAGTACCTAGAACTGAATTGAACAAGAATATTCTGCCATTTCCAAGGATAGTCATGGTCAGAGCACGGCGTACCTTGGTCTGAGTTTATACAGGTAATACAATAGGTGAGGGGGCAGCTGGAAAACAGAAGCAAGTTCACAAAAAGAGATACACACATTTGAAACTGCTTTAACGTGTACGATCTATATTTGTGGTTATTTCGAATTGCTTCAACATGTGTATAATGTGTAGTGTGGTGTGTGTGCAAACATTAATCCTTATTTGTATCATACTTTAGATGTGCTTTATCAGTATAATGAATATTAGAATCCATTTTTAATTGGTGGGATGTATATTGTTTAAGATAAGCGGTTGGCTTGGAGTGATGCTCTTGCGTAAATAAAGTGTTAAAACCAACCAGCCCATCAGTTACACCAGCTTTGAGGTACATGAGGTCTAGAGGCCATGGGTTCTGGTTATATTCACTAAAGACCTTGACCCCAAGAGATTTGCCAATCCTGTGTGTGGTAAAAATGCCACTGAATATGCTTCAGAAGATTCAGAGGGAAGCTTCTATACAAAGCTCAGGTTGCTATATCAGAAGACAGAGGGGTAGGGATATTACTTTTCCAGATAGGCTGTGTGACCACTCTTGCGTGTTTGCTGACAAATGCCTATGGGTTTGGCTATTTCAGGTCTGAGGCTCACTTTCTTTGTGATAAGTGCCTAATAGTTTGTGGGGCAGAAACTTACAGCTCTCCTTTGTCCCTCTATTGGGAACCACCTGACGCTGCTGATGTTATCAAAGATCCTTCTGAATGACCAAACCAGTTTGTGTTGGTCAACTAAGTCAGAGTCCAAAAAAAAAAAAAAAAAAAAAAAAAAAAAACCAACAAGTGAACAACAGGGTATGATTGTTTAAGATCTTCTAGCCCTGGAGAGATCTTTATCCACACCCACATTTTGATTGACAGTAAGAACTGCTGTCATGTTGGTTCACATTTACATTTCTGCAGTCTCAGACCAGTCCTTGGAGAAGCTTGAAGGAAGTCAAAGTGTCATATTCTCCCAAATAATCTGCTGGAGAAGTTATAATAATAATGCTTAATATCTCACAATTCAGCTTGCTTTTAAAGCTTGGCATCACTTTAAAGTAAAAGAAAAGAGAGATTATATCCAGACCAGCCATAATTAAAGGAAGGGTTTAGCCTAGAAAGAACTTTGATCTCCAATGATGAATAGAAGTGTCTGACTAGAAATGAAGCAACAAAGACTGGATTTACCAAGATTTCCAGTCATTTCCTACTAAAATCTTGAGGAAATTTATCATCTTACGCTTGCATTTCAGCCCCTGAAATGGAAGAGTCATGGGAATGCTTTATGTAGTAGGGATGTTTGCACAATGAGTTTATTAATTGATGCATGTAGACAAGAGACTGTTGGGTGATGCTAGAAAGAAGACACCAGCACCCTCAGAGAAGAGGTAGGGGTAGTGCCCTGCCCATGCAGAGTGGACTTCACTGAATAGAAATTCATGCCGTAAGAACTGGATCATCCCTCACCACTCTGTGGCCTTCGTATACATATGAATTTCATTATTTTTAAAGGAATATGATCCTTGAAAACAGTTTTAAAAGCCAAATGATGCACTACTAATAGACTTATGTAGGAATCCCCTGTCCCATCCTTCTACCTCCTCCAGTGTGGCTACCCTGAGGCAAGAACATTCAACTTCTCTACCCTGAATCAATTGCAGTGCCATTCTCCCCAGTGGCATTTACCTCCATGTTTCTAAGTATGTGTTTGTGCTGCTTGTAGTTGATTTGTGGTAGAGAAGACTTTAGCTCTCTCATATTACCATTCCATTTCCTCTGTCTCCCTGCTTCCCAATTTGGTGATATTACCCATTTTCTATTTGCTTGGTTATCTATGTACATATGATTTGTTTTCCTCTTAATCCAATACTTCTACTTGTCAAATTTATTAGGTGAGATCTGGTAGGTCCATTTTCTGTTTTCTTGAAGATCTGCCTTCTAAAGCCAGACATTGTTATACAGCAGTTGAGACTAGTTGTTCTGCAACATAGAAATTCCCCTTAACTTCATTATTTGTTCTTACCTTCATTTTTCTTCTGAGTTTTATCTGAATTTCTGTATCCCCTGTCTTTCCTTTCTTGATTTTTTGACCTGAGAGTAGTGAACCAGATCCTCTATCAGCTTCCCAGGAAGGGTGCCAGCATGAAACATTTTTAAAAACCAATATATCGGAAGTATTTTAATTAGCAGTATGTTGGAAATAGAATTATGGCCTGAAAAATCACCATCATTCTGAATTTTAAAAAAATTGCTTCCAATATTACTATTAAAACATCCAATACCACTCTAGTTCCTGGTTCTCTGTATGTGACCGTTTATTCTCGTTTGGAAAGTTAAAAAAAAATACTTTCCTATCATTCTGAAATTTCCCCAAGATGTTCCTTGGTTTCCATCCTTTTCTTTCATCTTTTTACCTGTTAAATGAGACTATACAATATGGAAACTCACGGTCTTCAGTTTGGGGAAATTTTATTGAATTTTTCTTCAATAATTTTATCCCCTTCATTATTTTTCCTGTTCCCTTTCCAGAACTCCTATCAGTTAGACGTCGAATCTCATAGATCAGTCATTTAATTTTTTAGTCTTTATTTGTATCTCTGTTTTGGCTTTCATTTTAGGAAACTTTTCCTCATTTATTTTTCAACTCTTTTAGTGGCTTCTTTTCAGCTAATTTATAATTCGCTTTTTGGGCACTTCATTCGTTTTTGATTGTCCTATTCTTATGGCTGCACATTTTTGCAAGCCCAGATCTTCTTAGATCTCTGAGAAGAGGGATTATACTTTCTTACTTGCTTCCTGTTGCCTTCATCATCAATGCCATCTGAGTTTCTTTCATTGTGCTTTGTTTTTTTAGTTGCTTGTCTGTTTTGATTTGGGCCTTTTATTTTGGAGGGACTCCTTGAAGTTCTGGTGCCTAGTAATCCTTAGTGATCTTTTTATGAAAAATGTGGTTTTGAAAGTAAGAGTGTAAATTCACAGTATGTTAGTGGGACCTATTGAGGGTGGGCTCCATCATAGCTTTTTTTTTTTTTTTTTTTTTTTTTACAAAAGCCTCAAATATTCACATTCACATCCATTGTTTGTTTATATATATATGTTCAGTTTTCTAAAAATGAACAATTTAATCGATAGCCCCTGAGGGAAATAAGACTGGTATAGGCCAAGTAAGGAAACAGGGTGAGGATCACTATTCAGATGGTTCAGTTTCACTTAATTCCTGTTTTATTTCATACTGCCTTCTGCTGTGTCCAGTATTCTTGAGTCTAAAGCCTGGGTCTCAGTGGAGTTGGTAAAGAGGTAACTTCCTATCTGAAAGATCATAGGTGAAGATCTGAGGTCAAATTTCTCCTATAAAAGTATTTGTACAAATCTTCTTGTTAACCTCACACCTCACACATCTTATCGCTTTCAGTTTTTGAGTTTTTGAGTCTTTTCTGCATTGTTGAAAGAAGCACAATGATGGAGCTGTCCAGCTCTACAGTTTCCAAATATGAGAGGCTTAATGATATCAATACTGTTGGAGGTAGAGATTAGGGAACTGTCCCGAATCTGAGTGATCAGCCTCCGGGAAGTCTGTCCTCTTATGCACAGGGCAAGTCTCAGTGCGAGGGGCAGCTGTGAGTTATCAGCAGTTACTAGTGTCATCAGCCAGATGGGTGGGTGCATGGGCCCCGGAGAGGTGATCTGGGAGGAACCACAACATCTACTAGGGGGACAGTCAGAGTCCAAACACAAAGCATCTTATATGAACTCAGAGAGTATTTGGGCTTTATACTATGAATGGAGAGCTAATAAAATATTTTCAACAGGGAATGGATGTGATGATAATGTGTATGCTAGAAAGATGTCCGAGGGAGCAGGATAAATGTAGACACAAAAAGATAAGAATAAATGCAGAGAGACCAGTTGGGAGGTTATAGCAATAGTGTACAAGATACAATATGAAGATCTGAAATAAATACATTGAAGTGGAAGGCTAGATTACTAGGAGGTGGGCTCAATGTGATTCAGGGATTTACCAGAAAATCCAGATGAATTGTAGACAGGTACCAAAGGTAACTCTCACAATTATGTCTACAGGGATTAAGTTAAAATGATATAATTAACAAAAATTGGGAATATAGGAAAAGGATCTGGTGTTATATAGATTCAAGTTGAATCCACAGTCATCTCAGGGGATACCTAAGGCCAAAATGTCATCTGACAACTGATCCAGAATCCACTATATCACCCGTATCCTTTGTTGACTCATGAATTTATTATTCATGTTGTACATCATTTTTAGTTAATTTATTTTTGCCATAAATATGTATCAAGAATGTAATATGTATTGGGCACTATTTTAGATAATGGCAGAAAAAAGTGGCAGCCTATTTACATAGTAAACTAAGAATAGCAAAGCAACTGATGGGATCTTTCATAATATTTTTCTGGGCAAGATGAAGAAATAAGTTCATATCAGACAGCTGAATACACTTGTAAGTGGTTGGATGGCCTATTCAATATGTGCTAAGAGGCTAATATTGTCTTAAAGGTTGTATCTAAACTTGGTCCTCAGCCTAATTTTTTTTCAAATATCTTGTTAATTATTTGAATAAAGGTACAGAATGTGTGTTCATCATATTTACTTTGAGAAGGTGAAACAAATATAACACAAGTAACCATAGTTATTTTTACTGACTGGATAAAAGAACTAAGTTGAGATGAAAAATAATAAATCAATTTATGTTTGGGGAAAAATACCCTTATAAAAGCACACAACTGGGACAGCATGGCATTCAAAAAAGCAAACATGACCTTCAGTTTTATTGGTAGAAATATAGCATATGAAATAAGAATACTGAAAGTCTATTCCACATCCATTAGGCCACTGAATGGTTTCAGTTGTATATATCATACTTTCCAAAAGGCATCCATCCCAGAAAAAGCAAAATCAGAAAATCAGGGCGTTGAAAGCTTAAAGTTATAATACATAAGGAAGAGGTGAAGGCAATGAAAATATTTATCTTTAAGAAGTGTAGAATTGTTTGGGTGTAGAATTGTTTGGGCGTTATATAGACTGGGGAATATACTATTACATCATTGAATATTTGATTCAAAGCTTGTGGCTAGGATATTATTTTAAATGTCTTTTTAGAGTAGACCCGGAACCAAGGGGTGAAACCTTCAAAGCAATTCTCAGAAAAGGATGTGGTCCTCTTAATTTTTTTTTTTTTTTTTTTTTTTTTTTTTTTTTTACCAAGGCCACCTAATTACTTGGCAAATATATGGTATGTTATCAATAAATTTAGTTTACAACCTTTAAAAAATACCTTGAATGCTGAAATTCTCTGATTGTGTAACCTGAGGACTGAAGGACTACATTCAAGGACTAGGGTGTTTTCAATCTTTTTGAGTTCAGCTCCAGATGCGCCGGGTCCTTTCAGGCACCATTCATTATGCATCCAACCCACTGCTGTGTCCCCAGCCAGCAGAAGTGAGAAACTCAGGACCTTTCTTGGCACATGTGTGTCCTTGAGGTTCTGAAAACTGGGAAAATGGAAGGAGTAGGTGTTTCCAAGGCATTCAATACTTTGGTTAAAAAAAAAAAAGAATGCTAAAAGGCATAAATTTAAAGTTAACCTTTCATTTTGACAGAGTTTCTGTGGATCCAAGACTTTCGACTGAGTCACCAAGTCAGCCACAATATAACTATTTCAACTGACTAGGAATATTATTTCTGAGTCACAGTAATGTAATGATCTGAACATTTACATTTTCTCAGTCACCTAGTACATACTAACTTCACTTCAAAGCTGACGTTGCTGGTCCATGGACCACAATATTGCTTATTGAATACTACACTGTATGAAAATACTGCGGGTTAAAAATCACTTAAATTCATTAAAAATGTTCAACTATCAAGTCTCTATTTCATAATAAATTTTCCCTCAGAAAATATGCAAGGAGTAAACAATACATGACTCATTTATTAAAGCTTCCATGTTTTTATTGCAAATTCCTAGTCAGGCTTTGGAATAGATACTTCCCTTCTATAATTACCATATTCTCTGAGTCACTAGGTTTCTAGATGTTGACAGGAAAGCCTGTTCCTATGTCCTTGTACTATCACATGTGGGCGGGATAAAATGTAACTCTAGAATTTGTACTAAAGGTGGGTGGAAGTTCCACTCTTAGATCCAGGCACCCTCAGGCTCAGCCCTGAGCCCTGTGATTTGCAGTCTTCTCAAGCTATTATTATGTAAAAATAGATATCTTGGGATATTATTCAAATGCACTCTGTGATCCCTTAGAGCTGGGGTTGGGGCCTGAGAACTTGCATTTCCACAAGTTCTCAAATGATGCTGACGTTGCTGGTCCATGGACCACACTTTAACAACAACTGACTTAGTAATTCCCATTCTGTCTCTCTTTTAGACAGACCCTTCCCCGACAGGTTGTAGTTCTTGTGACTTAGGGAACCTGCCAACTCAGAACCTGTGTCCTTTTTTTCTAAGTCACATTTTGGGTATCCAAGACCCCAGAATTACTGGTCCAGACATCCTCCCAAAACTGTGTATACCTGTCCCCAGTCTGTCCTTGCCATAGAAGACTCCACCAGTGTGTACATACCTGTATCTAAGGGTGGCCAGAAAATCAGCTATTTGAAAAAGGTTAAGTTGTGTGGGTAGGGGGTGGGGGGTGGGGGGTGGGGGGATACACAGATGTGTCCCATGCAAAACCTCCCCTATTACAGGGTGGAGAATGGAGTAGAAACAGAAAATAAATGGACTATGATTAGAGGACCTTCATTGTTTTCTTGCTCCAGCAGGCAAGTGTAGTGGTGGTCTTGCCCTTATACCTACTTATGTAAATGACAGGGAGAAATCCCATCCTGTTATGACTCATCCCTGATTTTAAGGATCTGGGACCACAGGTGATTCTTGAATGGTTCTATTTCATGAGGAAGCATTGCATCTATAGTGCTCTTCTTAGGGTAAATCAAAAATGTTTTCCTCCTTCCATATAACCCTCTATATACTTTTCCCGATGACCACAAATGTAGGGGATAGTGTATGCGCTTTGGATTTCGGCTGAAATACAACTAACTTCCTGTATGAATTTGAGCAAGTCGGTTGACCTTTTGCCCTCAGTTTCCTTATCTTTAAAATGGGAGTAAGAACCCCTCCCTGTTCTCTTCCATCTCCTTCTTATTTCCACCCAATTTAATTCGATGCCATTTTCAGTTTTGTGTTCAAATGCTACTATCTTTGATTAGATCATGTGCCTGTATCTCATCCGGAAGTAACTTCTCATTGCACTTGCAACCGTTCGTCCTTGTTTTTGTGGTTTTGTTTTGATTAATGTCTTCATAGCTCACTGGACTCTGAGAGTGCAGGGATTATGTCTGCTTAGTTCCCTGTTATATTCATTCTATCTTGCACAAAACTTGGCACCTGCTGGATGCTAAATCCCTATTTGCTAATGCACAAATAAATGTGTGATTATTGTCATAATTAGAGAACATATACTAAATGACTGGCACATAGTAGGTGCTTAGTAAATGACACCGATTGTTTCTCAGTGCAATTTATGCTATAAATAAACATTTAATTTTCTTTTCTCACATTTGACATATGGGGAGAATGGGGTGAATGGGAGACAACTACAATTTAAACTGTCCAAATCAAGAAAAAAATGTGGTGTGATAAGCTACTGGCTTCAACAGCTGGAAGCATGACACACTTTTTAAAGACTAAAGAAATGAAATATCCAGTTTAAATCAAAGGATAATAAATGCAAGAAAATGTTGTATTTGCCAGATTTCCTTGCCCTTGCCCCAACCCAAACTCCAAAGAGTACGTCTTCTTTAAAAGCGTGTGGTGAAACTAATTCCCTACCCAAGTGTTCACACCGCTGTCACTGGCCTCACCCTTCTTCTTCACAACTCAGGGGTTACTTTAAAGGTCTCTTTAATATGGGCCAGTCCAAATATTCTCTTGTCAAATATTTCTGGGGCCTGTACTTGAAGAAAGAAATGATTTTCTCAAATCTGTGAACAGGACACTTTTTTTAATGTCAAAATAAACCATCTGCTTGTACAACTGTTTCTAATTACTTCCCTGCCTAGACTCTCCACTGAGGGGTTTGGCACCAGCACCCCGCCCAGAGCAGTGCCGCTGCCCAAATCCTCGCAGGCAGCTCATCAACGCAATTGCAACTCCGGCTGGAGCCCTGAACCTGCAAGCCTGGGTGTCCGTGGGTCCGTCTGCCCGGCCGTCTGCTGGTGGCACCTCTCCCTCGTGCCGCCTCCCTTGGTGAACCCCACCTTGCAGAAGTGCAGCTCGCCCAGAGCAGCCCAGGAGCTCAGCATGCATCCCCCAGGCTTCAGAAACTTCTTGCTGCTGGCGTCCTCCCTTCTCTTTGCTGGGTTGTCAGCTGTTCCTCAAAGCTTCTCGCCATCTCTGAGGTAAGTTTGGTTTGTTGTTCTTCAGTAGAGACCTGCCCTGCTTATGTGGCAGGGCTCAAGCTTGCAGGATGGCTGCCCTAAGCCAAGAGTTGTTACTAAATTGGACACGGGATAAACTGTTTTCAACCTGTTCCATTCCCTCTCCTTATATCTACACTGTGCATTGCCTCATGTCTGTCCTTTTGCTTTTCCTTTGGAAAAATGCAATCATTGAATAAAAATACAAGTTATACTTCTGCAAATATATATCAGGAGGAATTTCTGCCACGAGTTAAAATTCTATGTGTACCCGTGTCTTCTCACAACCTATAAAGCAGAATTATCTCTGTTTCCCAACAGCAGCAACAGGTCTATATTACATTTTGTATCACATTCGGAAAGAGACGGAGGCACATTGCAATAGTGAAACTAAACTTTTTAAAAGTAGAGTTCCTAAAGACTGCTTAATGCAAATTATGCCCGATGCTATCATAACATGTCTAATTCTTTCTATATATTCACCTCTTCTCTTCCATAATATAACTGCCCACTGGCCATCAGATAGCAGTGGGGCATTTTTTAAAGGAGAACTGAAAAGTCAGCTGAGTGCCATACCTTGGATTACTTTGTATTTAATCTAAATGTGCATATAAGATTCAGTGACAAACTACCAAAGAGCAGGGCAGATCACCTCTGTTCACCTGGAGGAGGGACCTGTGTCCAGAGGGGCAGGTCACCCCTTACACGTTTTGGGCCCTGGTCATTTTTCTGGTGGGTGGTACCTGCTTGCTTGGGAAAATATAGCCCTTCCAGGCAGCGCTTGGGCCCCAGAGAGATGTGGGCCTCAGGCTTCCTGTTCTTGGGGTTGAGCGTCTGCACCTGGAGGGAACACTGGGGCGGAAACGTGGGTTCGGAGCAGGGGGCGGTGTCTGCGTCTGACCCGGCCTACCGGTTGCTTGTTGCCCGCGCAGGAGCTGGCCGGGCGCCGCCTGCAGGCTGTCCCGGGCCGAGTCGGAGCGCCGCTGCCGCGCACCTGGGCAGCCTCCGGGGGCCGCGCTGTGCCACGGCCGGGGCCGCTGCGACTGCGGCGTCTGCATCTGCCATGTGACTGAGCCGGGCATGTTCTTCGGGCCCCTGTGTGAATGCCACGAATGGGTGTGCGAGACCTACGACGGGAGCACCTGTGCAGGTAAGGGGACGGCGCTGTCTCCCCCTTCGGGAGGTAGGAACTCTTCTGGGATTTCCGCCACTCCCTAGAAGAGTGAACGGTGGGGACACGCTTCCTTTCACATAAGCACCAATTAAGTTACTGCAATTGTCACACTTTGGCTAGTTAATTCTGCCATCATTTATCACAATACTTTTATCCCCCCGGCCCCGAACTTGAATGGAAGTAATACTTTAAAAATTCATTCATTTAATTATATTTTTTATTGTAATTATATATTTTATTGTAATTATGATTTTTTGAAGATGGGGTCTTACTATGTTGCCCAGGCTGGTCCCCAACTCCTGGGCTCAAGCCATCCTCCCTCCTGGGCTTCCCAAAGTGTTGGGATTACAGGCGTGAGCCATTGCACCTGGTCGTCATTTGCTTAATTCTAAAATCTCGCTTGCCTCTAAAGTTCCTCATTACAGACTAAATTCCCCAATGTCCTCACAAATAGAGTTATTTTACTGGGTTCTCCTATCCCTATCAAGAATGTTAATCAGAATATTTGTAGATCTTAGGCCTGTATTTTATTTTACATAGGAAGGGGGGGGGGGGGGGGGGGGGATGTATTATTTTCCTCCATTCTAGGGAGGCAGGTTTTGCCTTTGAAGCTTGATTTGCCCTCTCATCATTAGAATATAGTTCACAGGCAGGAGTGCGTGCATATCAGAAAACGATAACAAGGAAAAAAATAAGCAGGCACATATTTACTTAGAAGCGACTGTTCCTGCATTGTTCTAGCTGCTTGAATTTTGGAGTTACAATGAAACTTGGTATTTCGTAAGGATGGAGTGAAAGAAAATACATTCATTTTCCTTGCACATTTTTAAGGAGTGATTCAGGTTCTGATATTGGAAAGGGTCAAAAAATTCCTTCCCAGAGAACACCCTTAACCTCTTTACCTGTTTCAGATAAATGTGTCATTTTACTTAAGGCCAAGAGCTTCAATTAGTGCCTTGTGAGTGACACAGAACTCCGTTAGTGAAAGCACAACACAATGCATTCCAGCCAGGGTTTGGCAAATTTGTAGGAAAAACTAGCCGGTTAATTTACACTCAATGTAGCTAAGACTAATAAGTCAGCCAACACTAACATAGAAAGATCAAGAATGAGTTTATAGCAAAATAGTTTTTTCTTGGAACCTGGGCCCAGTAGTGTGTAAGTTAGGTTACTTAATATGCAGGCTGCTTGGCAATGCAAAAAATAGTCATAGAAGAAATTTGGAGGGGCGCAGGTGCATCTACTTGGTTTGTTTTCCCTGTGAAGGCTGTGAATCAACCCTTTAAAAATACTGAATGCTGGGCGGGGTGGCTCACGCCTGTAATCCCAGCACTTTGGGAGGCCGAAGGAGGCGAATCACTTGAGGTCAGGAGTTCAAGACCAGCCTCGCCAACATGGTGAAACCCAGTCTCTACTAAAAATACAAAAATTAGCCGGGCGTGGTGGCATGTGCCTGTAATTCCAGCTACTTGGGAGGCTGAGGCAGGAGAATTGCTTGAACCTGGCAGGCGGAGGTTGCAGAGAGCCAAGATTGCGCCACTGCACTTTAGCCTGGGTGACAGAGATTGAGAATTCATCTCAATAAATAATAAAATAAAAATAAAAAATAATATTGAACGCCACAACTTGTTATTTAACTTTGCAGCCCTACACGCTGCAGTATTATTAAGGGTAGCCCTTTGGAATGAAAGCTAAGTTATCACCTAATATTTCATTCCAAATTTGACTGTTACTTGGCTTCCCTGACTTATGGCCTCTGGCAAACCCTCTTCAATATCATGAATTTTGAACAAATTTTCCAGGGCATTTTCTCTTGTTTTATTACAGACGTAAGAGGTAAGATGCAGCCTTTAACTGGGGAGAGTTTGAGTACCATCAGATTCACTTTCTCTGTTGAAGAATCTAGGCTGGTGCTTTTCTCCCCAAAACTATGCAGAAGGAATGCTGTGGTAGACAGCGTTCTTTTTCCCCTCACATAGAAAATGATTTGTTGTTTACTCATAGCATCTTAGTCACTGCATTCCTTCCTTCCTGATACAAAATGCAGGACTGAATCAAGCATGGTTTTGTTTGGTTATGCATGCACTTCTATAGAAGATGAAATGCTTCTCTTTATTTTAAGACTGAATGGAATAACGAGGTTCATTTTTTGTTCTCATCTTGCTGACTGATGCCCATCAAGGCCTACTCTACAGGGCCTTGAGCACAATCTGTCCTCGCAAATGCCCTGACCACGTTTGTGAGGCCCATGTGAAGATCCCTACAAGTAGCACATAGGGTCGCCTTGCGAGCTCATCGATGTATTCCGTGCTTCAAATTTAGCTTCTCAGTTTTATTTTTAAGAAATAGCTCCAATTTTATCACTGTAATATGGAAACATAGCAGGTTTTCTATGTTTATGTGCACCTGTGCACACCTCCGTGAAAGTTCCTGTAGGTGCTTTCCAGAAATAGAGTAACTTCCAGAGACCTTTCCAACTGCTAAGAAGAAAACAAAATCCTTCTCTCATAGTACTATATCATGGAGTGATTAAAAGTATGGGCTCTGGGCTGGGTGTGGTGGTTCATGCCTATAATCCCAGCACTTTGGGAGGCCGAGGTGGGTGGATCACCTGAGGTCAGGATTCAAGACTAGGCTGGCCAACATGGTGAAACCCCATCCCTACTAAAAAACACAAAAATTAACCAGGCTTGGTGGCATGTGCCTGTAATGCCAGCTACTCAGAAGGCTGAGGCAGGAGAATTGCTTGAATCTGGGAGGCAGAGGTGGTGGTGAGCTGAGATCGCGCCACTGCGTTCCAGCCTGAGCAACAAGAGCGAAACTCTGTCTCTAAATAAATAAAAATAAACTTGGCTGGGTGAGGTGGCTTAAACCTATAATCCCAACATTTTGGGAGGCCGAGGTGTGTGGATCACCTGCGGTCAGGAGTTTGAGACCAGCCTGGCCAACATGGTGAAACCTATCTCTACTAAAAATACAAAAAAGTTAGCTGGGAATGGTGGCACGTGCCTGTAATCCCAGCTACTCGGAAGGCTGAGGCAGGAGAATCCAGGAGGTGGAGGTTGCTGTGAGCTGAGATCATGCCATTGCACTCTAGCCTAGGCAACAGGAGTGAAACACTGTCTCGAAAAGAAAAAGAAAAAAGAAAAAAAGTGTGGACTCTGGGAGAAAATTTCCCGGATTCAAATCTAGTCCTACTACTCAATAGCTGTATGAACTTGGGCAGTTACTTAAACATTCTCAGCCTTGATTTCTTCATCTGTAAAATGGGAATAACAGTACCTACCTTACAGAACTGTTGTAAGGTTTAACATACGTAAAATACTTAGACTAGCATCTGACAAAAAGTAAGTGCTCAGTACATATTAAAATGTATATATACATTACATATTATTACAGTGATGCATAACAGGTGGGCTAGTATGGATGGAAGGACGGGTGGATGGAGATGACAGATGGATAGGTAGCTGGCCTGTCGGGCATTTAATGCAGTGAGAGCAATTTAGTTCTCTTCATGTAGTCTGGGCTTGTTATTGATTCAAGGCCCAAAAGGTCAAGTAAGGATAATTACTTTGGCCCAGCCTCAGGGCAGCTGTATTAGATACACTATGCCCTTTTAAAGTTAAGTCCATTGGGATTATTATACTGTGAATCATAAGAAACATACTTATTATAGTTGGCGCTGGTTGAAAGTGATGAGGCTCCTGCCATTAGAAGTCTATTTCTTCCATTGTCCACTTGTTCATGGCACATGCATCTTCCTCAGACTATTCTAGCACAAAGATCCAGGCAAGTGAGTGTTCCTATGGATGTGATGGTCTATTAAGGGGTAAAATAATTTTGGTAGAACGGTGAAGCCCTGTCTCTACTAAAAATACAAAAATTAGCTGGGTGTAGCAGGTGAGTGCCTTGTAGTCCCAGCTACTCGAGAAGCTGAGGCAGGAGAATTGCTTGAACCCAGGAGGCAGAGGTTGCAGTGAGCCAAGACTGTGCCACTGCACTGCAGCCTGGGTGACAGCGACACTCCATTGCAGGAAAAAAAAAAAAAAAAAAAAAAGAAAAAGAAAAAAGAAAAAAAAGAAAGAATGGCAAAATGTTTGATTGCATGGAAAGAAACTTTCAGCTGATATTTCCAAAGCATTCCTGGTTGCCCCCATGACCAGCTGTAATGACACTTAAATAATATATTGTTTTCTTAGAAATCTTTTGAAATTGCTGTTGAAATACATCACCTAAAAAGTTTCGGTTTTAGTAATTTAGGAAGAGCTAATATAATTCAATTTAGCAACACTTGTGAAGCACTGCATGTTTTTCTAGGCTCTCTCCTGTTGAAGGGAGTGTAAAGATGAGGGATAGAAGGCAGCTTACCATTGAGTAGGGAGACAAAGAGAAATACCAGGTATCTATAATATAATGCAAGATATCATTTGTACAAATTTTTGTGAGGGCTCCATTGAGCCAGGGGTTATCTATTATGGTTAAAAGTTCTTGAGAAAGAGGTAGCATTTGACATAAGCACTTAAGTACTGGGAGATTTTTTAATCCAAAAAGTGAACTGTTGGAATTCTGAGCAAGGAAAATCTTAAGCAAAGGTGTAGAGGCAGAAAAACATGTGGATGTTTGGGAAATAGTGAGGGCCACAAGGGTTGGCTTGGCTGGATCTTAGAGCTGTAAGGAAAGTAATAATAGAGAGGTTGAGAATTACAGTTGATCATATTATAGAGAGTTTGTTCTTGATTAAACAGCATATAAGAGCTATTAAGAGTTCAAATATGGGTGTGATCATTAGTGCTCTGATTCATGGAAAGAAACATAGTCATTCCTTGCTATCTGCTGGGGCTTGGTTCCAGGGAGCCTCCTCCACCAGTGATACGAAGGATGTTCCAGCCTCTGATATAAAATGGTGTAGTATTTGCATGTAACCTATACACATCCTCCAGTAACCTTTAAATCATCTCTTGATTACATCTAATACCTCATGCAATATAAATGCTATGTAAATAGTTATATTATGTATACAGCTATTATATATTAGTTGTATTATTTTGTACTACACTGTTATTTTTTTCTGAGTATTTTTAATCTGCCAATGAGGAGCCCACGGATATGGAGGGCCGACTGTATGGTGCCCCAAAGCATGGCAAGTTAAAGTAGAGAACCAATGGGGAGGAACTCCGTGGGAGAGACAATAAGAACAGAATTATTATTATTATTTTTAAAGACCATTTGAAAGTAGAATCAATATGAATTAGTGCCCAAGGATGAGTCAGATGAATGAAAACTCATGCTGGGTTTTTAAGCCTGCTAGATTGGAAGCATGATAGAACTGATGGAATCAAGAAATCACAGGAAAGAACCAGATAACCAAATCCATGACTTATAGTTCTTTTAAGTGGAATTGAGAGAAAATGAAAAATTAATGCTAGCAGAAAGAGATTCTGATTTCATTGGCCACCACATTTGGGGCAGAATGGGAATCTTGTCTGAATTGTTAACGTGGCTTAACTTGCTTGTATTGTTAACCTTGAGCCAGTTTTTTAATTTACCTGATATTTAGTGCCTTTTTCTGCAACAGTATCCTTATGGATATGAAGAACCTGATATTCTCTGTGACACTGAGCATTATATATATATATATAAATTTATTTATTCATATCTTGTATACACTTATACATTTATTCAGACTATAAGCCATCCTTAGCTGGGTGTGGTGGCTCATACCTATAATCCCAGCACTTTGGGAGGCTGAGGTAGGTGGGATCACTTGAGCTCAGGAGTTTGAGACCAGCCTGGGAAACATGGTGAAACCCTGTCTCTACAAAAGATACAAATATTAGCTGGGCATGGTGCACACCTGAAGTTTCAGCTACTAGGGAGGCTGAGAGGGGAGGATGGCTTGAGCCCAGGAGGCATAGGTTGCAGTGAGACATGATCATACCACTGCACTCCAGCCTGGGCATGAGACGGAGGCCCTGTTTTAAATGAATAAATAAAAAATAAATAAAAAATAAATATAAGCCATTCTTATAAACATTGATTTTTATGTGTAAACATTAACAACATAACACAATTAAAATAATTAGAATACATTGAAACATTTTTAATATGTAAAAATTAGGAGTTTTTTTCTTGAAGATATTTGACTTTTACACTATGTAGTAAATAGTATGGGAATTATATGTGATTATTCATGAGAACTGGACTTCCTGGCTCTTGAGGCTGTCTGAGGACTGTTTGACTTGCCTTTCCCTTCCAATTGCATTTTTCTTAGATTGTTGAATGATTTCCCTCCGAGCCTACTTGTGGATCCACTCGGGGTTTTTCTTCACTAGTCTTTGTCTGTTTTTCATCTTTTCTCCCTTCCTTCAATCCTCATCCTGTCTTCCTTGCCCACTCCTTTACCTCCATCTAGCCCACCTTGGGTTTACCATCCCCTCTCTTTCACAAAATGTCCCCTCCTTGTCTCTGAGTCAGAGGCACCAAACACATAAGAACATTATCTACCTAAATCCCTTTCACCAGTAAAGAAATGTCTTGAACAGACAGACTGGCTTTCACATTGCCTCTTTCCTGTATTTTCCTCATAGTCCTCACATCACTTGTAGTTTTTGGAAACACATTCAGGAGTTCTCCACCATTAGCTCACCCCCTTCATGTAAGCCATTTTTCAGGAGCTCTGCTTTCTTACATTCATCTG
Organism: Piliocolobus tephrosceles; assembly: GCF_002776525.5. Lineage (NCBI taxonomy): Eukaryota > Metazoa > Chordata > Mammalia > Primates > Cercopithecidae > Piliocolobus > Piliocolobus tephrosceles. The sequence continues at coordinate 12,229,621 of NC_045455.1, read as the reverse complement.
TGTTGGATAAATGCATATTGTCTTAGCCCAAGTGACATATAAAAGTTAAATGTTTTCATTCTAAAAGAAAGTGCCAAACGTGCACAGCAATTTTCCTCCGTTGTATTGCTTTATCTGGACAAGGCTCTGCAGTTCTACCATAATATCTTAGTCTGTTTTGTGTTGCTGTAAAAGAATCCCTGAGACTGGGTAGGTTGTAAAGGAAAGAGGTTTATTTGGCTTACAGTTCTGCAGGCTGTACAAGCATGGCACCAGCATGTGCTCGGCTTCTGGTGAGGCCTCAGGAAGACTTTACTTATGGAAAGTGAGCGGGGACTAGCATGTCACGTGGTAAGAGAAGGAGCAAGAGATAGAGGGAGGGGCACCACATTCTTTTAAACAACCAGCTCTCCTGTGAACAAATACAGAACTCACTCATTACCTTGGGGAAGGCACCAAGCCGTTCATGACGCATCCGCCCCCATAACCCAAACACCTCCCACTTGGTTCCACCTACAGGGCTGGGGATCACATTTCAACACGAGATTTGGAGGGGACACACATCCAAACTGTATCACACAGAGACAGACAGACCTTGCCCTGGACTAGGTCATCCCTGCACCTTGATGATCTAGAGGAACGTATTTATAGCATTATGGTATTTAGATAAAATAGTATAAATGTGCGAAGTTCAGGAGTTATTTTCTATGTAATGTTTCCCCAGAGTCAGAAAGGAACATATGGAAACAAATTTCTTTGTATTACAAATTTTAAATTTGCAAAACATAAACCTCCCTCATAAGGTTCTCGGAGTCTTCAATATATTTTGAAATATGGTGCTAAAACTGACATCCCATGTTCTTGATATCATAAACCCCCACAAAAGCTGCTCAGCTTCCTGGGCCTCAGATACACATTGTTACATCTGACCTTGTGACTCAGCATGTTCATGTTCTTGAGGTGGGTGATTAATGCCCTAGGAGGGGCTGGGTGTAGTGACTCACATCGCCTGTAATCCTAGTACTTTAGGAAGTCGAGGTGGGAGGATCCTTGAAGCCCAGTGGTTCAAGACCAGCCTGGACAGCATAGTGAGACCTGCTCTCTACTAAAAATTTTTTAAAAATTGCCATACACAGTGGTGGGTGACTGTAGTGCCAGCTATCAGGAGGCTGAGACAGGAGGCTCATTTTGAGCACGGGAGATTGAGGCTGCAGTGAGCTATGATCAGGCCACTGCACTCCAGCCTGGGTGAGAGAATGAGACCCTTAAAATAAAAAAAATAAAAAATCCTCTGGGAGTAGAGAGCCCCATTATCATTCTTCAGGGAATTCCTTGTCTGCAAACTTATGAAGTAAGACAAGACATTTTGCGAAGCTTCATATCCTGCCCTTGTATTGTTCTTCTATTGCTGCTATAACAAATTACCACAAATCTTGAGGCTTAAACAGCTCAAATGTCTTTTCTAGAGTTCTATAGGTCTCAAGGTCTCCTGACATGGGACTTCCAGGCCAAGGTGTTGATAGGCTCTGTTCTTTTCTGGAGACTCTAGGAGAGCATCCGTTTCCTGGTTATTGGTGTTCAAATAATTTAGTTCTGTGTGGTTGTAAGACTGTGGTCTCTAGTTCCTTGCTGGCTGTCAGGTGGGGGTCCCTCTTGTCTTCTAGAAGCTGCTTTTGGATCCTTACAAGTAAGTACCCTACTCCCAAATCTCAAAACCAGAAACAGGTCGTCAGACCTTTCCCACACTTCCATCTCCCAGAGCCTCTTCCATTATCACATCCCTTCTTACCACCGTTGGAAAACATACTCCACTTTTAAGGACTATTTTAACTAGACTGAACCCAGATAATCCAGGATAACTTTCCCATCCAAGACCCATTAACTTCATCACATCAGCAAAGTGCCTTTTGCCATAAGGTGACATGTTTACAGGTTTCAGGAGCAAGGGTATGGCCATATTTGAGGTCCCATAGTCTTCTCAGCATAGTTACCCTCCTATAAAGTGCAGGGGACTTTGTATGTGTGAATGGCAAGGGAGGGGTTCCAACTCATTCACGTCTAGCTCTTCTTATGCTCCATTGATGATGCAAGGGCTGAGTCTTTTCCTTCTTTTCTGAGGTTATCTACATGATCTAATTGCTCTGGCACCAGTCTTTTCCATATTATATATATACATATATATATATATATATATATATATTTTTTTTTTTTTTTTTTCTTTTGAGATGGAGTTTCACTCTTGTTGCCTAGGCTGGAGTACAATGGTGTGATCTCAGCTTACTGCAACATCCACCTCCCGGGTTCAAGCGATTCTCCTGCCTCAGCCTCCTGAGTAGCTGGGACTATAGGCATATGCCCCCACGCCTGGCTAATTTTTGTATGTTTAGTAGAGACAGGGCTTCACCATGTTGGCCAGGCTGGTCTCTAACTTCTGACCTCAGGTGATCCAACTGCCTTGGCCTCCCAAAGTGCTGAGATTACAAGTGTGAGCCATGGCATCTGGCCTTTTCCACACCATTTCTGCTAAGGAACACTAAGTGTCTTTCTAAAGCGTGAAGAGGGACTTAAAGCCCAACAGTTGCCTGCGTTCAGTGCCTGACATTGTCACTTGCCCACTGTGGCGCTACGGGGAGGTTACCCAAGAGGTGACAACCTCCGTTTCCTTATGGTTGAAAAGAGGGCAATAGTAATACCAAATAGGGATAATGACAGTGCCAAACACATATGAGTGATTAATAAATCACTGGAGTTATTATGCTTAAATATGCTAGACACCCCTCTCCTACCCTAGCTGAATTCCTAGTCCTAAGATATTTATTTTCAAATAAGCAATTTTCTTTCCATGTTATATCTTCCTCCAGCCCTAAATTCATGTCTTGGAATTACTCTGGTAGTCTTTGAACTATTCTATCCCAGCCAGCTTGCCTGCTCTATAGTGCCAGGGCTGGGTGTGCCCTCAGCCCTGGCCAGCATGAGGAATCTGAGAGCTTACTGCATCAGGCCCCAACTCACCGCACTGACAACTTTCTGAGTCTTGTATATGTCTTTGTCTCAGAACCTGCCTTTTGTGTTCCTGTCCCTGACATCTGCACTCTGATTTATACCATCATAATTGATCTCATGGAATGCTCCAGAACCTCACCCTCAGAACTGTGTAATTAGTCCTTGAATTTGGAATTTTCATTCTTTTTCTCTGCTGGAAACCTTTAGACATCTGCAAACTCCCAGGGCTTACTCTGTAAGTGCAGTTCTGCTTCTGACTCTTTCCTCCACTGAGATGCCTGTATTTCTAGGGTATTCCTTGATCTCCTCTAAATTGTTGAGTCCAAATAGGTTGATCCCAGAAACTGCTTCTTCGGTTGCAAAACTGCAGAAAGCAACACAATTAAAAAAAAATCAAAATAACTCACAGATTTTTAAAAATATGCAGTAAACATTACTGAATGTTCTGGAGACATTGGGTTGTGTGTTATTTAATCATAAGAATGCAAGCAACTAAAGATTGAATAGGAGTCATTCTAGTTCTTTTTTTTTTTTTGAGATGGATTCTCACTCTGTCACCCGGGTTGGAGTGCAGTGGTGTGATCTCGGCTCACTGCAACCTCCACTCCCCGGGTTCAAGCGGTTCTCCTGCCTCAGCCTCAGCCTCCTGAGTAGCTGGGACTGCAGGCACCCACCATCACGCCTGGCTAACTTTTGTATTTTTAGTAGAGACTGGGTTTTGCCATGTTGGCCAGACTGGTCTCAAACTCTTGACCTCATGCGATCCACCCGCCTTGGCCTCCCAAAGTGCTGGGATTACAGACGTGAGCCACTGCGCCTGGTCCATTCTTAAAACTCCCAATGCACTGTTATGTACTTCAACCTCTCTTCTTTGTCCTGTTTGAACCCCTCCTTCTCATCACATTTCTTTTTTTTTAATTTCATTTTCAAATAATGTTCATTTTTCAGAAGGAGTTTAGTTATTATTTCTGTCATCTCATTTTTTGTCCATTCGTGGCCTCTAAAGTCTTGGCTTGTACCCCAAGTGTTGATCAGATATTAAGGATACAGACATATATGCATGTGTCTGCATGTATATATGTAGTTTTTTACATTCTGGTTGATTATGTGTATGTATACATAAATGAGAAGACCCAGGGAGGGTCTTCCTCTCTCTCTCTATATATATATGTATATGTATATATATCCTCCTATATATTTTTTATGCTTGTATAGGCAATCAAAATATATATATTTCACCCATTTATATTTGGTATATGTATATATTTTGATTGCCTATACAAACATAAATAATATATACACACATATTTATATGTGTATACATACATATTTGATACCCTAATTGTATGTACATATACCATACATATGTGAATATGTAAGTATGTGCACAAACATACATATATACGTGTGTTTGGATATATGTGTGAGTCTAAATACTATACACAGGGACATAGATGCATAAGCCCTTTTCCGGTAGGCTACTACCTGCAGATCGAAGACAAGTCCACTTTCAAATTTCTGTAATGCTGACACTCTTGATATAAAGGTTGCTTGGGATTGACAGCACATTTGTAAACCTGCTAGAAATCAATATCTCATTGGGGAATACTTTTGTGTCTTTCTCTGTTTAATGCATGCTATGTAAACAATGACATATCATTTGGGTGATTCATAATTGGATTCTTTTTTCACTGCGGAGTTAACTAAATGCTTTTAGGCTACTCAAGTCACATTCGAATTACAGTTAATAGTTGGTAAATGGTCCTCATATTGTTATACTAAAACTGTGCAAAGATAGAAAAGAGAAAAGAGTTTCTTTTCTTTTTTCAAAATAAATAATAGTGACATTCTTATTACTAATATATTTTAATGCTATATACATTTTCGTGGAGTATTTGGAAATGTCACCAAAATTAGGTTTCATTGGAAATTATTGAGTCTAGGGTTGGAGACAAAAATCACTCAGGATTCTTTTACAGCTGTCCTCTGAAAGACGTAGTCTTAAAAATACAAAACTAATGATAAATTTTCTCTATCTTTGAGGCAATAATAGCTGCTTGTATTATTTTGATTCTAATAATAAATTACGGTTTCTATTAACAGATGTGCTATTCTTTGCTAAACTACTCTGAATTTTGTAGTCACATCTCAGAAGGAAGAAAAAAGGAAATAAAATAATGTGATAAATCAGCTTTAGATTTGTCTGGATTTAAGACTCTCTGCCTTAAGAAGCAGCTTGTATCAGTGGAAAAATAACTGAATTAGACAGGAGAAACAGGCCCTATTATCCACTTTTCCACTTATGTGATCCACTATGTGATCTTGGCAAATAACAAAAATATACACCTAAGCCTCGGTCACCCATTTATATTTGGTATAGTACTTCTGACTTTTTCAAAGGGAAGGCATGAGGTTGAGGATCCCTGCAATGAGTAACTGGCACTTTGTAGGGGCTCAGTAAATGTATGTTCAGTGAATAAATGAGATTCAGCTTATTTAAATTACCATCATGGCTATGGAATAAATATTTAGGTAAAGGCATCTGAAAAGATTAATAATTGAGGATAGTGGTAACCGTATAGAGGGTAGAGGATAAAGACGCTCATAACTTTAAGAGCAGAGGTAGTGAGGTTACTGATAAACAGTTGACAAGCCAACCAAAATGAAGACGTGGAGTCAGAAAGGCCAAGAAAACTTGGAGGGGATGGGGATCTTCTTAGTCATCCAAGTAAACCATGGCCAACTTTGACTCATCCTTTTCATTTGCTCTCATATCTTGCCAACATTGCTAATGTTTTTACTTAATTTTCTGCTGAATTTTGTTCTGTTGCTAGTGCCTTAGCTTAGCCTTCATTTCCCTTGACAAGGAACATTAATAATAGTTAAGTTCTTATCACACGTCAGGCTTCAGGCTGTCTTCCATTCTGTCTATGCTGTGTACCACCACTTGGTGAATCACTGTAAGTGACATTTTGTCAAGTATCCGTGCTTTTACAAATTCCCTTTAAAGATCATTCTAACCGTTTATACTGGCCACTTATTCTGTACCCCTGCTTTGATTTATTTCATGAACACACACGCAGGGTATATACTATGGGTATCAAATCTAAACTTTGGCTTCCAATCTCCTTGGCCATTAAGACATTCTAGAATCTGATTCGTCTTTAATGGCATGCTGACCCTGTTTCCTCTTTCTCACCCTGTATGCTCCCATCTGTCTAGTTAGATCTTAACATCACTGTCACTTAATATGGTCTACACCCAACACATTTTTCACGATTTCACATTTCTTATGTTCACAAGTATGCCGAATATTCTGAATACTAGCACCATCTCACATATTTTTTTTGGAAACTAAAAATAAACATATTTAGCACACACAAAAAAAGGTATTTAGCACAGTTCTGAGTAAACAATACAGACCGATCTTTCCTGGAACTTGCTTTGTGTGGTTTTGAATTACTGTCTAGTGTCCTTTTGTGCCAACCCGAAGGACTCCAGAATTTGTTGCAGGGTAGATGGTTTAGTCCATTCAGGCTGCTGTAACAAAATGGCCTAGACTGAGTAATTTAGAAGCAGGACAAATTTAATGCTCACAGTTCTGGAGGCTGGGAAGTCTAGAATCAAGGTACCTGCAGATTCAGTGTATGGTGAGGGCTCATTTTCGGCTTCCTGGATGGTTCCTGTATCCTCACATGTTGGGAGGTGGAAACAGGATCCGCCACGCCTCTTTTATAAGGGCACTAAACCCACTCATGAGGGTGGAGCACTCATGACCTATTCACCTCCTACAGGCCCACCCACCTTCTTAATACTGTCATATTGGGGATTCGGTTCCAAAATATGGGTCAATATTTGCATCATAACAGCCGGTCTACTGGCTGACCTTGGCCGAGGGAAACCTCACATCAGTGGGATGGGGATATTGAAGCCTTTGTTCTTTGGGAAATGTAGCTTCCAAACCTGGTCTGAGATTTAAAGGCAAGAATCACATCTAAGGAGGTGGAAAAGTCTGGCACTGCTAGACTGAGAGTATCAGGGGAATTTACCAGGGCTTATTTGGGACTCTACATGGGTAAATTCTCAAGCTATTTTCTATTAACTTCCAAACTGATAAAGATAGAGAGCTGCATGGAGGTTGCAAATCTCATTTTCTTTGGAAAAGGAGTGCTTTGTCTTTCCAAGAATCACATTTCCTGGCAAATAAGAAATTATATTTTGTAATAGAAGTCATTCTTCCATCTACTTTAAATCATCTTACTTAAGGGTGGGTAGAAGAATGAGGGCTTTATAAAGAGAAAAGAAAAATAAGACTTTTATAAGGGTGCTTACTAACTTAACCTTGTACAACCCCACTCTTAGGGTATACAATAAAGTCAGTCCCTGTGCCAAGAGCCCTATCGTTGTAATTGTTTGTACATAGTCACTAGTTCAAACACCGAATTATTCAAAGTGAATACCTACCCACTCTAGCTTCCTGTTCTGTTATTTTATCTGGAAACTTCCTAGGGAAAGGGAGGCTAATTTTTTTTTTAAAAGAGTTCAATGAGTTTTGGCATTGCTTAAAAACTTCTCCTATGGCAAGGTATTAACTGTAAATTCACGACGTAGTCAATGGGGTAGAGTAAGGAGCCAAAATCAGAAAATGAAAACGTGGTAAATGTATTTCCTAATTGTTCATTACTGCTCCTTCAAAGCTATCATTTTCTGCTGTGCAAAATAGTTAGACAAAAACTAGTTATTTTTATAAACAAAGTGACTTGGCCATTTAAGCAGTTTCCTCTCCAAAATACAAAAGACAAGTTATAGACTATTTTCTTTTCTTTTCTGGCCAACACCATTAGTTATATAAGCTCTAAGAGCTGTCTTGACATGGAAATAATTCATTTGTTTCAAGAAAGAAAATATTTGATTTGTTAACTGTGTACTGGAGAGACTACTTTCAGTTGCCTGTTTGGATAATTTTAAGCCTGGAAATTAATGCTACATTAGTAATACAAATGAATAAGAGTAGTATCTACCTATATTTGAGTATACTATCCTGGAAAATATTTTCATACATATGAATTCATTCAATTTTTTTTTTTTTTTTTTTTTTTTTTTTTTGAGGCGGAATCTCGCTCTGTCACCCAGGTTGGAATGCAGTGGCCCGATCTCGGCTCACTGCAAGCTCCGCCTCCCGGGTTCCCGCCATTCTCCTGCCTCAGCCTCCCAAGTAGCTGGGACTACAGGCGCCCGCCACCTCACCCGGCTAGTTTTTTGTATCTTTTATTAGAGACGGGGTTTCACCATGTTAACCAAGATGGTCTCAATCTCCCGGCCTCGTGATCCACCTGCCTCGGCCTCCCAAAGTGCTGGGATTACAGGCGTGAGCCACCGCACCTGGCCCTCATTCAATTTTTATAATAACTTTTAAGAGATAGTCAAAAAAATTATTCTCCAACTATTGTGCTAAGTAAGCCTGAGGAGAAATTCCTCCCACCCCAAATCAATAGAAGGGTTTTCTTCAGCACTATAATAAAGTTATCCTAAAACCATATATGTGGGGATAATTTCTTCATGAATTTTGGAGTACTAAAATGAAAACATAATTTTCAGAAACTTTATTTACATTTAAAAATATAACTTCTCTTAAGTTTTTTCTTGGAAAAGTAGATTTTGGTTCTTACTTTTTTCTTTGAGAGTGCATGTAAAAGCTCAAATCTTAAGAAAGTACTGGGCAAAAGAACCCCTTATGCATTTAATGTTAAAGAAATTGAGATAACCAAAATCACTGGGACAAAATTACTTGTACTAATAATGAGCATTTTCTCAGCTATAGTTGAAGTTTTTAGAGAGATGGCATTTAACATCAACCATATCCAAATAAGAAGATCCTCCTGAGTGAGCCTTTGAAGGAACTCCTCCATAACCTAATTTTTCTTGTCTATAAAAGTGAAAGAAAAGGAAGGTAGGAGAGTTGACTCTACATATTTGTTATTTCCTTGGGCATTACCTTATATTATTTTGTGTATTACATGTTTTGGCTATTACAAATAAGTCACATCAGAGAGATTCTCTTTTGTTCTTACAAAATTAATTTTTATAAAGTGAGCTCAAAAAATTTAAAGACATGCAGATTTTAATATATGTATAGCCTTTTTGAGATCAAATCAATGTGAACCAACAATACTGCAAAGAGAGAGAAGAAAGGCATTTATAGAAAACTGAACAGTGTTGATTGGATCATTATGTAGGTTTACTTTGCACCTTGGAAATGAATGGATGGACCATGGGTCATAATATGAAGGCTTATGGGGACATCCTGCCTACCTGGGATTCTGAATATTGTGATCTTTCAATATTTCAGATATCCCTGTTAATATACCAGTTGTTGCTGGGCGCTGTGGCTCATGCCTATAATCCCAGCACTTTGGGAGGCTGAGGCAGGTGGATCACCTGAGGTCACGAGTTCGAGACCAGCCCAGCCAACATGGTGAAACCCTGTCTCTACTAAAAATAGAAAAATTAGCTGGGCGTGGTGGTGGGTGCCTGTAATCCTAGCTACTCAGGAGGCTGAGGCAGGATAGTTGCTTGAACCGGGGAGGCGGAGGTTGCAGTGAGCTGAGATCACACCATTGTACTCCAGCCTAGGCAACAAGAGTGAAACTCCACCTGTGCATCTAAAAAAACAAAAAACAGGAAACAAAAACATACACACACACACAAAAAACAAAACAGATGTTGAATTTTAAGACCTATGAGTGGCAATGCACTGATCTTTTATTAAAAGATAGTACAGTCTTTACTGAATTTAACAATCTTTTCCTTAGGAAAACTAAGCAGGAAGGTTTGGGTAGGATGAAAATGCAGAGGCAGAATGCTCTGGGAAATGCTTGGGAATTGAAATTAAGAAACAAAGCCATTTGATCTTTCTCCGCTGTTGTTGCTGCCTGTGTGATGTTGCACAAATCACGTAACTTCTCTGAGCCTCAGTTCAGTTAAATTCAAAAGGCGCTTATTAAACATCTCCTAAAGGATATCTGGAGAAGAACAGGGAAATCTTATGATCAGACCTAGCTTCATTAGCTGTGAGATTTCAGCCATCAGAAGGCAACAGGAGCTGAATCCAGTGACTGCAGATTTGATAAAAGGGTGGAAATAATTTTCTTACAGTTGACTACTAAAACAAAATATTCTGTTACCTTAGCTAACCTTGGAAGCTCTGCTTTCCTTCAGGATTTAAGAACTTTCATATCCATGAATAATTATTTAATGCATGTCCAGTACTTGAAATGTATTATAATATAGACATTACTATTTTCTTTCTTTTTTTTTTTTTGAGACGGAGTCTCACTCTGTTACCCAGGCAGGAGTGCAGTGTCACGATCTCGGCTCACTGCAACCTCCACCTCCTGGGTTCAAGTGATTCTCCTGCCTAGGCATTACTATTTTATAAAGCAGACTTGGCGTTTGTCTTTAATTCCCCAACTATAGGCACACAGTCTGTTAAAGCACAATGAAATAATGATATTTGTGTGCATCTCAACATTTACCCTCTGGGTGTGTAGTTATCAAAGACCATGATAGTCTCTGCTGCCCTTTATATGAAAGTCAACTGGGCAACCTAGCAAGAGAGCCATGACTTTGAAGAACAACTAATGAATGAGGTGTGTGTGGGAGCGGTGTGAGGGGTGTTTAGAAGAGAATAGCAATAGTCTGGAAAAATAATTCCTTTTCTAATAGGACAACATTCTATGGGGTGCCCTTAAAAATCTATTTAGTTAGAATCATCCTATATGCTTATTATGAATTTCAAATAAGGTAATGATAATACAGCTATCATTTATTTAGAATTACTATGTACTTCTTGTGTGGTGTTAAATTCTCCCAATAAACAAATAGCAGGATAAATCATCTTACCATTCTAAAGATAAAAGCATGAACCTCAAAAAGATTAAATAAAATGTTTAAGATCACATGTTGGGGGCCGGGCGCGGTGGCTCAAGCCTGTAATCCCAGCACTTTGGGAGGCCGAGACGGGCGGATCACGAGGTCAGGAGATCGAGACCATCCTGGTGAACATGGTGAAACCCCATCTCTACTAAAAAAATACAAAAAACTAGCCAGGCGAGGTGGCGGGCGCCTGTAGTCCCAGCTACTCGGGAGGCTGAGGCAGGAGAATGGCCTAAACCCGGGAGGCGGAGCTTGCAGTGAGCTGAGATCCGGCCACTGCACTCCAGCCCGGGCGACAGAACGAGACTCCGTCTCAAAAAAAACAAAAAACAAAAACACATGTTGTCTGACCTAAAAACTGTGCCATCAGTCACTTTGTTATTAACACCATTTAGCACAGTGACACTGGCTAACGAATGCCCCAAGAAGTATTAAATCTCTTTTCTGAATTTTGAATTATCACATGCAGTATTAATCTACGATAATTAAATGTCATTTTCATATGTGAAAGTGTGAGAGTCAGAACACTGAGGAGATTGAGGGAGAAAGACTATACGGGTTCCAAAACTGGCTCTGCCTATTATGAACTGTTGATTTTGGGAAGTTAGTTGATTTGCTTGTGCCTCTGTTTCCTCATCTCATAGTGTTATTATTGAGAAAACTCCCTTGCAGGTAGTAAATCCTCAGCAACAGCTTTTTTTTTTGTTATCAGTATTATCAGGCCGTTCCTGTGTAACTACGATTAAATTATGTACTCCTCAAGGGCAGGAATAGTATCTGATTTTCTGTAAGGTTTTCTCTTAGGTCTTTGATGTTATTGCTTTAAGAATTCTTCATTACAGACCCCCACAACATTTAGTGGCTTACAAAAGGGCAACACAAATATGTGTGTGTGTGTGTATATACATTGCACATATCTATATGTGTCTCACTCTTGGGTGTGCAAATGAGCTACAACTCAGCCAGGCAAGCCTGGACTTCAGCCTGAAGGCTGGCTGCATTCTGCTGCATGTTATTTTTATGCTACCCAAGCTATGTTTTCGGTATTGTGGATCACAGGAGCACTGGAAAGGGAGAGGAAATACTTGAGATGTCTTAAAGCTTTGACTCTGAACCAATAACCTGCAGTTTATATCCAAATATCACTGGGCAAAAGGAGCCCCAGGCCCAAGCCAGATATCTCTGTTCTGCATGGTGGCATGGTGGAAGCGAGTGAGGAGCTCAGAGCAGTAATACCATCAGTAGGATTTAGAAAGGATATTCACATATTCAGTGAAATTAATTTATTGACATGATCGTAAATATCTGACATTTAACTTTAATTTGGAAATAAATACATTTTATTTTTATTTTCACTAAAACCATATTAATAATTACATAGTAAATTACATTGACATCATAAGACACTAGGTCTATGTTTAGGGAATTCATTTTTATGAGATTGATATGAGCTCTCTTATGTATTAACTTCTGGATATATTTTTACTTGTTTAAAAATGTTCATGTCCCTTCACAAAAATCCTTAATTTCCTAAATGTAGACTTAATGTCTTATGAGTTAAAGAACACTGCACTGAAATATATCTGATATGCCACTTTATGGCAACTTCCAAATGCTCTTAGTAAAAATGAATGTTACAAATCCCATAAAGCACAGCAAAGATTACAACCAAACTACTGGTACAAATCATGAGACAGATTCAGTAGTTGTCTGTTTTCATATGCACATTCAGTAAGTCACTTACCTACTTTTTGTTACATTACTTTAATTTTCATGCTTTTTCTACCTTAAAATAATATTTTATGTAGGATAATATGCTTAGATCTTTGAATAAGCTACTTTTAGAGTTTCTTGAGAACTTCAAGCGTGTTGGAAGCAGTCAACATATTTATTATTATTCAAATTTCTGTTTTGGGGTTTTTTAAACCATATAACTCAACTTACTTGAGAAGAGAGGAAAACGTAAATAGTTTTAAATGGTGTTAGCTGTCACACAGACATTGGGTGGCCAGTCAACTATTGTAAATTAACTGACAACGCTATTGTGAAGTCCATTAACTTAATGCAGAGGATTGTTTCATATTTTTAATGAGGAACTTTAAGTCCTCTAGGAACTAATATTTCCATAAAGTTTCATCAATTCTGAAATTGAAGATATGTTTTGATGTCCATATTTGTTTAAATATATTTGACAAACATATTTATCCATATCAAATAGACACAATCTTTAAGAATTAAAACTCTAAAAATGGACTGCTTTCTCATATATAGAGCCAAGGATTTATATATTGATATAAAATAAGAGTTGTATATATTTATGTTGTGTGTGTAATTATGTTGTTTGTTCAATCAACAGTTATTTATTAAGCAACTACTATTTATAAGATGCTGTATTTGTAGCTGCAGAGGTTATAAAGATTTAAATATGATTCTTGAGCGGGAAGTGGGACAAGATAGCCAAATAGAACCCTCCAGTGATCATCCACCCTACAGGAGCATCAAATTGAACAATTATCCATGTAGGAAAGCACCTTTATGAGAACCAAAAACCAGATGAGTAATCACAGTGCCTGGTTTCAATACCATATCAAAGAAACAGGCACTGAAGCGGTAGGAAAGGCAGTCTTGAATCACCATGCCATGCCTCCCCCATCCACTGGCAGCAGCCATGTAGCGTGGAGAGACCATCTCTGTGCTTGAAGGAGAGGGAACAGTGATTGTGGAACTTTGGATTGGAACTCAGTTTTGCCCTGTACAACAAGGGGCAGAATTCAGCCGATGCCCACAGATCGAGCATTTTGATCAGCCCCAGCCAGAGAGGAATCATCCATTCCAGCAGTTGGAGCGTGAGTTCTGGCTAGCACCACCACTGTGGACTAAAGTACTCTGGTGTCTTAAATAAACTTGAAAGACAGTCTAGACCATAAGAACTATGATTTCTGGGCAAGTCCTGCTCTGTACTGGGCTTGGAGCCAGTGGATGTGGGATGCATGTGACTTCATAAGACACCAGCCAGGGTAGCCAAGGGATTGTGTGCATGGTTTGACCCTAGGCAGTTGCAACTCACAGTTCCAGGAGGAGAGGGTAAAGAGGAATTTGTCTTGCAACTTGGATACCAGCTCAGCCACAATAAAATAGTGTGCCAGAGCCCCCATTCCAGGCCCTAGTTCCTTGTGCCAGAGGGAAACCCACTACCTTGAAGGGAAGGACCCAGTGTTGGCAGAATTCGTCACCTGCTGACTAAAGAGTCCCTGGGCTTTGAATAAATATCAGTGGTACCCAGGCAGTATTTGCTGTGGGCCTTGGGTGAGACCCAGGGTCATGCTAGATTCAGGTGTGATCCAACATATTTCAAGGGGTGGTGGCCATGGGGAGAGATTTCTTTTGCTTGAAGAAAGGAGAAGGATGAGTATAGGGAATTTTGTCTTATAGCTTGGCCCAGTGGGATAGAGGATCAAGTGAATCCCTGGGGTCCCCAGTTCTACAGTTCTAGGCCTTGATTTCTGGATGGCATTTCTGGATCCACACTGGACCTGAGGGAAGCCCACTGCCCTGAAGGGAGAAACCAAGGCCTGGTAGCATTCACCACAAGCTGAGGCTTGAGTGAACATTGGTACCAGGCCTGGGGTGGTCGTGGCCATGGATAGACATCTTTCTGACTGAGGAAAGGAGAGGGAAGGGTGGGAAGAAGTTTGTTTTGCAGCTTGGGTGCCAACTCAAGTCACAGCAGAACAGAGCACTAAGTAGACTCTTAAGTTTCCAGACTCCATGCCCTGGCTCATGGACAGCATTTCTGGACCAGCCCAGAGCCAGGGGGTAACTTGCTGCCCTAAAGGGAGGAACACAATCCTGGCTCAATTTGCAACCTCCTGACTGAAGAACCCTTGGGCTTTGAATAAAATTGGCAGTAGCTAGGCAGTGTGGTTGCTGTGAGCCTTGGATGAGACCTAGTACCGTGCTGTCTTTGGGGTTGACCCAGAGCAGTCCCAGAAGTGGTTGCTACAGGGGTGTTTGTGTTACCCCTCCCCCAGTTCCAGGCAGATCAGCATGAAAAGAGAGACTACATTTTTTTGGAGGAAAGTAAGGGAAGAGAACAAGAGTCTGCCTGATAATACAAGGAATTCTCCTGAATCTTACCCAGGACCACCAAGGCGATACCTCTACAAGTCTGTAAGAATCACAGCATTCCTGGGCTTGGGGTGCCCCCTAATGCAGGCACAGCTGCAATGACCAAAGATTTAGATAACAACACTCAATTCCCTTTGAATGTTTGGAAATCCCTTCTAAGAAGGATAGGTACAAATAAGCCTAGACAGTGAAGACAACAATAAATACCTAACTCTTTAATGCTCAGACACCAATGAACATCCACAAGCATCAAGGCCATCCAGGAAAACATGACCTCACCAAGCAAACTAAATAAGGCACTAGGGACCAATCCTGGAGTGACAGAGTTATGTGACCTGTCAAAGATAATTTGAAATAGCTGTTTTGGGGAAGATCAATGAAATTCAGGATAACACAGAGAAGGAATTCAGAATCCTATCAGATAAATTTAGCAAAGAGATTGAAACAATAATAAAAAAAAATTAAGCAGAAATTCTGGAGCTGAAAAATTCAGTTGACATACTGAAGAATGCATCAGTATTATCAACCACAGAACTGATCAAACAGAAGAGAGAATTAGTGAGTTTGAAGACAGGCGATTTGAATAGTTAGAAGAGACAAAAGAAAAAAAGAATAAAAAAGAATGAAGCATGCTTGTAAGACCCAGAAAAGAGCCTTAAAAGGACAAATCTAAGAGCTATTGGCCTTAAGGAAAAGGGGAGAGAGAGATCAGCATAGAAAATTTATTCAAAGGGATAACAGAGAACTTTCCAAACCTAGAGAAATATTATCAATACTCAAGTACAAGAAGGTTATAGAACACCAAATAGATTTAACCCAAGTAAGACTACCTCAAGGAATTTAATAGTCAGATTCCCAAAGGTCCAGGGTAAAGAAAAGATTTTTAAATTAGCAAGAGAAAAGAAACAGGTAACATTCAAAGGAACTCAAATACATTGGCAGCAGATGTCTCAGTGGAAACCTTACAGGCCAAAAGAGACTGGTGCAACATATTTAAAATGCTGATGGGAGGGAGAAGGAAGGGGGACAAAAACAAATTTTACCCTACAATGGTATATTCGGTGAAAATATCCTTCAGACATGAGGAAGCAACAAAAACTTTCCCAGATAAACAAAAGCTTACGATTTCGTCAATACTAGATGTGTCCTACAGGAAATGCTAGTTTTTCCATCTAAAAGAAAAGGATGTTAACAAACAATAAGAAATTATCTGAAGGTACAAAACTCACTGATCATAGTAAGCAAACAGACAAATACAGAATATTATAGCACTGTAATTGTGATTTGTAAAATATTTATATCTTGAGTAGAAAGACTAAAAGATGAACATATCAAGAATAATAACGCCAATAACTTTTTAAGACATAATATAATAATATAGATAGAAACAATAAAAAGTTAAAAAGTGGGTGGATGAAGCTAAAGTGTAGAGTTTTTATTTGTTTTCTCTCTTTAATTATACTTTATGTTCTAGGGTACATGTGCACAGTGTGCAGGTTTGTTACATATGTATACATGTGCCATGTTGGTGTGCTGCCCCCATTAACTTGTCATTTACATTAGTTTTCTCTTGGCTTGTTAGTTCATTTTTTGCAATCAGTGTTGTCATCAGTTTAAAACAATGAATTGGCAGGGCGCAGTGGCTCATGCCTGTAATCCCAGCACTTTGGGAGGCCGCAACAGGTGGATCACAAGGTCAGGAGATTGAGACCATCCTGGTTAACACAGTGAAACCCAGGCTCTACCAACAAATAGAAAAAATTAGCCAGGCGTGGTGGCGGGCACCTGTAGTCCCAGCTACTCAGGAGGCTGAGGCAGGAGAATGGCATGAACCTGGGAGGCAGAGCTTGCAGTGAGCCAAGATCACGTCACTGCACTCCAGCCTGGGCAACAGGGCGAGACTCTGTTTCAAAAAAAAAAAAAAAATTCTATTATTTGCAAGCTTTATAATAACCTCAAATCCCAAAATTGACAGATAAAAAGTTTAAAAATGAAATTAAAACATACCATCAGAGAAAATAATCTTCACAAAAAGGAAGACAGGAAGGAAAGTAAGAAAGAAGGAAAGATGACAAAACAACCAGAAAACAAGCAACAAAATGGAAGGATTAAGTCTTTACTTATTAATAATAATATTGAATATGAATGGACTAAACTCTCTGATCAAAAGACATGGAGTGACTTACTGGATTCAAAAACTAAGCAAAACAAATGAGACCCAATGAACAGTTGCCTACAAGAAACACACTTCATCTGTAAAGACACAAATAGACTGAAAATAAAGGGATGAAAAATCATATTCCATACAAATGGAAACCAAAGAAGAGCAGGAGTAGCTATACTTTTGTCAGAAAATATAGATTTCAAGACAAAAACTATAAAAAGAGACAAAGAAGGTTATTATATAATGATAAAGGAGTCAACTCAGCAAAAAAGTATAGCAAGTGTAAATATATACGCACCCAAAACTAGAGCACCTAGACATGTAAAGCAAATATTATTAGAGCTAAAGTGAGAGATAGAACCCAATACAATAACAGCTGAAGACTTTAACACCCCACTTTCAGCATTGGACAGATCATCTAGACAGAAAATCAACAAAGAAACATCAGACATAATCTGCACTACAGACCAATTGAACCTGATAGATATTTACAGAACATCAAAATACTTATCTGCACATGGATCATTCTCAAGGGTACATTATTTATTAGGCCACAAAACAAGTATTAACGAATTCAAAAATATTGAAATTATATCATGTATCTTTTCAGACCACAATGAAATAAAACTAGAAATCAATAACAAGAGAAACTTTGGAAACTATACCAACACACAGAAATTACACAATATGCTCCTGAATGACCAGTAGGTCAATGAAGTAATAAGAAGCTAATTAAAAAATTTCTGAAACAAATGGAAAGACTACATACCAAAACCTATGGAATACAATGAAAGCAATACCAACAGGAAAGTTTATAGCAATAAGGATGCACATCAAAAAAGTACAAAAGCTTCAAATAAACAACCTAGTGGTGCATCTTAAAGAATTAGAAAAGAAAATCCTAAGCCAAAAGAACAAAAGGCATCATGCTACCTAACTTCAAACTATACTACAAGTCTACAGTAACCAAAACAGCATGGTACTGGTACCAAAACAGAGATATAGACCAATGGAACAGAACAGAGCCCTCAGAAATAATACCACACATCTACAGTCATCTGATCATTGACAAACCTGACAAAAACAAGAAATGGGGAAAGGATTCCCTATTTAATAAATGGTGCTGGGAAAATTGGCTAGTCATAAGTAGAAAGCTGAAACTGGATCCTTTCCTTGTTCCATATATGAAAATTAATTCAAGATGGATTAGAGACTTAAATGTTAGACCTAAAACCATAAAAACCCTAGAAGAAAACCTAGGTAATACCATTCAGGACATAGGCATGGGCAAGGACTTCATGTCTAAAACACCAAAAGCAATGGCAACAAAAGCCAAAATTGACAAATGGGATCTAATTAAACTAAAGAGCTTCTGCATAGCAAGAAACTACCTTCAGAGTGAACAGGCAACCTACAGAATGGGAGAAAATTTTTGCAATCCACTCATCCGTCAAAGGGCTAATATCCAGAACCTACAAAGAACTCAAACAAATTTACAAGAAGAAAACAAGCAACCCCATCAAAAAGTGGGCAAAGGATATGAACAGACACTTCTCAAAAGAAGACATTCATACAGCCAACAGATACATGAAAAAATGCTCATCATCACTCGCCATCAGAGAAATGCAAATCAATAATCACAATGAGATACCATCTCACACCAGTTAGAATGGCAATCATAAAAAAGTCAGGAAACAATAGGTGCTGGAGAGGATGTGGAGAAATAGGAACAGTTTTAAACTGTTGGTGGGATTGTAAACTAGTTCAACCATTGTGGAAAACAGTGTGGTGATTCCTCAAGGATCTAGAACTAGAAATACCATTTGACCCAGCCATCCCATTACTGGGTATATGTCCAAAGGATTATAAATCATGCTGCTATATAGACACATGCACATGTATATTTATTGTGGCACTATTCACAATAGCAAAGACTTGGAACCAACCCAAATGTCCATCAATGATAGACTGGATTAAGAAAATGTGACACACGTACACCATGGAATACTATGCAACCATAAAAAAGGATGAGTTAATGTCCTTTGTAGGGACGTGGATGAAGCTGGAAACCATCATTCTCAGCAAACTATCACAAGAACTGAAAACCAAACACTGCATGTTCTCACTCATAGGTGGGAATTGAACAATGAGATCACTTGGACACAGGAAGGGGAACATCACACACCGGGGCCTATTGTGGGGAGGGGGAAGAGGGGAGGGATAGCATTAGGAGATGTACCTAATGTAAATGACGAGTTAATGGGTGCAGCACACCAACATAGCACATGTATACATATGTAACAAACCTTCACGTTGTGCACATGTGCCCTAGAACTTAAACTATAATAAAAAAAAAAAAAAAAAGGAAAAGCACGCCTATAGATTCCAGTGAGATTTGAGAAAAAAGTGAAGTCATTACATGACAATTTAAAGCAAATGGAAGGTGAAGGATTCAAAACTGGAGAATTTAATGCCAGCAAAGGATGGTTTGATAATTTTGGAAAGAAGTTTGGCATTAAATATGTCAAAATAACCGGAGAAGCAGATGCTACTGACCAAAATGCAGCAGATGAGTTACCAGAGTCATCAAGAAAATCATTGAGGAGGAAGAATATCTTTCCTCAATGATATTAATTGATGATTAATATCATTAATCCGTGCACATCATCCACAGATTAAGATGAAAGTGCCTTAATCTGAGGCGGGTGGGGGAATGCCACAGAATACATTTATTAGTAAGGAAGAGCTAGCAAGTATCAGGATTTAAGGCAGGAAGAGATAGGCTAACTGTATTGTTTTGCGCAAATGGAGTCAGGTTTATGATCAAGATTGCCCTTATCTATAAAGTTGCTAGCCCCTGAGACTTGAAGGGAAAATATAAACCCCAGCTGCCAGTCTTTTTGTTGTACAACAAGAAGGTCTGAACGAGAACCAATTTTCTGTATTGGTTCCATCAATGCTCTGTCTCTGAAGTCAGGAAATACCTTGCCAGTAAGAGACTGTCTTTTAAAATTCTTTTGATAATGGAAAATGCCCCTGGTCACCCAGAATCCCATAAGCTCAACACCAAAGGCATTGAAATGGTCTACTTACCCCCAAACACAACATCTCTAATTCAGCCTCCAGATCAGTGGGTCACAAGGACCTTTAAAGCTCATTACTTATGAATGAAAGTATGAAAAAACGCTATGAAAAAAGACTGTCAATGCTATTGCAGAGAACCCCAATAGCGACAACGTCGCAAAAGTCTAAAAGGATTACACCACTGACAATGCCATCATTTTTCAAGAAAAGGCCATGAAAGCCATCATGCCCCAAACAATAAATGCTTGAGAAAACTGTGTCCAGATGTACATGATGTCACAGGATTTATGAAAGAGCCAATCAGTGAAATCAAGAAAGAGATTGTAAATTTGACCAAAAAAGTCAGGGGGAAGTGTTTCCGGAATTGCATCTTGGCGAAATTCTAGTGCTTATGCACATCACACCAGAAGAATTAACAGAAGACAACTTGATGGAGACAAGTGCTTCCAAACCAGTGCCAGATCATGAGAAAGACAACACAGAAGCAGCAGTGCTAGGAAACAAAGTGGCATTAGACAGTCTGGCAGAAGGATTCCGATTACTCACGACTGCTTTTGACTTCTCTTATGACATAGAGCCTTCTATGTTCTAGGCACTGACACTAAAGCAAATGGTGGAAGAAGAATTGGTACCAAATGCAAACATTTCTTAAAAAAAGAAAAATGACTGAAATTATGATATATTTCTATAAAGTTATACCAAGTGTGCCTGCCTCTTCTGTCTTCTTTCCCACCCTTGAGATAGCAAGACCAACCTCTCCTCTTCTGATGGGGATGAAGACCTTTATGATGACCCACTTCCAATTAATAAATGGTAAATACAAAAAAAAAAAAATTAATAAGCCTATGTGAAGTTCAAATCCAAAATGAAGATCCAAAAAAATACTATGTTCTAGCTGCTTAAACAGTCTGTATTTTCCACATTATGATTGATTCAAAGCAAATAGAATTCAGACTTAAAAAAAAAGAATTAGAAAAGCAAGAGCAAATCAAATCCCACATTATTGGAAGAAAATAAATAGTGAAGATCATAGTCAAAATAAATGAGACCAAATTAAAAAAATACAAAAGATCAACCAAATGGAAAGTTGGTGTTTTGGAAAGATAAACAAAACTGGCAAACCTTTAGCCAGACTAAAAAAGAAGAGCCAAATAAATAAAATCAGAGATGAAAAAGGAGACATTAGAGCTGATATTACAGAAATTCAAAGGATCATTTGAGACTACTATGAACAACTATATGCCAATAAATTAGAAAACCTGGAAGAAATGTATAAATTCCTAGACACATACAACCTATCAAGATTGAACTAAGAAGAAATTCAAAACCCAAATAGTCTAATAACAAGTTATAAAATTGAAACCATATTTTATTATACATTAATGAAAAGTTTCCAGGCCTAGTAAAGCCCAGGACTCAATGGCTTCACTGCTTAATTTTACAAAACATTTAAAGAACTAATACTAATCCTACTTTAACTATTTCAAAAAATGGAGGAGGAGGGAATACTTCCAAACTAATTCTGTGAGGCTAATATTACCCTGATACCAAAACCAGACAAAAACACATCAAAGTAAGAAAACTATAGGCAAATATCCCTGATGAGCACTGATGCAAAAACCCTCAACAAAATACTAACAAACCAGATTTAACAACACATTAAAAAGATCATTCATCATGACTAAGTGGGATTTATCCCTGGGATTCAAGGATGGTTCAGCATATGCAAATCAATCAAAGTGATACAACATATCAGCAGAATGAAGGACAAAGCCATATGATCATTTCAGTTGATACTGAAAAAGGATTTGGTAAGTCACTATTACTTCATGATAAAAACCCTCAAAAAACTGAGTATAGAAGGAACATATTTCAACACAATAAAAGCCATATGTGACAGACCTATGACTAGTATACTGAACAAGGAAAAACTGAAAGACTTTCCTTGAAGATTAAGAACATGATAAGGATTCCCACTTTTACCAGTGTTATTCAACATAGTACTGGAAGTCCCAGCCAGAGTAATTAGATAAGAAAAAGAAATAATGGTCATCCACATGGGAAAGGAAGAAGTCAGATTATCCTTGTTTGCAGATGATGTGATCTTATGCTTAGAAAAACCCACAGACTCCACCAAAAAGCTATTAGAATTGATAAATTCAGTAAAGTTTCAGGATACAAAATCAACATATAAAAATCAGTAGCACTTCTATATGCCAACAGCAAACAATTTGAAAAAGAAATCAAGAAAGTAACCTCATGTACAACAGCTACAAATAAAATGAGATAACCAAAGAAGAGAAAGATCTCTACAATGAAAACTATAAATATTGATGTAAAAATTGAAGAGGATTCAAAAAATAGAGATTTCATGTTCATGGATGAGAAGACTCAATATTGTTAAAGTATCCATACTACCCAAAGTAATCTACAGGTAAAATGCAGTCTCTATCAAAATACCATGACATTGTTCACAGGAACAGAAAAAGTAATCTTAAAATTTACATAACTACAAAATACCCGAAAAACCAAAGCAATCTTGAGCAAAAATAACAAAACTGGAGGCATCATATTACCTGACTTCAAATTATACCACAGAGCTATAGTGACCCAAACAGTATAGTACTGGCATAAAAACAGACATGTAGACTGATGGAATAGAACAGAGAACACATAAATAAATCCATACATCTACAGTGACCTCATTTTTTATAAAGGTGCCAAGAACATACATTAAGGAAAGCCCAGTGTATTCAATAAATGGCTCTGGGAAAACTGATAACCATATGCAGAAGAATAAAACTAGACCCTTATCTCTCACCATATATAAAAATAAAATCAAAATGTATTGAAGACTTAAATCTAAGACCTCAAACTAGGAAACCACTAAAAGAAACAGTTGAGGAAACTCTCCAGGACATTGGTCTGGGCAAAGATTTCTTGAGTAATACCCCACAAGCACAGGCAACCAAAGCAAAAATGGACAAATGGGATCACATCAAGTGAAAAAGCTTCTGCACAGCAAAGGCAACAGTCAACAAAGTGAAGAGACAACCCACAGAATAGGAGAAAATATTTGCAAACTATTCATCTGACAAGAGATTAATATCCACAATATAAAAGAAGCTCACACAACAGGAAAAAATTCTAATAATCCCATCAAAATGGGCCAAAGATCTGAATGGATATTTCTGAAGACATGCAAATAGCAAACAGGTATATGAAAAGGTGCTCAGCATCATTGATGATCAGAGAAATGCAAATCAAAACTACAATGAGATATCGTCTCACCCCAGTTAAAGCGGCTTTTATCCAAAAGGCAGGCAGTAACATTCCCACCAACAGTGTATGAGAGTTGGAGAAAAGGGAACCCTCATACAATGTTGGTGGGAATGAAAATTAGCATAGCCACTGTGAAGAACAATTTGGAAGTTCCTCAAAAAACTAAAAATAGAGCTACCATATGATCAAGCAATCCCACTGTTGGATGTATACCCAAAAGAAAAGAAATCAGTGTATGGAAGAGATATCTGCACTCCCATGTTTATTACAGCACTATTCAGTATCACAAAAGACTTGGAAGCAACCTAAGTGGCCATAAACAAATGAACAGTTAAAGAAAATGTGGTATCTATACACAGTGGAGTAATATTCAGCCATGAAAGTATGAATGAGATCTTGTCATTTGAAACAACATGGATGGAACTGGAGGACATTATTTTAAGTGAGTAAGCCAGGCACAGAAAGACAGACTTTGCATGTCCTCACTAAGTTGTGGGAGCTAAAAAATTAATGCAATTGAATTCATGGATATAGAGAGTAGAATGATGGTTACTAGAGGCTGGGAAGGGCAGTGAGTGGCAGAGGGGTGAAAGTAGGAATGAGTAAAGGGTACAAAAATTTAGTTAGATACAATGATAAGATCTAGTATTTGATAGCACAATGATGCTATTTTTTCCATTTGATAACACAAACACTAGATGAATGTAGGGTGACTACAGTCAAAAGTTATTTATTGTAGATTTAAAAATAACTAAAAGAATACAGTTGGAATGTAGATAAGAAATGATAAATACTTGAGAAAAATGCCCCATTTACCCTGATGTGATTATTACACATTCTATGCCTGTATCCAAGTAGCTCACACCCTGTAAATATATACATCTACCATGTACCCATAAAGATTAAGAATAAAAAAAATAGTAAAAAATCATATGATTTTGTCCTTGAGAAACTTAGTAGTAGGTTTATGATATAGCATAATGCAATTTTAGAGAAGTACAAAGTGCTTTATATGTGAGGAGTTGGGGTTGTTTTGAAAATGAGCATGATGTTGACTGGTGGGTATAAGAAGAATTGCATTTTAGTCAAACAAGCAAAATTTTAAGGTAGGACATCATGGACATTTTGCTTGCCTAGGGCAACAGGGTCTTTTAAAGATGTTGTTGGAGAGAAGCTTTCATAGGAGCAGCTCATAGGGAACCTTTTAGTGCCAAAAGATAGATGTGTGTGTGTGTGTGTATTCATATATATATGTGTGTATATATATATATACACATGCATATATATAGACACACATGCATATACATATATATACACACATGTATATATATATATATGACACTGTGAAACACTGTGAACGCCCTTGGCAGGCAGTGTGAGCAGAGAATTGGCTTTTCCAGAAAGGAGTTTCTGGGACATCAGTCTTGGGATAAATGGGAAAAAGATAAAAAGCCTTCAAATGGAGAGAACAAGGAGAAAGCTCTTTAGCTATTTTAATAGCTAATAGTGAAATTAATAACACTCTAAAATGTTGTGGGTGGCTATAGGAAGAAAAGGGAAAGAACGATGCTAGGCACATTGTGGTATTATAGAACTGACGGGAATTGGAGACTGCGTTAAGAGGTGGAGGCAGGGCTGCAATTTGGTAAATGTAAGCTATTATGGACATTCTGGCTCTCAAATATTGCAAGTTCTGCAACCCTTCCTCCACCCCATCCCAGAGATATCTGAGTGTCTTTTTGGTTTGAATTTCAGGTTAAAACCCTGAATATCTGGAGGAACACTCACGTCCATCATGCTCTGTTGCTAAGTACTTATACCTTTTGCTCATCCTTGGTTAAATTTTTTTAAATTCATTCATTGTTCTCTCTCTACACTCCTCGCTAACATGCAAGCTTTCCTTTTTATTTTGAGTTGTATATATTTTTATTTTTCCCCATTTAATTTTTAGTTGACATTAATGTTGCACATATTCATGGTATGCAAAGTGATAATATGTATATACAATGTATAATGATTATAATGATCTAATCAAGGTGATTAGCATTTCCATCACCCCAAACATTTATCATACCTGGGAGAGTCAAGAGGAATGTGGTGGGGCCAGAAAGGGGAAATTTAGAAGGCAATATTTGGGAGGCAAGGAATGAGGGGCAGTTGTTCATGAAATGACAGTGTGAAGGTAGAAAGTGGGGGTCAAAGAATACATCAACTCCCAAAGATTACCAGTCTATTACATAATGAGTATGTATTAGCCAAGAAGACTTGAAAAAGTTGACTATTGAGTGCGACACATTTTATTTAAAATATTGAATCTGGATATTTTTCTAGTTATTTAAATTAGTATTTTTATTTATGGGTATCTGTCTAGGGCACTTTGACCCTTTAGACGTGGGTTAGCCATTTCTCATTAGGGTTGGGAAAGATGAGTGAGAAATAAAATTATAGATTCCATGTTAAAAAGAAAAACACTGGTTGTGACACTGAGTGTAGGTTTTATTTTTGTTGTTTTGTTTTACTGTATCTGAAGTAAAATGATATTTATCTGCCTTGTTAATTATATTCATTTGTAAAAATAGCTTCCATTTAAATTTGTCAATTTCTCATGAAAAATATCAGAAATCTACTCTCTTTTATAATGAAAAGAAATCTAAGTATTAGTTTTTTGTGTACCTATGACATTTGATTACAAGATGGAATGAAATTTAATTGTAGCATAGTATGAAATGGAAAACACCCTAAATATACCATGAAATTTATGTTATGCTGTAATAATTTCCTCATATACTTTCCATATATAGGCACTAAATAAAGTAAAGTAATTTAGGTTAATTTTAGAGGCAGATGCTTTTCAAATACTTATAGGTGTATCAGGTAGGATACTTTATTTGGAGTCTGTATAAAGTAGAAGACCCAACCCAAGTATGTGTAAGGAAAAAAATTATAATTTACTGGACCACTTAATTGAAGTACTTAGGACTGTGTTTTCCAAAGTGTGATTCTTGAATCAGCAGCACACGCATCAATGGGGGACTGGTTAAAAATGTGAATTCTCAGTTTCATACTCACGGCATCAGAGACTGGCTGTGGGGCTCAATAGCCTGTGCATTAACAAATCCTGCAGCTTCTGATGCTTCCACAGTCAAGTTTAAGAAACACTGGTGTAGGCCTGGATCTATCCCTGGGTGCAAATCAACTTAGGGTTCAAAGGATACCACCAGGATCTAAATGTGGACTCTGCTAGGCAGTGGGATAGCCCCACATCCAGGATTCACATGGTGGCTAATGACAACATTAGATACATACCATAAGAGCACCCTGTCCAGTGGACAAAGAAATTATCTCACCTAGAGTCATCCTGATGTTCCTGGGTAGCCTGACTCAGGGATTATCTTTATCCCTCAGTCAATCACAATGCTGAGTGAGTGGGATGTTCTAGTTGTCATATTCTAGTCGTATTATCCACCTCCAAGGTTGCAATTAATTTAGTATGGGGGCATTGCCACAAGAAGGAGAAGAAGATGTAGAATATCATCAGTAATGTGTCACAAACAGCAAAGATTCAGTTGTTTCAGAAGACAACCTCAGGCCAAAATTTATTTAACTGAAGTTATTGATGGAAAAAAAAAAAGTCAGAGATGCTCTAGAAGTCAATCACTTCACTGGAGAAGGAGAAAAATGTTCACTTGCACAGAAAATGCACAGTCCCATTTTCCAACGTCCTGTTACCTAGAGGGCAATTTTAGTTTCATAACCTTGATTACACTATTCATACTGGGCTATTTGGGCTAGTGTGGAGGATAGGCTTGATGTTTGTAAAATAACATTTATTTGAATATGCTTTTCCTTCTAAAATTCAATTTTTTTCTTCTTAATGTAAAAATTATCCTCATTTTACTATCTTACCACATATTTTAGAAATCTAATCTGATATCACATATTTCTTTAAGTGAAATGGCTTAAATAACTCAGATAATTAAAGGATAATTAAAGGCTTTGTCATCATTAAGATAATTAAAGTATCAATTAACTCTTTAAAAGGAAGCTTAGCCTTAATCAGAAATCCTGCATTCACACAGCAGGGCCTCAGATATGGCAGATATTCTTGAAAGGGAAAAACAGTACTTCAAAGTTTAGGCTCTGTGGAGCTTTGTCATGTTTTTTTTTCATCAATCTCCATTCTTTTGTGTAGATGGCATATTTGTTTTTTCTCTGCTTTTTGTCTAACTAGTTACATATTGCTTATTGTAGATACTTTTGCAAATACCGAAAAAAAAAAAAATTCCAGAAGCAACATGTTAGCTAAATTTTCCTAGTATTTTTCTAAGTTTTATTTTTACTTTCTGTGGTTAAAAGGGATAGGTAAAAACCCATCAGCATAAAAAATTTACTTCTCTAATACCCTAGAAAAACATGAAGGGAATTACAAAATACCTAGAGATGAATGATAATGATTTCTGGTTTCAAATATTTCCTGCCATGAACTTACTTTTATTTATCCTATCAGTGATTATGTGTAGGTTTTCTACATGGTTTATTTGATTCTTAAGAATTCGCAGTCATTTTTCTATTCCAACATTGTCAATTGACCCAAGTTGAGTTTCTAGATATGAAAACCACAATATTTGATATGAAAAAATACTATATGGAACTAACAGCAGATTCACATCACAGAAGAAAAAATGGTGAATTTGAAGACAGAGCATTAGAAGCTATTCCAAATTAAAACAGAAAAATATTTTTCTTTGTATAAATTTTAGGATTACAAGTGCAGTTTTGCTACATGAATATGTTGTATCGTGGGGAAAGTCTGGGTTTTTAGTGTAATCATATCCTAGGACTATTCGGAAAATAGGTTTTCAAAATGAATAGAACATCAGTTAGCTGTGAAACAATTTTAAATGATCTAATAGAGGTATAATTTAATTTGTGAAGGATAGGAACCAACAAAATATTTGAAGAAATAATAATGAAAATATTTCAAATTTGATGAACATTGTATACCCACGAGCACAAGAAGTTCAATAAACTTGAACTATAAACAAAGAAATCTGAAGACACTAAACTGAGGCATGTCATAATTAAATTGCTCAAAACTGTTAACAGGGAGGCAATCTTAAAAAGCATCTAGAGAAAAAAACTGTATATTACATACAGAGGAAGAAAAATAAGGATGATAGCAGGTTTCTCTTATTTCAAAGTCAGTAAAACAACATCTTTAAAGGACTGAAGAAAAAAATGTAAACTTAGAAGTCTAAACTCAGCAAAATACTTTTCAAAAACAAATGTGAAATTAAGACCTTTTTCAGGCTGACAAAAGAGAATCATCACTGGTTGATGTGAGCTAGAAGAAATGCTAGAGAAGTTCTGCAGGCACAAGGAAAATCATGCCAAGTGGAAAGATGAATCTATACAAAGTCATGAAATGAACTAGAAATGGTAATTACATAGGTGAATATATATGGTGCATTTTTCTTTTATTCACATGTCTTTTAAAGAGAAATTTGCATTAAAAAGTGGGTAAAGGACATGAATAGACAGTTCTCAAAAAAAGATATACAAGCAGCTAACAAACATGAAAAAATGCTCAAAATCACGAATCATCAGGGAAATGCAAAGTAAAACCACAATGAGATACTGCCTTACTCCTATAAGAATGGCCATAATTAGGCCGGGCACGGTGGCTTACGCAGGTAATCCCAGCACTTTGGGAGGCCGAGGCGGGCGGATCATGAGGTCAGGAGATCGAGACCACGGTGAAACCCCGTCTCTACTAAAATTGCAAAAATTAGCTGGGTGTGGTGCCGGGGGCCTGTAGTCCCGGCTACTCGGGAGGCTGAGGCAGGAGAATGGCAGGAACCTGGGAGGCGGAGCTTGCAGTGAGCCGAGATCGCGCCACTGCACTCCAGCCTTGGCGACAGGGCGAGACTCCATCTCAAAGCGAAACAAAACAAAACAAAAAAGAATGGCCATAATTAAAACATCAAAAAACAATAGATGTTGGTTGGCATCTATTTTTTAAAAAGGCACACTTTTACACTGCTGGTGAGAATATAAATTAGTGTAATACAACCACTATGGAAAACAGTGTGGAGATTTCTTAAAAAACTAAAAGTAGGACTACCATTCAATCCAGCAATCCCACTCCTGGGTATCTTCCCAATGGAAAAGAAATCATTAGATGAAAAAGATAAATGCACACACGTGTTTATAGCAGCACAATTGCAAAGATATGGAACCAACCTAAGTGCCCATCAACCAACGAGTGGATAAAAATAATGTGGTATATATACACCATGGAATACTCTTCAGCCATAAAAAGGAATGAAATCATGTCTTCTGAAGCAACTTTGTTGGAGCTGGAGGCCATTATTCTAAGTGAAGTAACTCAGGAATCGAAAACCAAGTATTTGTTCTCACTTATAAGTGGGAGCGAAGCTATGAGAATGCCAAGGCATATGAATGATATAATGGACTCTGGGGACTTGGGAGAGGGAAGGGTGTGAGGTGGGTGAGGGATCAAAGACCACACACTGGGTACAGTGTACACTGCTCAGGTGATGGGTGCACCAGAATCTCAGAAACCACCACTAAAATACTTCACCTGATTCCCGAAACTATTGAAATAAAAATTAAAATAAAAAAAAAAGAAACATCAGAGGGAAAGAATATGGGGGAAATAAGAACCCCATCAAAAAATAAGTGATAAAAGATGTTGGGGAAAGCACAGGAGGGTAGGTTACTGGGAAAATAAGGACTATTTGAGAAATGGGCAAAAATGGTAAATAATGCAAATCTGCCACATGGATTTCATATTTTAAAAGTCTAGACCTCTTGCAGCTTTAAAACTTCATGATATTTAAATGTCATGTTTAGTATTGTAAATAATGGTAATTTTAATCATTAATGCTAATTGCTATTCTCTGTGGCTATATTACTATTCATGTATTCAGTCAATGCATGGTTGTTTAGCACTAGAAGGAACATAAGCACACATCCAGTAGTCCGTATTTTATTTGGTTTAATTTCACACACCCAAAAATGCCTATGTAGGTATTAAATGTCAGCTCTTATTTTTAATGCTTTCTAGACTGCATCAGCCAAATGGGAAGACTTATAAAAATATATAAAGAACTACTTAAATACATTCATAAGGTCAATAATAAAAAAAATTGTAATACTTCTTCATAAACCTTGGATTTATTTTATTGCTTCAAGGTTCTCATAGTGATTTTCATAGACTATCTTATTGTTTGTTACTATATCTTTATTAAGTATAAATGTTCAGGCTTAGCATATTACCAGGCATATTACATTTCACAAGAGAAATGTGTAGTTACAGCTCCAAGGCAGGTGTTGTGATCCTGTCAAATTGCTCAGGCTAATTTTAAATCCTATCAGGTCTGTTGCTGGGAGATGTTTGAGGAACACAGGAAATTATATAGAGCCTGTTGATAACAGCCTGTCCTTGTCCTGTGACCTAAAATAATACCAAACTTGCCACATTACCAACCCTTTTGTTTAAATGTAAAACCCATATTGGAGGTTTACACCAATGTCATTAAAAAGAGAAACTTAGGATTCAAAAATATGGTTGTAATTTTTGAAATCCTGGTAGCGAAAATTTAGCTGAAATTGGCAATTATATTTGACAAAATAATTATTTAATATAAATTAATGTGATGTTTAGTTAAACTACCTCTGGAATATATAGTTATCACCGATGGCCCAAAGCCATACATTCCAAGCTTCAGTGATCATAAGCATTATCTGTGGTGTGTTTCTGCAATATAGTTTCCTAAACCCCTTTTCCGATGTGCATTCCATAGATGTGCAGTTTAACCAGTGTCCTCAGTGAATCTCCTGCTCAGATATACTGGCAACACACTGGTCTAATGTAAGGAATTCTCATGCTTTTTAAGAAACTGGATGCAGAGAACTCATAGAAGTATGTTCAGTCTCAGCTTGTAGGCTTTATTTCCTTACAGTTCATTAAGGTCAGAAAGAAGGGTTAGTCTTTCTAATTCAAATGATGCTCAGAAGACCGA
Source organism: Piliocolobus tephrosceles (assembly GCF_002776525.5). Lineage (NCBI taxonomy): Eukaryota > Metazoa > Chordata > Mammalia > Primates > Cercopithecidae > Piliocolobus > Piliocolobus tephrosceles. The sequence continues at coordinate 12,197,998 of NC_045455.1, read as the reverse complement.
GGAAGAGTTAACTAGGTTTGTGCTCAGTGTGAAACTGGCACAGGGGAGCCTGACTGCAAACAGCCATGCAGGGAGGTTGAGGCTGAGGAGGTGGTGTTGGTAAGAACACTGGGGTTCAGAGGAGGAGAGCAAATGGGCCTCCCTCGTGATGAGAAGGGAGAGAAGGGATGGAGGATGGCAGGGATTGGGACCTACAGTAAACAGGTACTGGTTTTTCTTGAAGGATGTTTGGATTTCACAGCCCATACTTTTCTAACCCAGGAGCCAGCCTTAGCACTGACATTTGAGGGAGTATACAATTCCAAATGAGGTTGAAGACAAAGGAGCAATTGCTTTTTACATTAAAGGTACAGCCTTTTCAGAGCAATCTGTTCATCCTCTGGTATCACTTTAAAGGGAGTCTAGTTTTTAGGTTTATATATAAATTTAACTAACTCTCTATCATGGCAGAGAGGACTGCATGGCATTTCCAAGTTCATTTCTTTATCTTTAAGTGGACTAAGGCATATGCCTGCTTAGTTTTCCTACGTTCACTGAGTTGAGGGGTAAAACTGGAGTGCTTTCAGGAATTGACAATGGAAGAGTTTCCTGGTCACAGGCTTTGAACCAGGAAAGACCTAAGCTAACTGTTAACTCTAACTTGAGAGAGCTGTTAACCACCTCAGTTTCCTTGTCTAAGCGTAAGAACAGAACATGTTACTAGAAAGTGCTATTTACTGAGCATGTACCGTGTGCTCAGGCATTATGCTAAGTACCCTATGTGTTATTCATGAGCCCCCCACTACAACCTCTGGAGACATGTGTTATGTTCTGACAATGGCAATAATTGTGCGTCTTCCTCATGGAATTTTTTGTTTATGTGTGAGTGATAATGAGGTTAGACTCATTAAAGATAAAAGAATATTAAGCCATGCCAATATTAGGTTCCCAGTTCTCAACAAAAGGGAGTTATATTCCTTTTCTTTCATTTGTGGCTGTTCATTTTCATCTTTTGGTGTTTTCAGGAAGCCATTTTTTCCTGCATCCCACGGAAGTGGCCCAGCTGCAAATGTTAATGGCTGTTTACCAGTAGGAGCCAAAACACCACACTAAAAAAGCTAGGAGGTGTGGTTATTTTGCCTTTTCTGTAAGATATATTTCTTGATGCTAATGTCTCCAAATGAAAATATTTGATTTATCTCTAAAGTATATTTTTAAGTATAGAAGCTATAATGAGTGGCTAGATTACTACTACTCTCGTTTAAAATATGTTACAAGATGGCTTTCATCATGTCAATCTACAGATCCAACAATTAAAAGAAAGGTTACTGAATTTGTACACAGATAAAATTTTACTTCATATAGCCCTGGCATTCCAGTCTATTCTAAGAATGTGAAATAAAGGATTGATAGATGGATAAACACGTGGGTAGATGGAGGTATGATTCAGGTGGTGTTAAAAATCAAACAAAAATCATTCCAAAGTAGGAATCGAATTCTACTTCTTTTGAGATATAAACTGTTTATAGCTTTGAAATGACAGTTTTCACCTCAGCACACCCATTAAATTTTTATGGAACCCTTCCTCGTCTATTAATACATGGCATACAGGAGGGGCTCAGTATAATTTAGTTCCTCTTCAATACTTCGGTATATGATTTGCAGAGAGCAGCTGACATAGATGAATATATATCAGATTTAGGGTTAGAAAAATATTGCATAGCATCTGTAGCAGAAAAATTAGTTTTCTGAAAAGAGTGAACATAAATAATTCCAGGGAAGCATGCTTTTGAATAACATTTGGTAAGATCCATTCTGAAAGAAGAGAGTTAGGGAACTCTCTTACTTTATTTTATTTTATTTTTCACAGTACAGGAAAAAAACAAAGCAACCAAATGTCCTGGTAGGGATGAGGTCATTGATATTAGAGGTTGCTGTGATACTGATCAAACTGATAAAATAGCATTCAGTTTGTCTGACTCATTGGTGAAAAATAGAAACCAGTGAGAGGTGGACTAAAGGCCTTGGTGTGGTGGTTGCTAGCTTTTAGAACGAGTAGAAAACAAAATATTTTTACTTAAAACTTTGTTTCATGAACTTAGTTGCAGTGATGAGAGCATTTAATAAAGGTAAGTAGTGTTTTCCATTAATTTTTATTAGCATTTTGTTATGGACCGAATGTTTGTTTACCCCAAAAATTCTGTGTTGAAGTTCTAACCCCCAGTGTGTTGGTATTTAGAGGCAGGGCCTTTTGGAAATAATTAGATTTAGTTGAGTACATGTGGGTGGGGCCCCATAATGGGATCAGTACCTTTATTAGAAAAGGAAGGAACACCAAGAGCTTTCTCTCTCCACCATGTGAGGGTACAGCAAGAAGGCTGCCATCTGCAAGCCAGGAACTGAGCCCTCACCAAGAACTGAATCTTCTGGCACCTTGTTCTTGGGCTTCCCCAGTTTCTAGATCTGTGAGAAATAAATGTCAATTGTTTAAGTCACCTTTTTATGGTATTTTTGTTGTAGTAGCCCTAGCTGACTAAGACACACTTGATAAGTAACTACTATACACAGAGTCCCCTTAGGCAATAAAGAACAGTCTAACCCTGAAGCCAGTGAAGACAGGACTGATTAAAATAATACTACTAACAGGGCTGTGAGTAATGTGTTTTTCACACACAGTAAGTAGCCATTAATTCTGCCTGGGATTATCTTGCGGGTGGTGCTGTTTGAGCTGAGTCTTGAAGACTGAGAGAGATTTGTATCCTTGAGATGGTATAGCTTCTGAAGATAGGAAATTGGAAATGGGCACAGAGAAGAGGCTAAACTTCAAATAAATGTTTTGACAAAATATGCCAAACCTAACACATGTAGGCAAAGCCACATGCAGTAATTCTGGCTCTGTTTATCGTCCTGCTCAATTTTAGTCTGACAGACTTACAGAGAGAAGGGGCAGAGTTTCTTGTTCATTTGAGAAATCATCGCTGAATAACAAGTTTTTCCCTTGATTAGCTGGGAATCCCTATGATTGCCCAAGGCCACGGACACTTATTGACATTTAGTAAAGAACCTCTAGAGCATCTTCAGACTGGTCCCATTCTTAATAAGTGGTATGACACACATTGTGTGTGTAATGTCTTTTTTGATTTTTGGTGGACCACTTAAAAGTTTACAGAAATGGTTTTTTCAGGTTCTGATGACTTTCCTGCAATATAATTTCTAAGTGCTTACATATCTCCCACCTATAACTATGTAAATTACTGTGAATAATTTTGTCCTTAATGAAACTCTATCTGCTTCTCTGTCTGTGATTAAAGATTATGAATAAAATGCATCAGTCTTTTTTGTCCTACATTCTCCTCTGCAAGGTCAGGAGGTAGGATTTGTCAGGGCCCAGTTCTAGCACTCGCTGAAGACTCCATCCTCAGACCCTCCTTAGACCTTCTGTCCGTTACTGTCACTACAAAACTTACCCTATAAAGCAGATAGCTTCCAAATCAACCTACTTTGAAAATTTTTTATCATTATGAGCAACTTTATCTAGCAGGTATAAGTAGTGAAGTGTTATTCAGATTGTTACATTTGAAGGGATTTTATAATTCATCACATTATGGTAGAGAGCCTGTGTGGTCTCCCAAATTATTATTATTATTATTATTATATATTTTTTGAGATGGAGTCTCGCTCTGTCGTCCAGGCTGGAGTGCAGTGGCCGATCTCAGCTCATTGCAAGCTCTGCCTCCTGGGTTCACGCCATTCTCCTGCCTCAGCCTCCCGAGTAGCTGGGACTACAGGTGCCCACCACCTCGCCCGGCTAGTTTTTTGTATTTTTAGTAGAGGCGGGGTTTCACCGGGTTAGCCAGGATGGTCTTGATCTCCTGACCTCGTGATCTGCCCATCTCGGCCTCCCAAAGTGCTGGGATTACAGGCTTGAGCCACCGCGCCCGGCCATGGCCTCCCAAATTATAACAACTTACATCATACATTGTCATTTTCTTATGCCACACATTCTTCTGATGATCTTTAAGCTGATTTATAAGATGAAAAATTCGAGTCACCTGGATGAGCATTGCTTTCTTTTTCTTTTTTTTTTTTTTTTTTTATACTTCATGTTCTGGGTTACATGTGCAGAATGTGCAGGTTCGTTACATAGGTATACACGTGCCATGGTGGTTTGCTACACCCATCAACCCATCATCTGTATTAGGTATTTCTCCTAATTCTATCCTTCCCCTAGTTCCTCCACCCCCCAACAGGCCGCAGTGTGTGATGTTCCCCTCCCTGTGTCCATGTGTTCTCATTGTTCAACTCATTGTTATGAATGAGAACATGAGGTGTTTGGTTTTCTGTTCCTGTGTTAGTTTGCTGAGAATGATGGTTTCCACTTTCATCCATGTCCCTGCAAAGGACACGAACTCATTCTTTTTTATGGCTGCATAGTATTCCATGATGTATATGTGCCACATTTTCTTTATCCAATCTGTCATTGTTGGGCATTTGGGTTGTTTCCAAGTCTTTGCTATTGTGAATAGTGCTACAATAAACATACGTGTGCATGTGTCTTTATAGCAGAATGATTTATAATCCTTTGAGTATATACCCAGTAATGAGATTGCTGGGTCAAATTGTATTTCTGGTTCTTAGTTCAACCATTGTGGAAGATAGTGTAGTGATTCCTCAAGGATGTAGTGTATTGCTTTCTTACAGAGGTGTCTGGAATAAATGCAGTTTCTTCTTTTGAAAGTTCAAAGGTTTTAAGTCAATATATGATGGTATTTGTGGTTCTGCTCAGCAGTTACTCATTTAGGGGGTGATTTGCTGTTTTCTGAGAACAGCGCTATGAAATGAATGGGGTTGCTATTAGAGTGCAGAAATCCATTTGGCTCAATGGAGCTGACACAGTTTATTGCAGTTTTTAGGACCTTTTTGTAATTTACAGTGGATACTAATTTCCTGCTCAAGTTTTTGATGGCAGCTTCTGTGGAGCTGGAACAGAAGCTGGAGTTATGACCTAAGAGGGTGGTATGGATTCACTTCTGTGGGTCTACTCCTCTGCCTCTCCTTCTCTCTTCCCTCTTTTCTTTGCCTTTCTTTTCCCGAATTCCTCAGAGCTTGAAAGAGTGAGATTTTCCTTTTCTTTCACTTGCTGCCCTCCCTGGAATTCCATTATGTAATTCACCAGCCTCAGCTGTTGGTGGAATAAATGGTAGCTACCAGAGGAATTTAGACAATCCTTTATTCTGGCTCTCAAGTATATTTTCTCACTGTACAATCCTCTTTTGAATTCCCAAAGCCAAATATTAACTCTTTCTTTCTCTTTGCATTGCTTCTGTAATAATCCTAAACTTCCTCACTCCCTTTCCTTCTCCAAGTTCAAATGGAGAAGCTTCAGGCTGCCTAAGGATAAAATGCATTTATTAAGAATTCCTTTACTCCCAGAACTTTTCTGGTAGTGAATCCTCTGTTAAGCACATAGCAGATATTGTACAAAGTTTACAAAGTAGATATTGTAAAAAGTTTATTGTGTAAATATATCCACGGGTTAATGGCTGGGAGGGGAGGTGAAAATTACAGACTTTGTGGAATGAGTAGATTTCAAATCATCCTTTACTCAAGGAGCTGATATTTAGAGCTTAGATACACCTCTACTATTTCATAAATAAAGGGCCAGCTGAACTGTATGAGTTTCTTAGCAGAAATGGAGCTCTTTCATTTTTGTCTTTCATCCTCTATCCCAAAGATTCGTTGAAGGATGATGAACTGAATGAAGGCTGGGTATCTTTAAGAAGATACCAACTGTGTCACTTATTGAAAAATAAATAAATAAATAAAGCTATTTCGATTACATAGTTTTAATAATTCTCATGTCATGTACTCGTATTACAATTCTCAATATTGCAGTAAATTGTGTTATGCGGTGCTTTGATTGAAGTTACATTTTGCATTCACTTTTATGGTCTGGAGTGATTCTGATCTATGGGAGGAATGATAACATCAGCATCAAGATTTTCTTTGTCCGGGACATGCTTCAGCTGCACAACAACCCTCCTCCTGAGTGATATGTGACTTGCACCTTCATCACCTGTTCATCCTGCCAATATTTTTTCCACATCTGTCCTCCCATTCACCCGAAGATTTATTCCACATGCCTGATGACAAAATGTCCCTGCACCGGGGGGACCTAAGCCTGTAGAACATCGATCTCATTTTCTTTCTTTTGACACAAGTCCATTAGCTTCATCTGTCTTGAGGACAATCCCGGCTATCAGATGTTTCTTCTTTGGGGGCCTTTCAGAATTTCAAGGTTATAGGAAACTTGGCTTTGTGCAAAGTATGTTGCCATCTGTTGCTAGTTTCTAATTTCAGATCCATTTAAGAGATTTGCCAGGTTAGATTTATATAGACATTTTAACTAATTCTATTTCTTTGTACTTAACCCAAGATCACATACGTAGGTTTGTCCTTTCAGTATCATTTATCAGAATACTTCACTATTCAGCCATTTTGAGGAGACACATTGTTTACCTGCCACTTACTGTGGTAAGACATTACATGCGGCATGTGTTTATTTGGTAGTCACCAAATAATAATGCCTGTTAATAGACAGCCAAAAAGCAAACAGGGGATTTAGAGGTTCCTGTTTATTTTTGTTTTGTTTTGTTTTAAATAAGTAAATTGAAACTCAGAGAGGTTATGCAGCTTACTTAAAGTCTCAAAATTAGCTCATATTTCAGATGAAATTTGCCTTCGTGTTCTAGATCAGCTACAGAACTGAAGTTTTGGTGACCATTTATTCTTCAGATTTTATTTATGATTCCTTGATTAACAAATCTTTAAACAGTTGTGAAAATTATATTCTAGTAAACATTGGAAATGGACTAAAATATAATACTGCAGTCAGAAGAAAAACTATTCAAAGATGCACACACCTCTATACAAATAACTATATTTTTATTACATATGCTTCATATGCACTTTCTCACATACAAAGCTTTAACTTCAGCAACAATAAGCTCTTTCCAGAGATTTATCATAAGAAAATAATCCAGAAGAAGGAAAACGCTATACATATGATGGCTGTGATAGCAAAGTGTTGTAGGCAAATTGTGTATCCAATAATATAAAATAAATGATAGCATATTAACTAATGTAGTGATTTACAGTCATTAAAATGATGAGTATGAAGACTTAATTTATGGAAATATGATGAACAATTGAGTTTAAAAATCCAGAACCTCTGTGTTCACTTTCCTTTCAACTATATGAAAAGTATACATGCATAAGACAAAAATGTAAAAGTCTGTGAAATATTTAGTGTTAGGTTGATGATATTATAAGCGCTTTTCTCCTTTTACATTTTTCAAGTTAATGTTGGTTCCATAACACACCAGGATTACAGTAGTATGATACCCACTGCCACAGAATAGGAATGCATTAGACAAAGAGTGATGGCGATTATATCACACAAGTGCTATATTTCTCTACTTCCCATAATTGACATTCTTAATTGATGGTGGAAGGTTTTTGAATCCTTCTCAGTTAGCTCTTCATGTTCATCAAGTGATGAGCAAGAGTATGGAAGTTGCCAACCCTTTTTAACTTTTATGGTAGTTTATATTCCAAATTAATAGTCCAGAAAGACTACTGACTTTAAATGGGCTCCAAAATAAGTAGCAGGAATGGTGGCTGGGGCAAAACTCCTGGTGTTCATTACTTAGAAATGTCTGATGTGGAAGTGTTGGAAATGGTGGGATCTGAGCTGGCCATTATTGTAGCTGTGAACTGATTCACATTTGTTTCCCCGGCCCCACACAGATAATGCTCTGTCTCTATTCCACAGGCAGACATGTGGTCACCCCCACAAGGTGTGCTTTTCTGTTCCCTTCGTAGAGTCCTCTCATGAAAATGTGCTTGTTCTCATCTCATCCTCTCAAGGTTTGACTGTCTACCTCACTGACTCCCCGGATTTAATCCATGCAGCTCCTCAACAGGGGGATTGCTATTTGTATAGGAATCTTCTGGGTCTACACTTTTTTTTTTGTACAAAGAGGTAACTAGCAAAAGGATTTTGTTTTAAGTAAATGATTTTTGGTACATTTCCAATCATTCTATATGAAGGGCCTACCTCCCAGAAGGATAGGCATGAGTAGGGGAGTTAAAAGAGGATTAGGAGGGGTCTTTAGTTGGAGCTACCAGGGAGGTGTATGAGATTTCATGGTGTCTGTCTGGGACATGGTAAGGAATAAGCTTTCCCATTCATGTAGGTAAATTTACAGTTTATATAGCTGGTATGGCTTTCCTTTATCTCAAGACAGGAAAAATGATACTGTAATTCTAGGTAAAAGCAACTCATTGAGAGAAAAATTGATATATCTTACATTGTGTATTTCATAATATAGTGAGACATTTTGAAAGCTTACTTGTCTTATATTGATTTTCTTAATATTCTTTAATTTTCCCACCAGCTTCAAATTCCACAATTTATCTACATGCAGATACCCGCCCCTTCTGACAGATACATATATTCCAGTCTATATTTCTCCAGAGTTGCTTTTCCTTACAGAATATTTCTACTTGAGTGATTTGCTAATACATAACCTATTTTTGTTGGAAGACAACAGATAGTGTTCAGTATAGAATTTCACACTTGAATCCAATGTACTCCAGAGGTAGATCAGCTCCCGGGCAGGCTAGTGTTCAGCAGGGATACAGCCATGGGCTGACAGTTGGGAGACTTGGGCTGGGGTTTTCTCTGCCGGAGCACAGATCTCTGATCTTGTAAGTCATTTAAATTCTTGTGTTTCAAATTCCCTCACTGTAAAAGGAGTGGCTTGACCTAGATGATCTCAAAAGTCTCTTCAAGCTTGAAAATTCTGGTTCTAGGATTTTAATATTTAACAATAGACATAATTGTGCTTGTACTTGCATGATAATTAGGCATGCATGATAAGTGGGGCACAGTGAATGGCTGTAATTAGTTTTACTCCTACAGAGAAAAAATCTATTTTTAAGTCTTTCCACTTCTCATCTTATTGGTTTTTTAAATATCGATAATCAGTATCAATGGCCTTTGACTTTTCCTTGGAACTGTTTACCCTTACCATCCTCAACTTCCTTCTTGCCACTGCTCTCTGTCATTATAGCAGTAATCACAAATACACACATGTATTAGAGACCATTATGTTGAATATTAATTCCTGCACAACTGAATTCTCTCTGTTGTCACTTTCAGGTAGGACAATCCTCTCCCATACCCTTCCTTTTCATCCAATAAAGGTACTTTGGTGGAAGCTTCCTGCTATGTCCTGAATAAAGGTGTCCTTAAAAATCCAGAGATGAACATGGAGGAATTAGGTAAATAGGATCTGTTCCACAGGGGCCTGTGGACAGCCTGGGATGTTGTAGTATCAGGCATGTAGATCACAGTGAAGGGGATGTCAAGGAGCCAGGAGAGCACAGAACGAGCATAGCAGAGGGCAAAGCCCACGGTACGAGAGGCCAGGGGGCCTGCTGACCCACCTGGGGGTTCTGAGGTCAGAGGGAAAAGAGAGGGAGAGTTGGCCTTACAGAATGAGCGAAGCTAGAATTGAGGCCCTCTAAAGTAGCCTTCTGGCTCTGTAAGTAAATTTACCTGACAATCATATTAATTATTATAAGTAACAGTAATTGACTACTACAAATGTGCAAGGAACTGTGATAAGTACTGTAAGAGGATGATTTAACTCCTCACATTATTCCTTTTAAGTAAATCCTTTTGAGTCCCTACATTGTAGGTTGATGATCTAGGTACTAGAGAGTTCTGAAAACTTGATCCCAGGCACATGAGTAGGAGGCGATGGAGCCGGCTTTAGACATAAGGAGATGACATTTTCTTTTCTCTTCTACTTACCCCACAGTCTGTATGCCATCCCCAAAATACATAAATGCAATGTCAATTTTTCCTGTTTAGTTGGACCAGGACATATAAACCATGGAGCCAGAGTCTGAAAAGTTCCATGTAATTGGGCAGAGTAGTGAAAAAGTGAAGCTAGAAATGAAAGACAAATTTTCATTCCACTTGGTGTGTTTTAATTTAAGTTGGCCACCAGCAGTTCCTGAGCAAAGGTGCTCACTGTCTCTAGTGGTACTTGTCCTGAGATGGAAGTTCTCAGTCCTTACTCCCCAAGTGACCATGTCACACTCCTCAAGGGCAGTCTCTCAAGATGACGACCAAATGGTCTGTAGGGAAGACTTCTGGAAATTAATTCTGATGTGGAGGGGCTCTTGAGGCAAATAGCCTTTTGTGTCTTCTTTTCTCAGTACAATAATTGAGCTGATAATTTTTTTTTTCCTTTTCGGGCCACTACAACATTCTCTGCTTTCGGATTCAAAGATGAGTGTTCCTTCTGCAAAGTTTAATGCGTCGACAGTTTCAGCAGAGGTTGGGGCAGATTTTGTCTGATCAGAATGTTTTTCCAATAGTAGTGCCTGGTTCTGTGTTGGGATTTCACTCAGTAAGGTTTTCCATTCAGTTTTATGATTTGGTACTCCTGGTATACACATCTTCATATATCTGACCCTTCACTTTAAATTTCTGTTACACTTTTTCTTTTTTTAAAATTTTGTACCAAAAGAAATGTTCTCTATCTGAGACCTCATATAGCTTCTGTTGGGAGTTGACTCCATTTCAAACTTACATTTCCTTTGAAATCCCAGTGAGTGGCCTTGCTTTCCACAGGGCCTGATGAGAATATATTTCCCTTGCAGATGTGAACAAGCTTTTTATTTTTAACTTCTCAAATAAGATGTACATCCAAGACTGTTAAAATAATCTTCTGTAATGATTTGTCTTAGAGTAGAAATATGTGGCATATTTTTAATCATAAATACATATACATATTATAATTGTTCTTTTGTATTTAAGTTAATACCTGTGACTTGTTTATCCAGGACAGATGGTAAGGGGTGATACTTGTGTCAGCTTACATCTAGAGAGCTGTAGTGGTGTTAATTTAGAATTCAAGTAATTTTTGTTCAAGGCTTTATGATTTTATGAAGAAAAAAATAGGAAGAGGTTAAATGTCATAAAACAGTTTAAAAAAATACAGATGACTTAAATAATTTGTTCAGTTGTATACTTGTATATAGGTGTATGATGTATTACTCAGCTTAAACCTCCAGTCCTTTCTCCTAGAGCCTAATAGCATGAACGGCCACAGATGGGGATTTTACCTAGGTTTCTGTGTTAGTCTGTTTTTAGGCTGCTGACAAAGATGTACCTGAGACTGGGTAATTTATAAAGAAAAACAAGTTTTGTGGACTCACAGTTCCATGTGGCTGGGGAGGCCTCGCAATCATGGTGGAAGACAAAAGGCACATCTTACATGGTGGTAGGCAAGGAAAGAAATGAGAACCAAGTGCCTTGTAAAACCATCAGATCTCATGAGACTTATTCACTGCCACGAGAACAGTCTGGGGGAAACTGCCCCCATGATTCAATTATCTTCTACCAGGTCCCTCCCACAACTTATGGGAATTATGGGAGCTACAATTGAACATGACATTTGAGTGGGGACACAGCCAAACCATATCAGTTTCTGAATATCCTCTTCAAGCACAATTTTGCCTTGCATTATCTGTGCGCTAACTTCATGTTGCTTGTTTCCTGGCTATCTGCAAAAATAAAATAAAGCAGTTTCAGACTCCTGCATTTGCCACATATCCTTTTATTATGCTTTACAAATTTTATCCTAGTTATCAAAGACCAGATGTTGCTGGATATTTCTTATTTGGCTTCTACTTTTCTTTAGTTCTGTCAGCCCCTCCCTCATGTCTTTACACTGCAATTACATAGAGGTACTCAGTACAAAATATATTGTATCAGCAGCATAGATGGCTGCAGAGATTACCTTACAGTAGAAGGCAGTACAAATTTTTATGGTTTTATATGGATAAAGAAAATTGTTTGCTAGCACTCAGATATTCTTCTCCTTAAGTTCATTTCTCCTGACTCTGACTTTCACTATAAAATGTCCTGACTCAATTTTGGAACTGGAGTAAAGAGAACAAGAGAAGTGATCTAGAGTTGCCACTTCTTGCTTGGGCAAGTAAATGTCTCATGCTTTTCCTGTCCCTTTAGTGTGAGTCACATAGAAATGAACAGACTTTGGCAACTGATTTTTCTATTTGTAACATATGCTCATAGGAATCTTTAATGGATTACCCTGACTTTAAAAAAAGAGAGAGATTTCTATATTTAAAATTTTTGATTAAAATAATCGGGGAAAAGAGAAACAAGAAATAAGAGATGGCACAGGGCTTTGATGCCTGTGTCCCCTAATTTGCCCCTGAGATGAAGGACATTACTGCTGTCTGCTGCGTCAGCCTCCTTCCACTGGCTCTTCAACCTCGTGAACCTCAGTGTGGCTTTCCAGGTGTGGCCACTGGCTGGCCTTGGGCCTGTCACCACTCCTTTCATCTGATGCCTCCCCCAACTGAAGGCCATTGGTTTATCTTCCACCATCAGTTTGTCTTATTAAAACTGGCCACTAGACCCTTGCATTTTCTGTGGTCTCACAAAATAACACCTAAGGATAAAGACAGTAAATCCAGAATACACTTTATTTAATTCTTCATGGTTAGGATCATTTTTGATCATTGCCTGCTCCCATGAGCCAGCAAAAAAAAAAAAAAAAAAAAAGTCCAATAAAATATATTATGCAGTATCTCTTTATAAATTGTTTTCTTGAATAGTTATGAGTGGAGTCCATTGGATTCCCATTTAGAACAGAGTTTAATGTAGTGAAATTCCTGCTGACTGATATTGGAAATGAAAGTTTCATTTATAAGGATGGAATTAAAGCACTGCCAAGTTAAAAATGTCATGTTGCTCTTTATCAATGAGATTCATTATGCTATATTATTATATTTGTGTGAATCCTTTCTTCTCAGGAGCGAAATGTTCTTTCTGAATATTAACCAACTGCTACACAATTCTTCAGAGATTATTATTCTTTCAAAATGCATAGAATTTAAAAATCATTTACTAATTAATCCTCCTAAATTTCTCAGACAAAGAAAGAATTTGAGCAGATTTACTCATTGGTAAAGGAAACTGCCCCTTCTCCGATACTGGGTTGGTCAGTAACCACTCAATTGCTTTTTTCCTACACTTCCATGTCAGTCAGTTGGAGATGTAGAAGGGCATCCTGGTTGGAAGTAGCATTTTACAGCCTTTAAGCAGATTGTTTTTCCAAAAATAATAAGAATGAAAACTGCTTGGTCACATAAATAAGTCCTTTGTGAGGCTTGTGTCTAGATAAGAGATCAGAGTCTACTGCAATATCCAGTGTGACGGTGCCTTTGAACCATTTCGGGACAAAAGCAAATTAAACTTGGAATCCCATCCCAACTTCATTGCCTAGCTGAATGTACTCACTGTTCATCTAACCTAATTGCTCTTCCTGCTTTCTCCTGACAGTCAGTGAAATAAAAATGACAATTATTTTAAAACAGTAAAGGGATATATATATATATCTTAGTGGCTGTTATTCTGATTATTACTGTGTGTCTCTTGCTCTGCTTCACAATGGGTAGAGTTTAGTTTGATAGGTGGTTCACTTTTTGGCTCCTGCTATTTGGCTTAATTGATGATTGGCAGGCTATCTGGCCTAAATCTGATGACCTTTCTTCAGGAAAGGAAGGGTGAAATGAAGAGATGATAAGAATTCCTCTCATATTTCCTGATCTTTCTTTGGTGGCCTAGGCTTCCAGAATTCCCTGAATTACACTCCTCTGCAGAATCCTTGCAGCAATGGTTGACCATGGTATGGAGACTGATTGTCCTGTTATCTACTGCTGGCGTGGCTGGACATATTCTGCCACCTTATCTGCTTGTCCCCAGGAACCCAGTGGAATGGGAGTCCTGGTGTGCAGTGCCCTGTCAATTCAATTTCCAGGCAAAACCAAGGAAGAGCTTTCCTTTCAAGAATGTAGCTGACACTGACATCCTCAATGATGCTTGAAATATATTGATTACAGTAAACAAAAATACAATGTTGTAAAAAAAGAAAAATGACTCTTAGATATTACACAGCAAGGAAACCACTACAATTCTCTGAAACAGAGAATTGTAGTAGTTCCAGAGAATTGTAATGCCCCATGATAGCCCTTAAAGTCCCTCACCACTCCTACTTTTTGATAGAAAGATCTGTAAGGGCCGTATGACCTTAGGCTGTCCTCCCTAGCAATGTCAGTTTTGTTCTACAGAATATATTGTAATGTTGATTGTTGTGTTCCCATAAGGTCAGAACATCTCCAAGGTCTGTCCTAATGGATAAACTTTTAGATCAGTGGTAAGCAGACTAGGACAGGTGCAGCACATGCTCCCTAACCAGCTTCCTGAAGTGGCTCATGGTTGAATTTTTGGGAATCCTTTATCATAAAGATGGAGAAATTGAGGACCAGGTTGAATGTAAGCCAGTTCCTTTTCCCCAGAGGCTTTCCTCTCACCTGAGAGGGCATTTTGGGTGAGCTTCATCATTGAAAGAAAGTGGGATACGAACAAAACAAAAAGTAAGAATGTGTATTGGACCTCAAGCAGACACCCTAATTTAGGGATTGAAAGGATATCATAGATATATAAGTACACACTTAAAAAAACAAAGCTCTTTGATAGCTTAAACCTTATATAAGATAGATGGTTTAAGCTGTTAAGTCTTTAATTTTTATGCAAATTATTATTTTTTATTTTCCAATTTAAAACATTTGCTTCATTAAATAAAACACATATTAAGAAAACACATATTAAGAAAACCACGCAGGACCATGTACGATATAATAAGTTATCAGAACGTTAAATTCTTACACCCACTACTCAGGCTAAGAAATTAAAGACTGTGGCCGTGCTGAAGCCCTGTGTCCCATCCTAAGTTTATTCCCATTCTCTTTCTTCAAAAGAGATCGTTATCTTGGTGCCTACTCCTTCCTTTATTTATTCACTTATTCAACAAGCATTATGGTGTACCTGGCATATGTCAAGTCTTTTCCATCTGAAACATTCAGAATGGCCTCTTAGGTGTATGAGATATCATTCTAAATAAATTTGGCCTGCAAATTTATTCTAAAAAACTGCTAGTTATATGGTTGTTCTGTTTACTTGGGTACAGGTAGGCTGGTTCATACATTTACTAATTAAATTACTTTTATTGCTAACTTTGAATATTTAATGCCTTGTTTGGTAATTATGAGAGATATGAGTAAACCACAATCTTTGCTTCTACAATGATTATACATTATCCAAACATAATGCAAAGGAAGTGTTACTAGTAAGAATGCCAGAGGCCCTTTTCCCCTAAATTCTCATGTGCCTGGTTTCAGGAAGAAAAAAAAAAAAGATTTAGGATGTTTCTTTCTACACCAGTCATTCCCTTGGAGAGAAGAGAGAATGAGGCAAGATATATTGGATTGTTCCTTAGTCTTTTTCCATTATGTCTCTCCATCTACAGATTGTGCCCTCCAACAATTTCCTCCCTCCAATTCAAACGCAGTGCTCTTGGGAACTTATTTTATGTGTACCCAATAAAATGGCATTAATCTGATAGTCGTTTTGTTCAAAGTCACACAAAATTTGAAGCAAGTGCTATTTTCCACCAGCCATATGTCGTATTTGGTAAAAGAAATATGGGGAAATCAGTTTTAAAGTCCTTCAAGTTTTCCTATACTGTGAAATTTAGGGAGGTAAAATTAGGATTGAGGCAGAAGGATCTGGATCACCTGAAGAATTAGTGTCATACACATCTTTTCTAACCCTGTATTCCTCGGACTGTTTGTACTCAGGGTCAGGGAGTGAGGCTCTCATTGGCATGACCATTTAAGGGGTTTAGGAGGTGTCTACTCTACAGAAGGGACTGCTGAACCTGTGGAAGAAATGCTAACGAGAATTTGAAGAATTAGACTCCAGGAATGGGAAGCACTATTCGGAAATAATGAAGGAAAAGAGACCACATTCCTACCTTGGGGGCTGGGATCAAGAAAGGTGGGCCAGGAACTCACCTGGGCTGGATGCATGCAGAGCTTGTTCATGGTTTTTAGAGATTATGCCTTTAGAAGTGACACTGGTGGGCACCCCTGAAATGACCTCCAACATACCCCTTAGGGGAGAACACCCTGAGTCTCCCGAAAAATGAGGAACCACTGACAACAGAAAGAACTGGTTTTCTTTGTGGGGAGGGATTAGTCCCTGGAAGAGAAGAATCTTCCTTCAGTCTCAATAGCTAAAACTGCAGGAAAGTGCTGAATGGTAGAGGTGAGACGTTCCTTCTTTGCTGTTAAAGATGATGGACTAGATGATGGATGCTGTTAAAGATGATGATGTCTTGCGACATCAGAGCAACCAATAACTAAATAGCAGCCTGTGATAGACTGGAGCAGGTTGTCACTCAGAAGACAGGGAGTATTCAAATCTGGTTTTCTCTAAATCCTGTAATCATTATTCTCACTTTGATGGTTTCAGGCTAATTTGACTTGGTAAAGCAAAGATTACATGAAGAATTCAGGTTGTGGCTTAAACACGGTCATGTCCTTCAATCTGTAAAAGATAAAGGCAATTAAAAATAAACTGTAAATGAAGACATATTTTTGCTAAATGTTGTAATAATTGTTAAAAATAATTATTTTGCTTTATAAACATATATTTCCAGGAGGACTATCAAAGGTACTGTGGTTAGGATACACACACTTATTTTTAAAAAAGTTAAAGATCGGATGCACACCCTTATTTTTTTAAAAGTTAAAGATCTGTTTTTCTTATAAAACTGCTCATCCCTTCTGCGTTTGACACATGCCACCAGAGATACAAAGTGGATGGAAAGGAATCACGGCCTCTCAGAGTCACGATCCAGCAAAGAACCTGAAAATGACAATCTGACACCCAAGTCCAAACTCTTAACTACTATTTTACACTGATTCTCAGAAATGCTTGGAGGATTAAATAAGATGATAGTAAGAGTGCATCATAACCTTATGGCCAAGTAGAATACCATTCACTAATAAAGCAAATGTTCTATGCATTTCCTTCCATATCTATGTCAAATTATTCATCAAGAACATCAAAATGCTATTATCCATTCATGACTGATATTTACAACCAACATTTTAATAAGTTAATTTTAGATAAATAAATTAAAACACGGCCTGTATATATATTTTATGTGAAAATATTAATAGTGAAGTCAGAAACGTTTCATGAGTGTCTCGCCTTAGCCTTTTGTACCTATTCTGTGGAAAGATAATTTAAAGAAGCTGGCTGGCTGGCTGACTCACTGCTTTGACTTGCTTTGGTAGCTGCTGCTTCTGTCTTGTCTGTGTTTTAGGGGGAAAATATACCTGGTAAATTCCTCTAATGTGCATTGCACCATACTTGGAGAAAATGAAATCTTCACATAATGTCAAAGAAAAAAACCACCATCACACAGCCTTTTTGTACAATTAGGGATAATTCTAACTAAGTGGAAGAAGGGAAGGGCAAAATAGAACATTCAGCAGGTCATCTCTCCAGGAAGTGTTTAATACTGAGGTATTTTGGGTGTTCGTGCTGTGCTTTAAGCTGTTACCATCTCTCAAGCCTGCCTGCTTATTTATTATAAACATTTAAAGCTGAGACCTTTACAAAAGGCCAAAATTAACAGTAAGTACATTCACACAAGGAAAATGTATTTGAATGAGATTTCTCTGCTGTCAGATGGATTGTCAGTGGAATTGTCTCAAAGGATATTTGTGCTTCTCTCTGTGTCATTTGTCTTTGACAATCAGAATGATGAAGATTCCTGTAGTAGAAGTGTGCATGTAAATGGAATTTTTTTAACCTGTTTTCTGAACACTTCCTGAGTGCCTACTGTGGACTGGATGTGCATGTTCTTGAAGAACTCATAATCTTGCAGAAGATATAAATAAATAATCTGTAGAGTAGAATGTGATGAAATGTTGGAGTGAAAGATGTTCATTTGCCCTGGGGACCCTAAGTAGGTGTGGCTAACTCGGCCTGCAGGATTTAGGGCAGTAATAATTAATAAAACATTCCTTATCTTATTCAATCTTTATTGAAATGGATAAAACATTTATTATCTTATTCAATCTGTATTGATTGCTTCAGTGTACATCAGGCACTGTATTTGGTGCTAGGAATACACGGGTAACAAGAGAGCAGTGTCAAGAACTGCAAAAGATCGGAGGTTTCTACCCTCCTTGCCAGTCAACGAACTCAAGGCTTTCTCTCCGTCTGACAAACCATCGATAGCCGATTTTCCCTTTCTCTTCCTGCTTGCTAATACTCCCCAAAGCAATTCTACCACTGTTTGAACTGGCCACTGAATAGGAGGACACTGACAACTTTGGGTGGCAGCTTTCCAGCTCTTCACAAGCTATTAAACCGGCAACAGAGCAGAAGCGGAGCTTGCTGGGACTAGGCCTGCAGGTTTGAAAGTTGCTTCAGCAGCAGAGCACCAGCATCTGAGCTCCCTTTTTTGGCTGCATGTTGGCCCTGGGATGACAGTGCAGTAGTGACATGAGAAAGAGATCTGTTAGCAAGAGACTCAGCTGCTTCTGAAGAGGTGGGCTTTCCTACCAAGTGAATATCCTTTTGATGGCAAGCCTACTACTATGTGCTCACTGTGGAACTAACCTAAGGACATTCAAGAATACTTCAGATGTCCTAAAATGTGATAATGTACTGCTGAGGCAAACAAGACATTCCTGATGTGTTGAATTTTGGAACTTGGTTTGATTTAGGACAAAAGACCAGGAGGCATATCTCTCTACATTTATCTAGCATCTGTGACATTGAAGATAGAAGAAATGTTAAATTTGTTTGATTGTTAAAGACAAAACTAAAATGTGTCAAAGACGATGTCTTAATTTCTCTATTTTGCTCATTCTGGGATAAGTTTCTAGAGTCATGTGTATCAGACGAGCAATGTGGTTTTGATGGGAGGCATTGTTTTTCATGGTGACTCGGAAAGACCACATGCAGCAAGGTATTGGGATGCTTAGAAGATGTGCCAAGTATTCAGGGTGAAGTAGCAGGTGCACAAGTGGGCAATCAGGGCACAGCCAGGTAGGCAGAGCCAGAATTGTCCCTGCCCTGCTTCCATACCTCTACCCACTGTCACCTGCAGGCTGCACACATTTCCATATGAGGAATGAGTGCTGACTCTTGAGGAAACACAAAAGGTATTGTAACTGAGATAAAATTTGCTTCAGCTTAAAGGATTCCTTCTATTTTTTCCTGTGACTTGCATTTTATTTTTTATTTCCTTTGACTTGTGTGGCATGTAGGATCCTTGTCTCCTAAGATCTCTCTTGACTATAAACTGATTACCCATTGTGACATGAAAACAAAATATGCTTCCAGTTTCCAAGAACCATGAATTTCAGAGTCATTGTTTGTTCAGTGGAGATGAGGGGTTTGAAGATGTAATCGGAAGAGGTAAGCTTTTGTGTATGAGGAAAGGAAATATGGAGACATTGGGGAAGATCTGTTAGAAGAAGAGCTGCTGGGGTGGAGGAAGAGGAAATAAAAAAGCCTGGTTGCTGAGCTGAAGAAGACATTTGGTAGAAAAAGGAATACATGTAGAGATTCCCTCTCCACGCCCCTGTAAAGTCTTCCCACATAATATGTAGTGTCAACCCTTTTCCTTGCAACTTCACGAAATATTCAGGAAGATAGTGGTTCCTCATTCATCTGTTGAGAAGTCAGAGCTATTTACTTTCTGCTTTTCCTACCAGAAGTTCCATGGGGGCAGGAGGACAGGCTGTTTTGTTCTCTGCTTTACCCCAGCACCAAGGACAGCACTTGGTAGAGTGGTAGAGTGGACATCCAGAAAATACTTGAACAAATAAATGACTTACTTATTTACAAATAAATGCTTTTGTTTACAAATAAATGCTATTATTTTTGTGATTGTGTTGACCAAAAAGATTTTTTCTTCAGCTATCATCCTGCTTCAAATAATACCTTTTTCTAGAATAATTTTTTTACCTTTCCTAATGATAAAAATATATAAATTATTTGATATTTTAAAAATATAGAATAATGTGAGGCAGCAAAGCACCCACAATATCATTGAGGTTAGGAAACTGTTAATTCTTCTATGTAGTCTTTCTTGTCTTCTTTGTATACATCATTTTTATACGGCGTCCTTTCTGGCTGATGTTTTAAGGTAAAATGGATATAACGAGGTCACAGAGCCATTGGAACAACTGAAGGAAGAGATTTTAAGACTGAGCTTTTGGAAATAACTTTAAGGCAAAATAGAAATAATGAGGTCACAGAGCCATTGGAATAACTGGAAGCAGAGATTTTAAGACTAAGCTTTTGGAAATAATTTCACGTTTATCCTATTCTCTTTCCAAGTTGGGTTCATAAAACTTAGATTGTACACAGGGCATTGCTTGCAAGGGTGTATGGGAAACGTAGTTTTTAATGCACCAAACCTTTTCTTGTGTATTGATTTTTGTGGTTTTCTTTTGTCTGGACCTCTCTTTCTGCAGCTGGCTCTACAACTAACCTATTGACATATTTCAAATCTCAGTTCAAAAGTCACCTCTGATGAGATGAGAGACTTTATCTGCTCACTGACTCACAGGTTGCCTCTCCCAGTTACTCTACCTTATTACCCAGTTTATTTTCTTTGTAGCATTACTGACAATCTGTAATTATTTATTTATGTCTCTTGGCTGTCTCTGCTACTAGAATGTAAGCTCCATAAAGGCAAGAACTTTGTCTTTCCATACTGTATCCTCAGTACCTAACATTTTGCCAGGGCTTTATGTATTTTATATACATTTGTAATATGATCAATTCACCAAAAGTTATACATTTAGTTTCTTTCCAGTTTACTGTAAGAACTGCAATGAGAAGCATCTTTGCATAAAAATATTTGGCTACATTTCTGATCATTTTCATAAGATAGATTGATAGGAGTTATTGAATTGGTAGGTATGGAACATCTTACGTCTTATATTTGCCAAACTGCTTTATAAGAATATGGTTCTATTTACCTTCCTGCCAGTAAAGTGTGAGCTTCCATTTTATCACATCATCACTGGAATTGAATATTTTCATATTTAAATATTTGCTAATTTTTCTCACTAAAGCTTAGAGGGTTGTTTTCTGATAAATATTTATTAAGCTTTATTATATTATGGATATTTATGCTTGGTCATATTTTTGATATAAAATTTACATTGTTTTATTCTATGTTAGAAGTCTTAAATTTATATGTAGTGAAATCAATTGATTTTTTCTTTGTGATTTCTCTCATTATTAAGAAAGTTTTTGTCCAGAGCTCAGATGAATATTCCATATTTGATTCTTTGATCTTTTCAATGTTTCAACTCTTTGAGAAACTTTTTAAATCAAATTTATTGTAATAAACTGTATTTTAAGGTTTTAAAAAAAATTCTCTCCTTTCCCAAATTTGAAACTGGTTCCTATTAGTATTGAACATTGACTTATATTAATAGAAAACATTGGCTAAGGAGCCAAACATAAATCACAGACAAAAAATAAAATAAAATAAAAGTAAAGCTTTTATATCTGTCATATTAGTCCATTTTCACACTGCTGGTAAAGACATACCCAAGACTGGGCAATTTACAAAAGAAAGAGGTTTAATGAACTCACAGTTCCACATGACTGGGGAGGCCTCACAATCATGGTGGAAGGCAAGGAGGAGCAAGTCATATCTTAATGTGGATGGTGGCAGGCAAAGAGAGAGTTGTGCAGGGAAACTCCCATTTTGAAAACCATCAGATCTCATGAGACGCATTCACTATCACCAGAACAGCATGGGAAAGACCTGCCCCCATAATTCAATCACCTCTCACTGGATTCCTCCCATGGCACCTGGGAATTGTGGGAGTTACAATTCAAGATCAGATTTGGGTGGGGACACAGCCAAACCATATAGTCTTTTATATCTGTTTATTCTTGCACCAGCATTAAGCAAGTCTGAAAATCACATTCAAACACTCATCCCTCATTTTGATTTTATTAACAAACATGAAATAATATTCTATCCAGGTTCTAAATTGAATAATACCATTGGTCCCGGTTTACTTAGCACATGTTGTGATTGTTTCAATATTAACATACATTCAATATCATTATTATTGTTGTATGGTAAGGTTTGTACAAGGACCTAATTTCAAGTTTGAAACTGATCATAGTGACTTCCCAAAGAAAAAAATGAATGGGGAAATTTTGGTTTTAGTGATGCACAAAGCCAGTCATCCTCTGTGTCTGATTCCAGGGTGAACGGAAAAGATTTCCCATAGTCTCTTTAAAGTTTTAACCTATCAAATAAACTCCTTTAGTCTAATCTCTATGAAAAACACCATTTCTCAACTTTCCTGTTATTAACTTCATGTCAGAATTCAAATCCCCAATGTTTCAAAAAATATTATTGGTTACTATAACAGTTAACTTACTTAATTTAACAGCGTGCCTTCCTAGACATAAATTATGGAGTGACCTTGAAAGAACAAAAGATACTACAAAAAAGAAATCCAATTTCTTTTCTTTTTTTTTTTTTTTTAGGGGTACTAGCTTTAATTAATTTATCTTTTAATTTCAGCTTTCGTTTTAGATATAGGGGGTGTATGTGTAGGATTGTTACATGGGTATATTGGAGCCAGGTTGTGAACTTAGTATCTAATAGGTAGTTTGTAAAGCAGTGCTCCCTCCCTCCATCTCCACCTCTAGTAGTCCTCAGCATCTGTTATATCCATGTTTATGTTCATATGTATTCCATGTTTAGCTTCCACTTACAGGTGAGAACATATGGTATTTGGCTTACTCTTCCTGTGTTAATTCACTTAGGATTATGGCCTCCAGTTTTATCCATGTTGCTTCAAAGAACGTTATTTCATTCTTTTTTATGGTTGTGTAGTATTCTGTGATATATATGTACCATATTTTCTTGATCCAATCCACCATTGATGCCATTGATGTGTACGTAGGTTGATTCCATGTTTTTGCTATTGTGAATAGAACAGCAATGAACATATGAGTGCAACATAATGATCTATATTCCTTTGGGCATATACCTAGTAATGGGATTGCTATGTCAAATGGTAACTCTGTTTTAAGTTCTTTGAGAAATCTCCAAACTGATTTCTAAAGTAGCTGAACTAATTTATATTCCCAGTAAGAGTGTATGAGTTCTCTTTTTCCTGCCAGCCTTGCCAGCGTCTGTTGTTTTTGGACTTTTCGATAATAGCTACTTTGACTGGTGTGCAATGGTATCTCATTGCGGTTTTGATTTGCATTTCGAGGGTGATTAGTGATGATGAGCATTTTTTCATATGTTTGTTGATTGCATACATATCTTCCTTTGAGAAGTGTCTGTTCATGTCTTTTGCCCACTTTTTAATGAGGTTGTTGTTTTTTGCTTGTTGATTTGTTTAAGTTTCCTATGGATTCTGGATATGAGACCTTTGTAGGACACATGATTTGTGAATATTTCCTTTTGCTGTGCAGAAGCTCTTTAGTTCAATTAGATCTCACTTGTCAATTTTGTTTTTGTTGCAGTTGCTTTTAGGGAGTTGGCCATAAATCCTTTACCAAGCTTGATGTTGATAAGGGTATGTCCTAGATTTTCTTCCAGGAACTTTATAGTTTGAGGTCTTACATTCAATTTTCCTAATTTATTGTTTTCTTTCTTAGAATAATCATTCTCTTCTACTCCAATTTGAAAAAATGAAACTTCAGGAGTAGAAAGGGAAATGATTGTAATTTGCAGAAAGTATGGGTTCACCTATGTAGGCCTTACCAATGAGAACTCTTAAAGAAACAGCCTTTGAGTATATAGTACTGTGGCACACACCCCTAAGGAACCCTCTATGATTCATGCCCTTGTATAATTCCTTTCTCTTAAGTAGAAGCTGGGACTTGCCTTTAGCCACTAGAATATGACAAAAGTGATGGAATGTCACTCAGTGATTTTGTTAACTTACACACAAAGATGAAAGGATTTTTGCAGAAGTATTAAGTCCCTAGCTTTTGTTTTGAGCTAATCTAAAGAGAAATTTTACTGGGTGGGGTTGACGAAATCCGGTAAGCCCTTTAAATTAGGAAAAGCCAGGCCTGCCCTGAAGTTAGAGATTCAAAGCACAAGAGACTCTCGCCCTCCTTTCCTGGCTTTGAAGAAGCAAGTTTTCATACATCCTACAGTCAAAAAGAAATGGATTCCACAAACAACCTGTGGTTGCTGGGAGGTAAAGCCTTCCCTGTTCAAGCCTCCAGATGAGAATGCAGCCAGACATGCACCTTCATGTCAGCTTCCTGAACAGAGAACCCACCTAAGTTGTGCCCAGACTCCTGATCTGCAGAGCTGTGAGATCATGAATAGATGTTACTCTAAGCATCTTGTTTGTGGTCATTTGTTATGCTACAATGGAAAATGAAAACAAGAGGTCTCCTTGATGGCATCAGCTAAGGGAGGAAGAATTCCTTCTCTCAGACATACCAAAATGTGCAATTTCTTTTTCAGTCTGCAGATTAATTTGAATGTTGTCATTCTCATTTAAAATGATGTTCATGTCTGAAGAACCAGTATGTTACTCCTTGTACTTCTTTCTTTGTGGACTGTTTTTATAAAGGGACACTGATTAAAAAATGTCAGAGTTTTCTTGAAATAATACCCCTCTGACTAATAGTAGAAGTTACTCCTGTGGATTTTGAGTTTCTTTGTAATTCGACTACTCATCCTATTTTTTCTATCCTCATTTATGTCATTTTACTTCCAAGCTCAGATGGATATCCCTCTTCCACTTGCCTTTGTGTTTGATGATCTGCTCTGTTATGCTGCATGTTATTTCTACTTTGCCTTTGCCTGGTTATTTCTGTATTTCTTCCTCACTTCTCACTTATTTCTATTTTTATTCCCATTCTGGGTCCACTCATGCTCCTCCTCAGGCCACTCACCATGCAGGAAATTTCTGTCTCCACGTCTCTTTTAAGATTTACCTCTACTTAAGAATTTCCATTTTCTGAATGATGTTTCAAATTTAGAAATGTGGATTTAGGTCTGTTTGCCTTGTGAGATTTATGTTTCACAAATTTACTTATTTTCCTTGAGAAGTAGTGAACAAATGGTTGTGTAACCTTGAGTGGACATGAAGCTTTTCACTGTAATTGGATGCAGACTGTATTTAAACATCTCATCCAAGATCTAGGACTGTGGGATTGTAATTCATAGGTTGTGAGTGAGCACAAGGACCATTCCCGTGGGATGGTTGACTCTTTGTTTTGAGAGCCAGAGTACTGCAAGGAAATTTAGTTATTCTTTGACTGGAAGATGTCTTTTCTGTTCTGAATGTTGTGAGGTACGTGGATTCTTATCTATGATTACCTTCCCTTAAGTCAATCTGCATGCCAAAGCCTCACCCAGGTCCCGCATCTGTGCCTCATTCTTGGAAGCTGGGATTCAGAATATATTATAACAGAATAAGTTATAAAGATTGCTTGGGTGTTTCCTGTACCAGGACATAGCAGTGGTTTGGTGTCCTGCCCATTTGTGTGTCAGGAAATTCTTTTGTTTGTGCTGGTGAATTTGTTTTGTCTGGGGCTTCTTTCTTTGCTGAAAATCTTGCATTCTTTCACTCGGCAAGCATGTTGTCAACAACATTAACTTGCAAACACTATGGGTCCACCTATTTAGGCATTATCAATGAGAACTTCTAAAGGAACAGCCTTTGAGTGTACAGTACTATGGCACACACCCCTAAGGAACTCTCTATGAGTAACAGTTTTGTGTAATTCCTTTTTCTTCAGTGGAACCTAGGACTTGCCTGATATTCCAGAGAGTGTGAAGAGTGATATTGAAAAATAAAAATGAAAAAGTGTTGCCCCCATAGTATGTAACAAATGCCTACCAGATGTGACAGATGTGAGCTATACTGTGAAGGTGATATTGATGAGTCTGGGTAGGTGTGCAACTGCTTATGGCATAAGGCAGGTACAAAGTAAGACCAGTAAGACTAAATCAGAATTACTGGGTATGAGGCTTGGGGATCCAATAAGCCTCCCAAGTGATGCCTATGTACACTGAAATTTAAGAAAATTATTACATCGTGCCAAAATTTTGTTGTTGATCATGATGATCATGGTAAGACAAAATACCAAAAAAATTTATCCAATGTATTATGTCTTTAAGAGAATGTTACAATTTTAAAAGAGAAATTATATACTCCTTACAATAATTTTCATTAATCAAAATTACTTATGGCTGCAATTACTCTGCCTTTATAATGGTCTTGCACTTCTAAGTCTAAAGCCTTTAAAATGGTCAGTAATAATTATACTTCAAATTAATGAAGAACCATTGACCCAATGAAATCAAGTTCTGAAATTGACCTACAAGTAATGAATTCTTAACAAGGATGCATTATTCACATCTGCAGTAATTATTTTGCACCAATAATATTCTAGACTTAAATGATCTTGGAAAATATCATACATGTAATACTCCTGATCTCAAACAACTTAGCAATGTAGAATTATTTTTTATTTTTCTACAATAACTGAAAATGAAGGGCATATATAAATAAATATATATATAGTATTTATTTATTCAATGTGAATTTCATCATATGAAGTTAATGCCCTAAATTTATTATCTTCTGCATTATTGTGGCTTTGTATTGTGATAGTTAAAATATTTCTAAACACATAAACATATGATCTGTGTTTCCATTTGATGATCTATAAATGAGACACATTCTAAAATGAGACAAAATTACCTATATCCTAAATATTCTATCCTAAACATCCCCGTATTCTTGCATTGTATGAGGAGGTGTGTTGGCTGGTGTATGCTAATTTAATAGTTAGATATAAATTCATTGCTTGATGGAAGATAAAGGGAAACTTGCAGTTGAAAGCGGTCAGAATGTTGACATCTGTTAAAAATTTGCTAAGTTTCATCATTGAAATTGCCATGACTTAGTACCTTAGAGGGAATAATTATCTCCCTTGGAAAAAACTAATCACTTTAGAAGTGCATAAACTCTTCTAAGTCACAAAGGTACTGTTTGCTGAATGACATTGAATTATTACTATTATTTTTTGGTTAGGAATCATTTTTAGGAGATAATTTATTTCCTAAAGTCTCTCATTTCTTCTTTAATGTCATTTGTGTAGCAAGAGATATTAACAAGCTAAGTACTCTACAAATGATGAGAAATATAAAAACAAATTAATTATATCTATTAATAACCATATCTTAATATTACGAAATTTCCATATTTCTCCCCCTAGCTGTTGTCAAAATCACATCTATATATTGTCTCAATTTCAATTCCTTTGTTATCTCTCACATATGAAAGTTTAACCTTGAACCTGAAATGACCACTAAATATATTGTCTTAAAAACTGGAAGACACATAGGTGTGGCATGTGTGTACCCTCACTTATTCGAACTTAGATGACTTCCATTCTTTCCATCCTTGCTCCTGAGGTCCCAGGTAGGGGAATTTGGGTTGTACTAATAAGCACTTTAATATTGGCCACCAGAGGGCTCCCATATTCCTTCCATCTAAGTATGAAAATACAAAGTGCAACTGACATAAAGTTCGCCATCAAATAGAAAATATTATAGGAATTTATAATATAGTTCTCTGTTCCAAACCTTTTGTGTTCTTATACAAAATACTTTGAATGAACAAACTTGGGATGCTCAACACTGTCATTAAAATAAAGTTATTAAATTATGTTTGGTTTTGTCTTTGTTTTTGGAGGTTATGGTAAGACTTATAATAATTGGTGGTTCCACATTTTAAATATTAATGTTTGTAAATTTGGATGTAAATCCATTATTTATATATGAATGATGTAAATATAACCGATTCTAGTCATTGGAGTATAATTTTTTTTTTTTTTTTTTAATCACAAGCTAGCTATATAAATAATCCTCAATTAAAACTCTGGGTATTTTTTTTAGCCCAGAATTTTGATGGTACACAAAACTTTAGACAACAAGATGGTAGGGTTTCTTTAAGTGTGTGTTGGTAGTAAGAAATAGTTCCATTGGAGAACAAAGAATTGCTTCCTTGGTGAGTCTTTCCACTAGTTCCTGTTGGGTTGTGTTAGCCAAGAACTGTTTGCAGTTACTGAGACATGCCGGGATACCTCTCAGGGTTTTAGAAGCAGCAAAGGTATCTGCCATTTTTTTGTTTTTCTTTTATTGATGGTAATTTGTTTGGTTTTGTACTGACCAAATGCTGTCCAAAATATTTATGTATGCAGACATATTTTTGCTATGCAGTAGAGGGTAGGATTAGCCAACAGTGAAACTGTTGTAATTGACAGTGGAACAAACTTTGAAGTTTCTTTAGGAACTCTTTGAATCTACGTGAAACATTTCATATAAGTCATTAGATCTTCTCTGGGTTGCACTTTTAAAACTACAATTCATTTATCATCAGTAACCGAAAATGGCATTTAACCAGTCTACCTTTTTCAGTTGCTTTTCTTCTAGAACACATTACTTATTATTTCTGCACTAAAAGTGCATCAAAGAGGATAACAACATGGAAGGCCTGATTAACTAACTCAATTATACACCCACACCTAGATGCTGTCTTTTTGACTGTGAGACTGCAATATTGTGTGGCAGAAGAAAATGAAACAATCTGTTCCCCTTTTTTATCCATTGTGTTATTCTGGTCTGAGAATTATTGATTGTACTTTTTCTTTAGAGAAAGAGAATAAAAATGAGCTAATTTTGGTGTACTTTGTATTTATTGAAATAGTTTTACAGCAGTGTTTTGAATTATGTTTTGGTACGTGTTTTTAAAATGGTATTTCTGAAAGCGGGCTTTCTTTGTTTAAATCCTCCTCTGTCCCATCTTTTGCTTTCTCTTCATGAGACAATTGTGATTGAAAAGCACTCTAATTTCTAGGGTTAGATTATCATGTCTAAATGAAATGTGGTTATAAAACTATCTTTGTGTACAATCTATTTTGGAAATTCAAATAGTTTTTTTCAGAATCACATAGTAACAAATCCAGTCCAGTTTGTCCTGATGATTCAATGGGATTTTGATTTGATAATATTCTCCAGGCATTTGCAGTCAATTTCTGCTCAAGGAAATCCACAATATTGCAACTAGTAATTGACTGCATTTTAAAAATATGCACAAGTAAAAGAAAAGATTTAAAAAATGCAACCACCAATTTTGGTAGTGATTGGATATTATTATAGCCCACAAGCTAATTGTATTATGTTCCTCTTAGAAGTCTTCAAATTAACAAGCAAATTCTCTGGATTAGATAGATTTTATTCAGGAACATCTTTGTTAATTGTCATATTATTTCTAAGTTTATACTGTCTAGGAATAAAAGGTACCTGGAAATGTTTTAATTAGTATGTTCACACAATTCCATGTAAACTGATTTGGGTTCCTAAGTTTCCTGAATAATTGCTCTAATTTTGAAATTTAGCATGCTTAGATACCACTCCAATTGTATGTATTTACCACTTAGAGAGAAAGTTTATTCCTATCTAGCCTGTGTGAAATCAAATTGGCAGAGAATGAACTTTGGCTTAAAAGCTTCTCCTGACATTTATTTGCAAAGGTTTCTATGGCCAATATTCTTGCACTCAAGGTGACATTAAGCTTCCTTGGTCACTAGGGAGAAATGTGGCTTTTCTCTTCACTGATTCTGAGTATGAGAAGAAAAGAATGACTTGAGGATATGCCAACCTCACCTTGCCTCTGTCTGCCCCTAGCAATATTTGATATTTACATTTCTGGCAAGAGACCAAAAAAGTGAATTCCCAACATGGAGAGACAGTGGCGAGGGAGAGGACCTGCATCACCCAACTCTTAAATCCTACATCAGTACCTGTTCCTAAAGCTACCAATGGTACCCAGAGACCTTCCTATCTAAAGCTATTGATGCTTTTTTTTTTTTCCCCAAGAGTTTAAGACCTCTCAAACAAAAAACAAACATGAAATTTAACTTAGAATACTGGTGCTTAATTGTGGCTACACATTACAGTCATCTAGGGGTGCTTTTTAATTCCTGATACTCAGGTTGCATCACTGACCAATTAAATCAGAATGACTGGGATTCAACCAGACATCAGTAGTTTCCTAAGCTCTCTCTCATGATTGTGACTACACTATGGGTTGAGAAGCACTCAAAGTTTGAGAACCATGTCTTGTAAACCAGGACCACTAAATGATATCATAATTCTACATCCTGATGTGTGTAAAGGATAAGGATCTTACACTGCAAATCCAGATGTTCAAGAAATACAGGTTGATTATGAGTTCTGTGGTCCAAATTCTGTAATTCGGCCAGTGTGGTGAAGAGTTAATCTTGGCCAATTCAGGATTCTTCCTTTCCATAAGAATGCAAGTGAATTTCAATGGGTTTAGAGGATGATACAGTGTTTGGGGGTAGGGCTGGAGAGGACTCTGTCCTAGGTGGCTACTTACCTGTGCCAGCCTTGCTGAAATGTGCACCAAGGCATCTGTCCAGGGCGGGTCAGTGTTGGCCCAAGTCCCCACAGCACTGCCCCTTTACCGCACCTACAGGCCATTTTCCTTCCCCCATGCCACGTTATGGCATGAAGTGAGCTGGCGTGTACCTGCCATGAAGTGTCCCTCAAAAATTTTTCCTCTTCAGTCTTCCCCACACTTGAGAAAATGACATGTTTGCTGTTTCTCAGAGATTTGACCTCAGATGAAAATGTTAAGAAAGGAACCAATCATTAAACTGGGACTCCTGGTCAGTACAACCAATGTTTGCTCTTCTTTTTAAAGGAAAAGCTTGTAAATTGTTTTTTCATTTATAAGGAACCGTAAAATCATGCATTTTTGTCCTGAAGGAACTTTTTTAGCATGTAATAATTTGATTAAACATAATCACTAAAAAGTATATTACCATCAATTTTTATGTTAACATACATAATACATAAAGTATTCATATGCATACATTGTTATGTTCCTGGATAAATCTAATTCATCTCTGTTTTCCTAAGGTACTTTTGTCATGTGTCTAAACAGTAAGAGTCACATTTAAAATGGCATCAACTGATGTCTACTCCAGAGTATTTATCTTAATCCAATCAGCATTATTGCTCCTCTAATTCTGAATCTTCTTAATTATTGATTTGGATTAATTACTTGGTGAACGTTTAAAGCCAATTCAAGGTGAAAAAAAGAACAGTATATTGATTAGCACCATTACTGAGTATATCATCTCAGTTTGTCTTAGACAGGGATCCCCCAGGTATGTATAATATTGGCCTTGAGAAAATGTAATTTTGTCATACGAAGTCTAAGTCAAATAATGGCATTTATGTTTTTATCAATGTAACAATAATTTACATTAGTTATGTTCTTACTATGTGTTGGAGACCATATTAGTATACTGTAAACATTGTCTTGTTTAATCAAATAATCTCATGGGGATATTTACTATTTTATCTCCATTTCACAGTTGAGGAAATTGCTCAAATCACTTTTCCAATTACTCAGTTACCGCAGTTAGGACTTGCAGTATGTTTTCAGCCATTATACTTAGGCATACAAATTGAAGGCAGTTCTTCATGTTTTAAACTAATTATTGTAAAGACAGATACACGCACACCCACATGCAGAACATACTCCTTTTTCTAGTAGGTACTAAACTTCAAAAATAAAGTTAGTGGTATGCATTAAAAATACATATGTTCAAATCCATAATGGAATATCAAGGGGAGCCTGGAAATATTTTGGAAATAAACTTTTTTGGGGGTAATATGAGAGCTAGTACCCAGGTCTCTGCAAAAATGTTTTTGATGTGAGAATACTGCACTAAGGGCACCATAGTCTACCCCAGCGCTGCCTGATACAGCTATATGCAGTGAAGAAAATGTTCTTCATTTGTAATGCCCAGTATGGTTGTCTGTTGAGCACCTGAAATAAGCATAGTGCAAACTGAAAACTGAATTTTTAATTTTTAAAATCTTAATTAGGTTAAATCTAAGTAGTCATATGTAGCTATTTGCTACGGTACTGCAAAGTGCAGGCTAATCTGTACTTACTCTACTTCTTTCTCTATCTCCCTTTACTCCCACCGCTCCTTCCTTCCTGCCTGCCTGCCTGTCTTCCCTTCTTCCTTCTTTCCAGTAAAGAGAATAAACAAAGTTTGGAACAGACAAATAAAAGTTCACTTTTTAATAATAATCTGAGTAAACGTATGAGCTTTTCCTTATTAAATGCAAACTGTAAATAACAACACCTACTTAATATCATTATTTTTAGGATTAATGAGATAAATAATAACAGGTCCTTATGATGGTAATTTTTTAGAGCTAATTACATAATATATGTAAAGCATCAAGTAGACTTCCTGCTATAAATGATGATCCATTGGTGATGATAATGATTATGATGATGGTGATACTGATACTAATGCTGTATTCATTTAGCAAATGGGATAGAAGGAGGTCCCCATTTCTACATCAGTGTCTCGTGTGGTAAAAAGAGTCAGATCTTTACTCATTGATGTAGTAATATATTTTCTGTCAGTAAAGCCATGTGTGTATACAGTGATTTATGAGTATGGGGTAACTGCTCATGTTTGAGCATGTCCATATGCTTTTTGAGCATATGATTGAAATATTAGGCTTGTGTTACTAGTAATAAAATGAAAATCCATTGAGAGGGATTTGCTGCAGATCACATAGAGTTTGTACTCAAGTTTCTGTCTTTTTTTCCCATCTACTTCTCTTTCTGTGTTATCATAGTTCCCATAAAAAATAATATGAAAGACTGTAAGATTTAATGAAAAACATAAATTTGGGGGGATTTCTTCACAACTTTTTGATACAAAATAAATAAATAAGATATTAGAATCGGTGGTTAAGTACGATCAAAACTCCAGATGAGATTATTCTTCGCATCTCTTTTTTAACCAATTATTAGCAGTGCTTTTTAGAAAGAGGCATTTATTTTGTTTAACCTTGCAGTGAGAGAGTTTCAGGCCCAGTTTTTTAAATGAGTGCAGTAGTAGCCGATGATAGAGAAAATCCAGTATTCCTAGGGAATAAAAACGGAAGAAGTAATCGTCTGGCCTGGACGTATGTATCAGCATGACTAAGTCATGTATGGACTTCCATCTTGCACTGTTGCCATAGTTCCATGGAGGTGATGGGATCCAATCGTGTTCTTAAAGGATAACCACTGCTCTGCTCAGGGCACCCTGCTGTCTCCATGGGGAATACTGGAAGGTTGTGAGCCACTGCAAGGCTGCCTCGCTGTAACCAAGGGATTTAGCAAATGCTAGGAAAGAAAAGCAAATTTAAGCTGAGAATGCAAGTCATTTGCTGAGACACCAAAACAAGAAGAGAAAAGCCAGAGGATTGCTGGACACATCACAAACCTATGGGGCCTAAAGGAGGTGGAAATGCAGCATGTTAGAAGCCAGATGTGCTTCCATTCAAACTCATTGGTGGCAAGGGCCTGAGCAGGAAGTGGTAATGAGTCATAAGCAGGATGATGCAATATTAACCCACATCTCTCAGAGGGCTTGAACATAGTCCTTTTGTAGCTGATTCCTGTCTTAGATCAAAATGCCCACTGAGAGATAGGATTTTGACAGAAATAAAATAATAAAGGGTTACCAAGTGAAAGAGGGATAAAAAGGGCTGGAATGGAAAAATATGTAGTACATTTTCAAACTCTGGGTAGTTTCGAAAGAAGAGAACTTTGCTAATGTGAGAGCTGTGTTTGGGGCATAGAGTCTGAAATAATATTGGAAAGTTATTCCTCATCCTTTTATTCACTCATTATTTCACTTCTTCGTTCATTTCCAGGCATTTTTCTAGAAGCAGGGGACATAGCAACAGATACAACTGATGAAAATCTCTGCTTACATGCAGCTTTCATTGTAATATGGGAAACAGACAATAAGTGAGAAAAGAAGTGAAAAATGAAGTAGGTTAGATAGTGATAAATACTATAGAAAAATTACATGGCAGGAAGGATCAGGGATTGTTGGGCTGATGAGAGCAGCAATTTTAAACTGGGTGGCCAGGGAAGGCCTGCAAATTCAAAAGACCTCACTTTTGTGTCCAGGGAACAACACAGAGACCAGTGTGCCTGGACCGAAGGGAATGAGAGGGAGAGTGGGAGGAGATGACGTCAGAGGAGCGATGGGTGGGGACAGAGGATGCCGTGGAGTCTCATGGAACCAGCCTCAAGACCTGGACAGAGGAGGATTGTTTCTCCACACTGGGCAGCATGGAGAAGGCCTTGTTCCCTGTGTGATCCCAGCGGGAATGCAGAACAGCACCCTGCCCTTTTCCTAACTATCCATTTGCAATCCGCACAAGTAAGATCACAACAGCTGACCCTCTAGACTAGTTCTTTTCCTCCCTCCCTCCCTTCCTTCCTTCCTTCCTTCCTTCCTTCTCCTTACCTTTCCTTTTCTTGCTTTTTTTCTTTTTGGCTTAAGCAACAGAAATTCATTTCCTCATAGTTCTGGAGGCTCAGGTTCAAGATCAAGGTGCTGTTAGGATTGGCTCTAGGTGAGGCATCTCTCCTTGGCTTACAGAGAGTACCTCCTGCTTTGTCAGCAACATGGTCTTTATGCTCACAGTGGCAGAGAGAGAGAAAGAGAGAAAGAGAGAGGGAGAGGAGGAGAGGAGAGAAGAGAGAAGAGGTTGAGTGCTCTGGTGTCTTCCTATTCTTATAAAAACACCGGCTCTATGAGATCAGGGCCCCATCTTATGATGTCATTTAACTTTAATTATCTTCTAAAAGGCCTTGTCTCTACTTACAGCCACACTGGAAGTGAAGACTTCAACATGCAAATGTTGGGGGGGACACAATTTAGCCCACAATAGTATATGAACTAAAATTGTAGCATTAAAAAATTCTATATTGTACTAAAGACCTTACAGACTAGTTACTTTGCATCCAGAAAGCTACACTAAAAGAAGGAGAAGAGGAAAGACACTCTTACTATTCCCTCCCTCCATTGGGCCAGCCCTGGAGGTTATGATTTCTGTTACTCTTAACACATATCATAGAGAAATTTGAGTTCATCTGCGAAGAGTCATTTAAGCCTTCTGAGAAGAAATATACCTTGATCAGAACCATGATTTAGGAAGATAAACATGAACTGCTTTGTGGGAGGTAGGAAGATTAGGAGAAGGGAGACTTATCAAGTAGATTTTAGAGTACTCTAAGAAAAATGCGATGTGACTATTATGTGGGACATTGGCAGAGGTTTCCTCAGTCAGCACATATTTATTGAGTGTCTATGATGTGCCTGTATCTGCTGTAACACATTTATATAGTTCTAGGTGCCAGGAACAAGTCAGGGCTCTTTGTGCTCATGCTATTTGTCTTTGATAAAAATGATGAGAAGTCAGATTTGAGGAGCTTTAAACCCAGACACAAGAAGATGTTGTTTTGATCCAGGCAGACAAGAGGCAGAGAGCAAGCACAGAGAGTAGGAATGGAATAAAGTCTTGGAGTTAGGACAATGAAGCAATATCTACAAAGGACAAGAAAGCCTTTGGTTACATAGCTGTGAGAAAAATAATGCCAAATGGACAGACATCTCAAAATGCATTCCTCTCTCGTCCAAAGATTTCACCTCAGATCGCTCAGGGATGTTTTTTCTTTTAGGCAAATTAAAAATGTAGACAAATGGAAATAATGCTGCTTTATGAAAATTCAATCTTTAGCTACCTTTCTTAGTACATATCTGTTCTATGAAACAAAAGTTATTTGTCCATCCTAGCTCCATTTGTCCTTGAAATAAATATTTGGCCCTAGCTCCTGGATTTCTTAGGAAATTCAATTTATTGCTGGACATGTTTCAGTAATCTGTGAATGACCCCAAATTACCTGTTCATAAGAGAAGGCCAGGCCTGGATGACAAACACAGAAGCCTTTTCATTTTTCCCATGACTTCCTTTTTTTTTGGCAAACCATCCTCTTTGTGAGAGTCCGCCTCCAAATTGGATTAGAAGATGTCCTGGGGCGTGCAGTTCACCACCCACTATATTGTGAGCTGAAAGTATTTTTGCTAACCGAATGTCAAATTAATGAGGTTTTGCTATCTATACAGCATATTTTGACAAAAATACTGTGTACCTTTATTGACAGTGAACCTTCTGCTTTGGAGTAATGCTGATCCTAGACTGCTGGTTTTTCATGTTAAAAAAGCCATAAACTTGTTATTAGTGCAGATGACTTCCAAAACGTCAAAACTAAAGATGTTGCTTATTCACTAGAGGAGTTTATGTTGTTCACATTTAAGATGACTTATTTTTATTCACTTGACAAAACTTTGAACTTAAAATGGATGCACACAAGCCAGTTCTTGGAGGGGTTGTGACTGTAGAAAGAAAATCAAATCATGTGCTCATGTGTTGCTCCATCATAGCAATCCTCAGTTTGGTCCCAGAAGCAGTGTGTGTCACTTCCAGGGATTCAGGACCAGGTGGTAGAAAGGATGGACATTTCATGCTGCCAGGAGCAACTGCTGTGTGGTCCAGGATGACTTTTCCAAAAGCTTCACTCACTGCTTCTCAGACCACGTCTGTTTTTGTAGAGGCAAAATGAGATGGCTGAGAGACTTGTAGACTCTGGCCAAATGAGTAGTCATTCCCTGGCCGTAAGTGGGCGAACGAGAGGTGACAGAACCATTTTTACTGCAGTGCAGTGTGATTAATCTGTGTCTTCTTAATGAGATGAAGGGGAGAAACAAACTTTTTTTTTTTTTTTTTTTTTTTTTTTCCTAGCTCTCCTCTACACTGCAGGTTAAACAACTTATTCTGGCAGAAGGTTGAAAGAAGGGAACAATTGCTCCTTTGCTAGAAATTCTCTGTGTTAGGAGCATAGCCTTTCAAAAAACAATGCCACTCATGATGTGCTTCAGATTCTATTTAATCATCTCACATTGCCCTTCTCCTAATTTATTTTATAAAAGAAATAAGTTCTTTTCTGGTGAGAGATGGATTGTAAAACTCAATGTATTCTTTTTCTTCTTTTTTTTGCAAGTATTCCTGAATACAAAACTAAAAATGACACTAGGGCTTGATATGTAGAGTAGACTGTGAAAAAAATGAATCCACATTTATTTGGGAAAGATATTGGTGGTCATTATGCCAATTGACATACTTATATAGCTGTCATTACTGATGTAATTTTGCATTTGTTTGTGTAATTATTTAATTAACATCTGTTTCTCCTACTGTAGAATCAGGTATATGTAGAGGTAATCACAGATGCATCGAGTCAGCACTGCTTTTGGAGGGCCACACACAACCTTGGCACACGGTTGGCACTCCATTTGTATGCTTGTTGGTGAAAGGATGAATGAATAACTACCTATTATTGAAATTTTATGCAATTTCTTTTTGTAGTGCTTGTCCCAACTTTTTTGAGTACCTCTAGCTATAGAGAAAAAGTTTTCTTCATAAGGGTGCTCAGTGTGTTTTAAGCAGTCTTGGATATTACACAGTTTTTTCTTTTATTGAACTGATACAAGCTCATATATAGACTTTACTATTTAAAAATAAAATAATTGTATACAGAAAAATGACTGCTATTAAAGGACAACCTTCTTTATGTAATTTATGTCCTGATTAATGGGCTTTTCTTGTTTGGGATTCATTCCTCTTCATTCAAGCACTGCTCACAAAACTTGATTAGTTGTTAATTACAAATGGCTAAAACTATTTTAAGAGAGAATTTTATTATGGAAAAATAAGAGTAGTATAAAAAGTCAATTGGGGTGGTCTTATCTATTATAACTAAGATAGAACTGACTCAAACCTACATTTTCGTCAGCTCCTTTTCCTATCTCTTTCTTGGCCCCCTTATTCTGGCTTTAGATTACTCTGAATAGATTACACAGGCACTTTTTTTATTGTGGAAAAAATTAGGTTTCTTTTTCTTACTCTTCCACTATTCCAGATGTATTCCATGTCTATTTTCAAATAAATGTTAACTATCTTGAAGAGAAATGCGTTACTCCCATAGACAGCACAAATAATTGCAATCAGTGATGTGTTTTACAGTTACTATTTCTATTTTAATTTTTATTTATTATAAAAAATAGGGGATATGTGCACACATGAAAACATTCTCATTTGTATAACATTAAAGTATTACAGTTAAAACTAAAGCCCTCTTTAAGCAGTAACACCTCTAGTCATTATTAAGCATTTAGATATATATGCATATGTACATATATCACTGTTTTATGGGTTTTGATATGTGGTACCTCACAACTCTCTTCTCTATATTTTTCCAAATCAATATCAGTTAATCATAAATTTTGCATTTTCATATGTGTATGTG
The DNA here is from genome assembly GCF_002776525.5 of Piliocolobus tephrosceles. Lineage (NCBI taxonomy): Eukaryota > Metazoa > Chordata > Mammalia > Primates > Cercopithecidae > Piliocolobus > Piliocolobus tephrosceles. Next base: position 12,159,667 of record NC_045455.1, on the reverse strand, counting down.
TATGTTCATATATATTTCTGATATACTTGTTTATTTTTACTTTTGAAAAATAACAACCCTATTTTGATTGCTTCACATCAATTCTTACCTTTAGATTGTTCTACCTTCAAATACAAACATTTTACTTGAAATTGTGGCAGTAAGAACTCTGGAGCCAAAGGCTAGTTTCTTTTTTTCTTTTGTCTTTTTTTAAAATACTTTAAGTTCTGGGATACATGCGCAGAATGTGCAGGTTTGTTACGTAGGTATACACGTGTCATGGTGGTTTGCTGCACCCATCAACCTGTCATCTACGTTAGGTATTTCCCCTAATGCTATCCCTCCCCTAACCCCTGGTGTGTGATGTTCTCCTCCCTGTGTCTATATATTCTTACTGTTCAACTCCCACTTACGTTTATTGCAGCACTATTCACAATAGCAAAGACTTGGAGCCAACCCAAATGCCCATCAATGATAGACTGGATAAAACAAACATGGCACATATACACCATGGAATAGTATGCACCATAAAAAAGGTTGAGTTCATGTCCTTTGCAGGGACATGGATGAAGCTGGAATCATTATCAGCAAACTAACACAGGAACAGAAAGCCAAAGGCTAGTTTCTAGGCACTCTTTGGTTTTAATTTTGAAATCTGAAAAATTAGCATTGGAGTTATGTATGTGTGTGTGTGTGTGTGTCTGTAAGAAAAGTACAATAAACACCTTTAGCACCCAAATTAAACACTAGTTAGCATTTTTCTATATGTTTTTATGTTTATTCATCTATAGTGCCATCATAGATTTATGTATTATCTGCTTATAATTTTTTTCTGAATTATTTGGTAAGTTGCAGATATCATGGCACTCTAACCCCAAATACTCAGCTTGCATCTATTAAAAATAAGAACATTTTCTTATATCATCACAATGCCATAATCATACCAAGAAAAATAACAACAATTTCTTATATAATCTAATATCTAAAGTAAAATTTTCCCATTGTTTCCAGAATATTTTTAAAGTGAATTTCCTTTTTATTCTATGCCAACCAAAATTCAGACACCCTATTTAGTTATGTCTCCTTAGTCTCTTTTTAAAAAAATCACATCTATTAAGCTAAAATTTGAATTCAATGAATCACACCCATTTAAAGTATACACCTTAGTGCATATTGGCCATACATGCATGTTTGATTCTACCTTCACAGTCAAGATACAAAACAACATCATCATCTCCAAAATACTTCCTCATGTCCCTTGACTATTCATCTCTCCTTCCATCAGCCCATAGGCAACCACTGAGCTAATTTCTGTTGTTAAAAGTTAGTTTGCATTTCCTACAATGTAATATAAAAGGAAAATGTACATTGTACTGTTCTGTGTCCAACATCTTTTGCTCTGCATGCTTTTGAGATTCATCCATGCTGTTTTGCATGTAGTATTACAGGTATGAGTATATCACTGTTTCTTTCACCATTCAACTATGGATGCTCATTTGAGTTGTTTCCATTTGAGGCTATTATGAATAGAACTATGATGTATATTCATTCCTAAGTTTTCATGTAGGCATGTGTTTTGTTTCTCTTGAGTAAATGTAATAATACGTTTAATTTTAGAAGAAACTATGAAACAGTTTTACATAATCCTTAACAATGTCTGAGAGTTCTAGTTACTCTGTATCTGTCAACACTTGGTTTTTTCAGAGTTTTAACTTAGCCATTCTAGTAATGTGCTCAAATTTCACTGATACCAAATTTCAGTTAAATTTTACTAGTATCAAATTTCACTGATAACTATGTTTTGAATATTTTCATATGGTTATTGACCACTTATATACATTCATTTGGAAAGTGAATGTTCAGATTTTATCATATTTATTTAGGAATTTGTCTTCTCATTACTCAGAACAGCATTTATATATTCTTGATAGGAATCCTTTGGCAGGTATACATATTGCAAGTAATTTTTCCCATTCTGTAGCTTGCCTTTTATTTTTCTTATGGTATGTTTTGAAGGTAAAATGTTTATGATTTTGTTAAAATCCAATTTGTAGATTATATTTTCTTTAATAGTTCATGTGTTTTGTCTGCTATGTAAGTAACCTGGTGTTTCCTTCTTGGAAAATATTTTATTACAAAGTTATTGTTTTTATTTCTTGTTTTTATTATATAAAAATATAGGTTTATTAATATTTAAAGGTTTTAATATTTTTATTTCTTTTTTGTCATTTTTTTTTCTGTCTTTCAATGAATTTATCCATTTAATGTAAGTTTTCAATTTATTGACATAGAGCTATTTATAATACTGTCTTTTTGACTTTATAATATTCAAGGAATCTCTAGTGCTCACTAAATATTATAATTTGTTGATTACTTTTGGTTTTAACACAAATGTTTGTGTACATTGTTGCTTATAAGTTTCATGGATCTTTCCAGAGAGTCAGCTTTTGGCCTCACTGATTTTTCTCTATGGTTTGTTTTTTCTTTCCTTTATTTTATCCCTTATATTTATTAATTTATTTGTGCCATATTGTGTTCTTCTTTTCCTAGATTCATAAGGAGAACTCTTAGATCATTGATTTTTAGCATTTTCTTATTTTGTCATTATTATTTTGCTTAAAATATTTTTAAAATTTATTTGTGATTTCTGGTTTTACCTATGGTTTAGAAATAAGTTGTTTGTTCTCCAGATACTGAATGTATATAATGAATGTTCTGTAAATGTCCTTAAGTGGTTCTTAAAATGAAAATAACAGAAGAGGGAGCTCTGTGAAGGTAGACAAGATATTCTGAACTTTAAAGTTATGTATCAAGTCATTTTCTATAAAAGTAAGCATAGCTAAATATTTAGGCCAAATCTCATGGTAAGATATTATAAGACAAAAGAGAATGAGACAAATAATTTCCCTAGAGGTAATAAAAACTAGTCAAATAAAATAAATTTTAAAAATCAACTTGTATTTCAAAACTAGCTATATGACATTAAGAAAATAATGCAAAACATGAAATAACATTATAAAACAGAATTAGAAAAACTCAAAAATTAGGCACTATAACATAGGGAAAAATAGAAATGAAAGAAAATAATAACTTCAGAAATGAAGACTAGAAATATCAGAAGAGCAAACACATGGATAATGCTTTAAGAAAAAACAAAGCTAAAAGTAGAAAAAAATGAGAAAGAGAAATGCAGAAAGAAATAAAAATAATTTGAGAGAGAAACGGAAACGTGTGGAATATGAGTAAAGAAGCTCTAAAATATGGATAGTAGCCATCTCTAAAGAAGAAAACAAAAGCAAGGGAAAGAACCGACACTAAAATCTATAATTCAGAAAAAGTTTCTGCAGTGAAAAAGAGATGAAAAAGATTTCAAACTACACGTTGAAACAGCCTACCAAATGCCACATTGACCAGAATTTACCAAGACCAAAATATGTTCTAATAAAACTATTGGATTCTAAAGAAAAATAAAAAATAATAATTGGGCATCCAGAAAGAATAGTAAGTGACACTGGAAAAAGAAAACTGTTAGCATCAGCATTTTTGGTAACTATACTCAGAAGAAAATTAGTCTACATAGTTCATGTGGTTTGGCTCTGTGTCCCCATCCAAATCTCACCTTGAATTATAATCCCCACGTGTTGAGGGAGAAACCTGGTGGGAGGTGACTGGATGCTGTTCTCATGACAGTGAATGAGTTCTCACGAGATCTGATGGTTTAAAAGTGGCACTTCTGCCTTCGCTCTTTCTCTCCTGCCGCCATGCAAGACTTGCTTTGCTTCCCATTCTGCCATGATTGTAAGTTTCCTGAGGTCCTGGAAGCCAAGTGGAACTGTGAGTCAATGAAACCTCCTTTCTTTATAAATTACCTAGTCTCAGGTATTTCTTTATAGCAGTGTGAAAACGAACTAATACAGCAGCTAAGATAATCAAGGGGAAAAAAACCGAATTTGTGAGCCAACAATTTTCTATCTAAAAAAATCACTTTGCAGTATAAAAGGCATAGACAAACTGTTATCTATAAGCAAGAACTCAGGGAATATTGAGTAATCTAATAAAGAAACAGCCGAAAACAACCAAAATGACTAGAGAGAAGAGACAGGTGGTACACATTAAACACTGGTGGGAAGCATTAAAAACATTGTTACTTATGTTGACAAGTCTTACTTTAGTACGAAGACTAGAACAAGTTTTCGTGTAGAACTATGACTGAATGCAGGTTAATGGGGAAAAGCATGAAATGTAATTATACATATATATACACAAACATATATAATATATACACATATATTACATATGTAATATATACATATATAATATATACACATATATAATATATATATGGAGAGAGAGTAGGTGAGAGAGAGAGAATTGCTGGACAACCAAATTACATTTTCACTTTAAAGAAAAGAATATACTATAGTGATGTCTACGAGTATCTTATAACTAAGAGTAATTATAATAATATTAGCAATTGCCTTGCTGCTTCTGTGCCAGGCATAATTGGATGCCGTGTATCAGGGTGATCCTTTCCTCACCCAGGGTTTTGCTTAGATGGTTCTCCCTTAAGAATGCTTCTGCCACTGTCTCCTAGTTTCATAGCCCTTCCCTTTTGATGGAAGACTTCCAAAACCAAGACTGAAAGTAAAGTTTGTTTGTGCTGATTTGTACTCTGTGGACACTTTTCTTGTAATAGAAATCAGTATTATTTTATTTTACATCCTGATATTTTATACATTTTATCTCAATGTGTTTGAATATGTTTGGCAATTTACATATGTAGCCTTTAGTTTACAAAAAAATTAACACAGATTAAATCTTAAATTTTATCTGATCTATAAATCAGCATATACCATGAACAGTCATAGCGAGTTGCTTGATTTCACTAAGGTTGTTGAGAAATGTTTTAGAAATGTAGGTATGGGTCTCTGACTACACTGATGAGATTTTGATTCCTTAGGTTGGCTAATGATCTAAAAACACGTTTTTGGGCTATGTCGCATGTGAGCAGCAACAGTTTCCAATGAAATCTTCTTGGACTATCAACTTCAAATCCTTGAAGGGCAAACCACACATGTACTTAGTGTCTGGTTGGGTCTAGATTCATCTTAAAAAATCGCTAAGAAAAGTAAAATCATGTTTGAAAGTCCATGGAGGTTTCTTGTCTTTCTTTCTTTGAACTACTAGAAGAGCTGCAATATAGGAAGAAATATTGGAGGATTTTTTTTTTATCTTAAAAACTTTGGAGGTATATAGGATAAACTTTCAATAATGGCTAAGTTTATGAAATTTAAGTGAAATGGGTATACTGTATACTTAGTTGTAACTGTTGATTTTACAAAAAGCTTATACTAGTTAGTTCTACTCAGAGATCGTCAATATTACTTTATGTAATTTAAATGACTTTAAAAGTTATGGAATATGAAAAAGTAAACAATTGTTTACATGATGTGTTTTCAGGGCTCTGATATTTCTGCTGCTACTACACTGAACTGCAGTTTAACTTAACTGTAACTTAAAGTTTCAGTTTCAGTTTTTGCTAGTCATTAACATTCATGTACTTATTCAGTTGTTAAATATTTATCCAAGTCCTACTTTTATGAGTTGATATTGTGCAGTTTTAAAGCAATATTCTGGAAAGGATTTAAAAAATAGCCATTAACAATATAGTGTGAGGTCAAGGTCAATGAGTAGGATTTTGTAGAATTGGAAGTAAGACATTTGCACTTGAAAACAGGGGTGCTTGGTTTCTGGAACTTGTTACACCCAATTACTTCATAGTGTATTTTTGGGGGGGGGGAATTTACTTTACCTCTTAAGTAATTTAGGTGTTTTATTAGTGATTTTGATTTTTCTTGAAGTTTTATTTTTGTTTTATTATTTATTTATTTATTGAGACAGAGTCTTGCTCTGTCACCCAGGCTGGAGTGCAGTGGCGCAATCTCCGCTCACTGCAACCTCCGCCTCCTGGGTTCAAGTGATTCTCCTGCCTCAGCCTCCTGAGTAGTTGGGATTACAGGCGCCTGGCACCACACCTGGCTATTTTTTTTTTTGTATTTTTTGTAGAGATGGGGTTTCACCGTGTTAGCCAGGATGGTCTTGATCTCCTGACCTCGTGATCTGCCCGCCTCGGCCTCCCAAAGTGCTTGGATTACAGGCATGAGCCACCACACCAGCCAGTTTTATACTTTTTAATTTACTCTCCAACATTCAAGACATTCAACATGCACATCTTGAAATTAAGTTGTATACCTCTATTTAAAGAACGAATTTTTCCAAGTTATTCCTTAGAAGTTGTTTATTTGAAGATATTATTTTTAATCATATGGTTGCTGTTGAATAAATTTTTAAAACAAAATATGTAAAGAAGTACACAAAATCATTTTCAGTAATTCTCTCCTTATCTAAGAAGGTAATTTCTGTCTTAAGAACCTGCACAGAGTAAATATTCAGTACATTATCTGTCAAGTAGTATGTTTATTCACTGCAAATTAAAAATCATCAAATTCGTAATTGTTCTGCTTAATAGATGCTTAACTATATTTTAGCAGATTCCAAATATATACTAATATATATTTTTGGAATTCAGCATGAGCATCTTTAGATGCTAATTGCAAGTTCATCTTTCTTCCTAAAATGTAAGTTCCGTGGATTATAAACATTATTCTTATTGCAGATTTTCTAAATAGTGTTTCTGCTGATAAGGTCTTCTTTACTCTCTGGTACTTAAGACTAGAAAGAAAAAAGTAATGTAACTGAACAAACGAAATTCTTCTTTGAACATGAAATTATCAAATGAAACTGTACATATGCAAAGGAATTTTAAACCATTGCCTTGCAAATGTCTTTTTTTGCATAACACTATTTTGATAAAATGAAAAGATTGACCAAAGTAACAACTCTAAATAATAGCATTTCACTGGCATAAGGATGATTGTAATTATCAGTGGAAGCCTAGAGCATTAGGTCCCAACTCCTAATATTAGTTTCAATTTTTATAGCGTGGTTGTTCAAAGACATGCAATTAAACTAACCTAGGATTATCAGAATAGAAAATAAAGAACTACTGTTGGAAACACAATTAACAATACATAATAAAGGGGCCATATTTCCAACGGCTGGGTGTTAAAATCAACATTGAGCCAAACTAAGCATAGGCCAAAGCTGAATGTCATCATCATAGGACACACTTCTAGGATTACAAGAGTGTATCTGAAAGTGACTAACACTTTAATGATATTAATTTTATCATTAAAAGGTTTTATGGTCAAATTTCAAAATCATGGCATTGTAATGTAGGGTGAAAGTTCCTCAGCACTGCCATGTGATTATTTCTGGAATGACCCTGCTGCACATTTGCCATTCTAAAGGGACACTGACTTTATTTATTTATTTATTTATTTGTTTGTTTGTTTATTTATTTATTTTTTATTATACTTTAAGTTCTAGGGTACATGTGCATAACGTGCAGGTTTGTTACATATGTATACATGTGCCATGTTGGTGTGCTGCACCCATCAACTCGTCAGCACCCATCAATTCATCATTTATATCAGGTATACCTCCCCAATGCAATCCCTCCCCCCTCCCCATGACAGGCCCCATTGTGTGATGTTCCCCTTCCCGAGTCCAAGTGATCTCATTGTTCAGTTCCCACCTATGAGTGAGAACATGCAGTGTTTGGTTTTCTCTTCTTGTGATAGTTTGCTAAGAATGATGGTTTCCAGCTGCATCCATGTCCCTACAAAGGACGCAAACTCATCCTTTTTTATGGCTGCATAGTATTCCATGGTGTATATGTGCCACATTTTCTCATCTGACAAAGGGCTAATTTCCAGAATCTACAAAGAACTCAAACAAATATACAAGAAAGAAACAAACAACCCCATCAAAAAGTGGGGAAACGATATGAACAGACATTTCTCAAAAGAAGACATTCATACAGCCAACAGACACATGAAAAAATGCTCATCATCACTCGCCATCAGAGAAATGCAAATCAAAACCACAATGAGATACCATCTCACACCAGTTAGAATGGCAATCATTAAAAAATCAGGAAACAACAGGTGTTGGAGAGGATGTGGAGAAACAGGAACACTTTTACACTGTTGGTGGGATTGTAAACTAGTTCAACCATTATGGAAAACAGTATGGCAATTCCTCAAGGATCTAGAACTAGATGTACCATATGACCCAGCCATCCCACTACTGGGTATATACCCAAAGGATTATAAATTATTCTACTACAAAGACACATGCACACTTATGTTTATTGCGGCACTATTCACAATAGCAAAGACTTGGAATCAACCCAAATGTCCATCAGTGACAGACTGGATTAAGAAAATGTGGGACACTGACTTTCAACTTGGGTCTCTGGAAGAGCCAGACCAACGTCTGCCAGTATAGCTTACTGCTAGTGGTCGTGTTGCAGTAACAACATTATCAAGCTTTTCTTCTTCTCTCAAAGAAAGTGATTCAGGTGATACTTTACTTCCTTTGCAACCCAGGGACTAGACACACTGTCTTCAAACAAATTTCTGTGCAGTGTTGGTATAAATGGTTTCTGAATATTTTTAGAAGCAGACTTAAAATTGCAGCATGATTTTTTATATTTTCCACAAATTCTCTTGATGCTTTACTCCTTCATTGAGAAACATAATCCTTAAAGTCTGGATCCTTCCCTATATTTGATGATAAATAAATATTAAATGTAATGGTTAAAACTTTTTTAATTAGAAGTTGTGTGTAAATCTAAACACTAAGTTTTGTTCATATTATTCACATTCTGAAACTGATTTGATATGATATTAAACTTTATAAAAGAGAAGATTTTGCAGCAGGTAATTGAGTATTATGATTTCCAATGCTGAAGTGCAAAAAGAGTTTGGCTAAGCATCTTGGCTAAGGCCTAACATTAGTGATTTCCTAATATGGTTCATAAAACATTCTTTTCTAATAAAAACAATCTATTTGGGTACTACATTGAACACCTTGAAATCAAAGAAGATTAAATATTCCATTAAAAACGTTAAATTAGTGAAGTAGGAAATGGTCCAATTGTTCAAATCTTTGCCTGTTTTCCAAGTTAAAAAATAAGAAGCCATTAAGGCAACAAAGAAGAAATAATCAGAGACAGAAAGGTATTCAGGAAATAGTGTGTCAGGGAAGACAAAGGTTGTTTTTCAAAGAAAAAATAAGTGGCCAACAGCATCATAATCAGCACAGTCTAATTATACAAATATAGACTATAGTTCTTGTATCCACAGCACAAATGTCATTGTCAACGTTGAAAAGAATAGGTTCAGGGAGTAATGAGACCGAAAGTTTGGAAGGGGAGAACCATTTATGGATGGGGAGGAAGGAGAAATAGCAGGTATAGGCTACTCTTTCCAGAAGCTTGGGTTGGGAAGGAAAGGATAAAACAAGAAATAGGTACATAAGTCTTAGAGTTGAGAAAGGTTGCTTTCATGTTTGCTTTTTTTTTTTTTTTTTTTTTTTAAGAAGAAGAAATAGATAGGCATGGTTTTAGGTTGAGGGCAACACAGTAAAAGATTAGACAATTTAAAAGTGTAAGAGAAAGATGGACTCAAATCCAGGAGGAAAAAGGACTCCAAGATTCACATACACCAGTAAGGAATCAACAGGCAGCTTCCTGTTTCCTCTAAAAATGGAAAGACCCTGGAAAGGGTCAGTGCAGAGGCTGGACACTCACAACCGACAGGACCAGTGAGAACAAATCTTAGTTCGTGATGGCCTCCATCTTCTTGATGAAGCATAAAAAAAGGCATCCTATTAGGACTGAAAAGGATGAAGATGAGGAAGGGGATGTTAAAGGTTCCGAAAGGTCAAAAAGTTGATGGAAGGTGTTGGAGGTTTTTTTTTTAAGGCTGTAAAGGGCTTATTAAGCTGTGTTGATTGCTCAGAGAAATCTGGAGACCATGGCTTTCATTCCATAAATCTGCACATAGGTGTGATTTTTTCCAGCAGTAATTATTAATCCAGATGAAGAGGAGAGATGATTAAATTAACCCAGGGTAGAATAAAATAGTGTAACATCAGTTGTTCTGGTGGTGCTACGGCAAAGAGAGATGGAGCATTTGTCAAAGATGATTGTGACCACCATGCTTATTGCCTTCATTCTGTAGCTTTGTTTGCCATATTCCTCTTGACTTGACAGTTTCTTCATCAGAAGCATCATTGCTTTTACTTCACTTGGGATTGGCTTTCCTCAATTGACCCCAGAAAGAGATTAGAACAATCTTTTCTTTCTCTCCTGTCATTAGCCCTTAGCTGCATTATGCTCAATATATCTACTTGGTGATAATGCCCAATTAAAGATGAATCTTCACAGATGATATTTTAGGAATCTTAAGTATGTTTTCATTAACTCAAAAAAAAAAAAAAAAAAAAAAACTTTTACCTACTCAAGCAGAAGACTAGGAAAAGTGTACTCTGATGTTTCCCAGACATTACATGTTGATGAGGCTTCACCCACTCTTTCAGAGCTCCAGGAGGCTTTGCTCTTCTGGGAGTGCTTGGAGTTAATGCTAGACCTTAGTTGGAGAATATGATGTTAGCTGTCAGAGACATCCTGGTCAAATTATTTTAGTTTGAACTTTCAGCCTCTCTCAAAACATCTTTGAATCCCTATGAAAATCATGAGAGGAGGTTTTCTAAAATTCCTCTGACTTGAGGGAATCTGGGCTGACTCAGAGTTTGTCCCTGTGCAAATTTATCTAAACTTAATCTAGGTCCAGACTCTTTCCTTAAGGATAAGTTGAGAGTTCATATTTCAGAACTGAAAATATGTTGAAGCTAGTTGACATAATCTTCACAAACAACAGCAATAACAATAACAACAACAACATGTTCCAATATGTTCTTAAGCTCTTCAAAGATGATTTGATTCCAAAAACTTTTGCAGAGAGTCTTAAAAAAAAAAAAAAATTCTTGCAAGATTTTCCAATTCAAACGTCTTCTTCCTAGTCATGCTTAAGAGTCCAAGATAAAAGTTTTCATATAGCTCTTAGGAACTATAAGTTAAACATTGATAATCGGCTTAATTTGTGTTGAAATAGAGTTTTTAAAGTATATTTCTCATGGTTCTATATTTTAGTTTTTGAAATAGATTTTGTATTTGATCCTCAATATATTCTCTTTACCTTAAATATAAATATCTGGGAAAGGTTGGTGGCCTTTTTCTTTTAAAAGGACTCTGCCTGGCAAATAATCAGAAGACTAGGATATACTTGTTTCCTCTAAAAACAATATTTGTGCCCGATGCCCCCCTGAAGTCAGGCTGACTAATAGAACAAGTTGCATTTTTTTTTTAAACTTCTAGAAGCTTTCAGTCTCCAGAAGAGGAAAAACATTAAAGCAACATCCATTATCTCCAGAGTAACAAATAGAGGAAAGATTATTTAGCATAATTTCTAAACATACATAACTGTAAAATAAATAACCATGAAGACATTCATTTTCTTGAAAGTGACATTGAGAAGAGGCAAAATTGAGAGCAATTGTTGAAGCTGGGTAGTATAGTAGAAAAGAGAAGACTGTGGATATTAAGATTGAGTACAACTTTACGATTTGAGGCAAGTCAGTTGGTCTCCCTGTTTTAAATGTTGGCTTTCTCATTCTCAACTCATAAGTTGTGGCCAGTAATTCATTGTGATAGTAAATCTGAGGACCTAGGTACAATATGTACTCCTTTCTTACCCTCAGGATTTTAAATCTGCCTCAAAAAGACTTCTGAGTAAATTGATGCAAGCCTTCTATTATTTCCCTATGGTTATCTCACTAGCAAATAATACCCTTCAATACAGAAGATGATTTCTGGTCAAATTAATTTATTATAATCTCATACTAATAATTATTTCCAGAAAATATATGGAGCAGATGTCACTGTGCATATTTAAGAAACGAATGGCATTTAAAGTTTTAATTTAAACTTATCACATTTAATAAACTTAATACATAGATATTCTTAGCTTATTTCTACTTTGAGAAGGATGCTTTTGTCTGTGATGAAAACTATCTACATTTTAAAATAAACTATTTCCTACCCCTATTCTAGCACCCGGTGTTTCTCTTCCGCATTATAATAAAACATACGTAAGCATATAGAGGTGACAAGGTTAAAGTCATCCCTTCTCTAACATTCCATGATCAGTTTCCTGAGACATGTGAAATTCATCATATTCTAATCAACTTGTATGTTTTAAGTCCTGACACAAAAAAATTATTTCAGCTCTAACTGCCTCAAACCACATCTTAGCAGTCAGAGACTGGCTCTCCAGGCCATTCCATCTTATTTGAGAAGAAAACTGAGAACCAAAACAAATTTTGGTCAAGTAACTTAGGAAATATTTAAAATAGAATACATATTTTGAGTAACAAATAGATGATATTAAAATAATTTTATATGAAACTTAATCTTTAGAAAAACTTAACATTTCAAAGGAAGGCTTTGAACTCAGCCATGAAGCCTAAGGATACATGGCAATTTTGGGATGCTATTGCTCACTGTGGCCTTGGAAAAGGCCAAATTAAAATGAAAGTATACATTTTAAATGACAGGTAGTTTGTTTCACTTAGCATGGAGCAGTATGGTACCTTTGCTAAACTTCCTGGATTCAAGGTTGATTCAATCATCTTAACAAAACTAAATTATTAATTTAAAAACACACATTTTTCATGTAAAGCAGAAAGTTTCCTCTTATTTCCCAGAGAATTAAAATTGTCATGTGGATCACAATGTATTAAATTGCTTGAATAAATTCCCAGTCATTTTTATCTTACTGTGAACCATACTGGCAGTCTGTATCTTTAGCTTTGTTTAATGGATTCTAAGATGGTTTGCATGAAGATCAACTGAGTTTTAGTCATGATTATTGACAGGTGGTTAGTTGCAGCTTAATCAACTTAAATAATTTTACAATAATTTCATGAAGAACTGTTAATCCTATGTCAAACTTTGGTTACGTAGATAAAAACTATATTTGGATCATGCTTTAAAGTTTCACACTAATTGAAGCCTATTAATGTCTATGTACACATACATCATAATTTTATCAGTATTAGGATAACTAAGTTATTTATAAGAGTCATTTGAAGGACAATTATAATTTCCTGTATGTAAAACAGGTTTTTTACCTAGACTCAAGTTTTAAATTTTATATTGGTATAACTAAGGAAATGTGTAGTAGAAAAACAGGATTTGTAGAGACAAAAACTAGATTCATATTCTACTTTTGCTATTTATCAATGGTGTGCCCTTAAACAAGTAGTTCTAAAGAAGATGAATTCTTAGTTCTGGAGAAGGAAACAGTTGACTGGGGCTGGGGGGCCATGTAAAGAGATGATAATGGACTAGAAGTAATGAATATGAGGAGGCATACTGGGGGCCCTAGGAAAGTTTCCTCTCCCATTTGAGTGTCGAGAAACCTTTCAAGTAGTAAACAAAAAGGAAGAAACACCGACTTACAGTTGTTGGTAGAAAAGAAAATTGCTTATAAACATTTTAAAGAACTTTCAGGCCATATCTATTAAACTTATATATGAAGATTTGATTTTTTAAATTTACCTTTAGAAATTGATTTTTAAAAATACATCACATGAACATAATAAGCAAAACTCTAGAAAAAAATCACCTGAAAGATCTCACTCTGGAACTATAAATTATGAACAATTATTTTATGTTACAAAATTTAAAAAGTGTTTGATTCTAAGAAGCTAATGGATATGTTACTTCCTGGAAATAGCTCAAAGGAGAAATGTCAGGCACAGAAGGGAAAAAATACATGAAAGCAGAGACATTCTTTTTTAAAAGGATTTAAGAAATACTTATATAGTGTTTATTATGTGACAAGCACTCTTAAGCAGTTTATAATTATTATTTTACATAGAAATTCTATAATGCAAATACTACCATTTTCTCATGTTATGGATGAGTATTCTGTGATATACAAAGAGGTTAAATAACTTGCTCAAGTTCACACAGCAAATCCATGTAGTGGAGCTTTGCCGTCAGTGGTACAGTTGCAGAGTTTTGACTTTGAGATTTATGCTGTGCTGCTTCTAAAACGGTAAGATGAACTGGCAGTGTTTTGGAGGAAAATATAGGGAAAACATAAAAATACTCTAAGGATGAAGAATATTAGAATGAATGTAGTGACAAGAAGAATAGATGCACCCAGGCCCTTTGGGAACAAGAAACACAGGCTTAAAAATATTAGTAGAAGTGAAAGAAAAGTAACCAAGTGTAACCAAGTGTTACACCAATGAATAGAGAGAAAATAATATACAAAGAAGGAAAAAAGGGAGATCCAGCAAAAACATGATTGGTACACTTGCTGACGAGAACAGAAAACATGGAACAATTTTCAGAGATGTAATTCAAGATTACTTGTTGAAAAGATGTACACGTTTATCTGTAGACAAGGAAAAATAAGTCCCGGGGGAAAACAAAGATTCAAAAAAAGCAACAACAGATAACTCAGCAGTAAAGTCTTCCATGGTAAAATTAGTAGATTTGAAAGATAAGGACAAAATCTAATGGGAGAACCAAGCTAGATATAAACAATAAAAAAAATCTTGTTCAGGGAATTTATAGTAAATAGCCATCAATCAGATACATGCACAAAAGAGATACTTTCACACATTGAAGAACTGAAAGAATATCCTGTTCAGAGCATTTTGGGGAAACTATGAGAGAAAAAGTTTCTATCAAGGAAGTAACAGATGAGCCCCTTTAATAAACACCTTTCCCAGGCATTGTAGATACAGTTATCAAGACAAAACTGTCTTGGTTCTCATTTAGCTAATATTCTAGTTAAACAATGGTATAGAGAAAAATAAATTGGAGAATAGAACATTAAACTATGTTCAAGAATGCTTATTGGCCAGGGTGATATTCAGCTGTTATGTGCTGATGAAATTATAGTAATTGTTAATACTGTGATACTTCTCTAGCAGTTGGTGAGAAGATGTTGCCCCAAGTTTTCTATGATTCTTCAGCCTTTCTTTCACTGGGGCCCTCCCGTGGGACTCACGGACCTGCCTATGATTCAACAACTAAAGGGTGAAGGCAGAGCAAAGCAGTGAGCCTCTAGACTGACATATGTTCAGATTGGTTACTCCTAGTTAAATTTTTTGAATATTATACCTGTTTATAATTACATTCCTAGTATGACAACTACTGAAAGTAATCCCCAAAGCCCCACAGCAGAATAAATAATAATTTTTAAAAATAATCATACAATGAAATACATTAAGGTGAAAATGAGTGAAATACAGCTGCAAGTAACCAAATGGATGAATCTTACAATATTATAAATATTACAAACATAATATTGGGTAAAATGTTATGATAAAAATAATAGCTTTGAGTGACAGAGTTCATGTAGTATGATTCCTTTATGCATGTTAGAACATATGTGAAGTTAAACTGGTCACTTGTGCATATTTACAAGTTCAATGAAACTGTAAAGAAAAGCAAAGAAATCATAAACATAAAATTCAGGGTGGTTGGTGCAATCGCAGAGGACCACGTAGGATATTCATTGTGATTTTGGTTTTCATTGTCCAGGTGGTGGTTACATGGCTTTAATTTCATTATTAGGTGTTAAACCGTAGATAGGGTTTATATATACACTTTAGTGTTCATGATATTGTGGAACAAAACAATTCACATAGCAGAAATGAAACAAATGAACATTTTAAGAGTCCAAAATCAAAGTAAGAAAAGAACAGAATAAACCTAGAAAAGGAAAGAAAGATAATGAAAACAAAAATGATAGAAAGAATTTAAAAACGCAAATGTTAAGTCTTTGACTGTACAGTCTTCCTGCAAACTTAATTTAAAAAACTAGCAAACCGATAACAAAGCAAACAAAAGTGAAAAGCAACAGACAAACCTAACAGAAAAACAACAAAGAAAAAAATGGGTAAATATATTAAGAATGAAACTGTATACATTAACTATAGAGTTAGCATAGAATTAAGAATACAGCAAGCAAATTTTACCTTGCAAGCTTATAAATTTAGATGAATCTCAATTTCCCAGAAATATTTTTTAATCTGACTCAAAAAGAGATAGAACATGGTAAACTATCAGGAATTAAATAAGGTGGGTTATAATCACAACTGTTTTCAGTATTTTACTGAAGATGCTACCAAGTGAAGTCAAAATAGCATAGCAATGTGAAGGAAAAACAATTCTCAAATATTTTGGTATCAGTAGATCTCTTTAATTTTAGAAAGAAAAGAATGATAAAACTAGAGAAAATAAAACACAAAATAAATCCTATTGATTATTAAAAATCTCTCTTCGAAATCTTGCAATAAAAGTCAAACCCAGACTGCAGACCACCAAGATTACAAAAATAATGAAAATCCTGAATATCAGAAACTTGTTTGTGTCTGTATAACCTATCTATTTATATCTTTTATGGACTTACTTAGCACTTTATTTTCCTTCTAGAATTTATTGCTAATTTTTTCTTGTTTGTTTGGTGTATACCCATCTTCCTCCTTTTTGAATTTATTATGAAAGCTAATGACTGTCATTTTACTAGCTATGGAATTTATTAAGCTCATATATTCATGTGATTATTTTCTAATTTATTAATTTCTGCTATCATCTTTAATTCTTCTCCTTTTCTTAGAATTGATATTTAGTGACTTTATTTTTAATTAAAAGATTAATTTTATTTTTTCTTGTTTAGTAAGAAAAATATTTTAAAAGACAGCTTTTTTTCCTTAACAGCTCTTTGGAAGTATACAAAAAAGATCTGAAAGTATTGCAAATAAAAAATCTTTATACATGTAAATATTAAAGCAAGCCTAGATAAAATGGATGTCTGGGAAGGGTAGTGGGGAGGGAACTGGAGATGGTTAATGGGTACAAAAATATAATTACATAGAAGTAATAAGATCTAGTATTTGACAACTCAAAAGAATGCCTACAGTAAAAAATAAAGTATTGTACATTTTTAAATAACTAAAAGATTGGATTGTTTTTAATACGGAGAAAGGATAAATATTTGAGGTGATAGGTCCCCATTTACCCTGATACGATTATTATGCGTTGTATGCCTGTATCAAAATATCTCATGCACCCTATAAATACATACACCTATTATGCACCCACAACAATTAAAAGGAAAATGAAAAAATGCTTTCTTACATTAAATATATGTATATATTTCTGTATATATATATTCATACACACACATACAAAGAGAGAAAGCAAACTCTAAAGAGGTCTATTAACCCTAGTTACCGTTTTAGATGTTTAAAATTCCTATCACCACCAAATGCTGAAAAAAGACAAAGTGTTTGGCAGATAAATATTATAAAACTTTTAAGAATAAGTTTAATTATTTCTTAAAGTCTTTTAGAATGTAGAAAAGAAGGTCAGCTTCTGAAGTTTATTCCTCAAGGCTGCAAAACATTGACTATATCCCCAGATAACTATGACGTTACAAAACTCTATACCAAACTCACTGGATTGCTACGCCTTTGAATAATGTATTAGCAAGTAGAAATAACAGCATTTTTAAGGATACTATACTATTACCAATGGTGTCAGTACAAAAGAGGGAAGGCTGGCTTAATCTTAGTATCTTTTAATATCATTTTCCATAGTGATAGGTTGACCTACTTAAAAATCATGTGATCATTTCTACAGAGCTTGAAAAGCTATTTGATAAAATTTAACTTAATTTATGCCTTAAATGCATGACAATAAACTAAAATGGGTGAATATCTTCTATATACGAAAAGAATACACATCATAGTCTCCCCAAAAAGCAGCATTAAGTTTAGTGCATTTAAGTGAAGAAGAAACATATATCCATTTCTGTTACCATTTTAAACATTGTTTTATATATAGAAGGGGAAATAACAAAATAAGTAAAAAGTTAACTATTTAACAATCAATAACTTGATAAAGATCTTATTATACAGCTAAAGCAAAAGAAAACAAAATATCTGAAACAAAAGGATTTTTAGAAGTAATAAGAGAATATAGTAGACAATTTATTGAAATTGGCAAACTGTTCCTATATTATAAATTATTGTATATCTGAATTTACCTGACATTAATCTTCATGTTTAATGTGATTAACTACCCTCTCCAAGAAATTCCAATATTTATTTTTGGTATTAAATAAGCTGAGTTGAAAGATAAAGGCTTAAAATGAGGAATACAAAACGGACATCAGACCTACCAATTATTTTTAAAAATACATTATCACACTTGAACATTTAAAAGTCTGGCAGTCACACATGAATTCATGCATACATTGAGATTGGCAGACATCAACATAAGATTATAGAGTTGAGAAAAAGATAAATATTCAGGAATGTAATATTTAACAAAGGTGACATTTTAAATAAATGAGAAAGAAATAAGTTGTTCATTAATGGTCCTTCAAAAACCTGCCTAGCCATATGGAAAAAATAAATATGGATAGTAACCATACTTTTTGCACTATAAAAATTCCAGATGTATGCATAAAACCAAACTTTTGGGAAGAAAGCATAAGAGAATTTGATCATATGATTTAGGAGTGTAAGCAACTTTATATATGTCACAAAACTTAGAATTCATAAATTAAAAAATTTTAAAGCAATAAATATTAACATTTTATGGAAAAATGCCATTTATTAAAAGTCAAAAGATCAAAAATAAACTGAAAAATAGCTGCAACATGATGGAAGTAAAAGGCTGAAAACAACATACAAAATTGAATGCCCATAAAAATAATGAAAGTGTTCAAGACTCAATAGAAAATAAGCCAAATATATAAGAACTTCTAATAAAATTTTTAAAAAGATTTTTGTTTATATAACAAAAATGATTTGTAAACCAATGAGATGATTTTGAATCTTATTCACAGTTGACACGTCCATGAAAATATCCAGTATAATGTTTAATGCCAAGATTGACACAAGTTATTTGGTAGTTTTTTTATTATGTGTTAGTAAGTGTATTCTTACACACTGTTGTTGAAAATATATTTAATATAACTTTGAAAACAAATCTGGCCATATCTATTAACAATGTGTTGATATACATATGCTTTTATCGGTAAATTCCACATATAATAATTGATCCCAGAGGTCTATTCATACTTCTGCACAAAGATGCTCGTGTAAGGAAGAATATTTATGACGATATAATTTGTAGTAGTAAATGTTCAAAAACTAGTTAAATGTACATCAATAAAGGACTGCTGACTGATTATGGCTATATACTACGCACAGTCACAAATTATGCATCTATTCAAAAGAATAAGTGTTTTTCTTTGGGCTGGGATATAGATATGTTTAGATATTGGGAGAAAATTCTCCATGGGACTCTTGTGTTTGCATGTTTTTGTCAACATAGGCCCTGACTAATTTTGTTCCAGACTATCTTTTCATGGCTGTTTGTTCAGAGAACAGCGTGAGAAGACAGACATGGTGCCTTCCTCTGGAGAAAAAAAGTGTATTTATAGCCTAATATAATAAACCACTGTCTCCTTCTGGGGCAAAGGTCAGGAATGCTTACTGCCCACTGTGAAAGAGTCGGGACCCCCTATCCTGAGGGTTCCTCTCCTGGAACACAACCAACTGCATGTTCAAACACCACTTGGTTCTCATTGTGTTACCCCTTGGGAAGTAAAGCTCGATAATTATCTCAAATTGATATTCCAGTTACCGCTCTTGCTGTTATAAAGCCCCTTGATGCTGATTAAAGAGTCTCATGTCTTCTGCCAGAATCCATGAAACTGTGGCAGGCTAATTTGTTAGTTTGAAAGTAAGGTGAAATCTAATCTCAGTCCCCCTTCACAGGACTCAACAAAAGTTCTCCAAGATATATTTTAGGTGGAAAAATAAATCAAGGCTTAGAACAGTATGTATGGTAGAGTACTAAATTTAAGAAAACTGGTGTGTGCTTGTGGAAGATTAAACTTCACATTCTTTATCTTCAATATGCAAAGAAAATATTTCTTCTAATTCCTTTCTATTTTCTCTGATGTTTCTCATGAGCTTTCTTCCTATTTTCCAAGTGCTCACTGAATGCCAGGAAAAAAAATAGAGCAAAACTTAATAAAACATAACTTAGTTCAAGCCTACTTAAAACTTAGTGTGATTCAGTCATGTGAAGAATATCTTTAGGTTTAATTAACTTTCTTCAGAATACATGTTCCGGTCTTGTTCTTTTATTTGCTTCATCGTTTCTTGGATCCATTGGGGTGTATGGATTTTGCTGATGCCCTGTCATCATGTAGGCATGATGGAGAGGGGTGAGGATACAGATTAGGACGGGGAGGGTAGGAGAAAAAGGAGAAGTTGTCAAAAGACAAAGAAGCAACCAATGAGGTAAGGATCTAACAGGCAATTGAACCGAGCAGTAAAAAGTGTATTAGTTTATCTTAGAGAAATGTCAGTAGGATGGTGCGAATGAAGTCTGATTATAAATAAAAGGTGAGACTTGGAATGAAACCTACCTTTGCCTAGTATAGTATTGATTATATTTTGTAAAGAACAGGAGACACTGCTTAATTTTATGGTTTAAGGGGAGGTATTAAAAATGAAACTGAGGTTGAAATAGAGAAGAGAGAGGAATTCGGGACCCAAAGAACCAGAAGGCAAAGAAGTCAAGGCTCATTGAAAGGAATGGACCTAGACATGGCCTTAGGGGCTGGAGAAAAGGAAGCAAGATGGATCAGGAAGAAAGTTCAGGAAGGGAGGGGATTTCTGTCTTGCTCCTCAGCTCCAGGATACCTGAGCTGGGTAAGTGACTTGAGAGATTGACTAAAAATTTGGAGGACTCATGAAAAGACGTTCACCAAGAATTTCCTTTTCTATAAGTGAGGAGGATGATTATGTTTTCTGTTTTTCATGCCATTTTACAAGTCAAAGTGATTTGTAACTCAGAAGATTAACATATATGTATGTTATTTTATGCATTATAAACTTGGTAAAGCTATTTTCCAAAGTAAATATTGGTATGCCAATGCAAAAAGGAAGACAAGATGTATTATCTTGAATGATTAAAAATGAGATATTTTGTAAATGTAAAACTAAGCAAAGATTATCTACCATGACAGACTTTCAGAATAGGGGTGATATAGCCCATGGGTCAAGAGCAGGGAGGGCAGCCTTGATGGGGGTGGTGAGTTTTGAACTGATCGTATTTTCATGGTAAGATATTCCTTTTTGTTGAAGTGATTGCTACCACTGTTGTCATGCTCTTTCCTCAATCTCCAAGTGCCTTGGATTTAAATGGCTTCAAAACATCTGTGCATAATGGCTACTGTAGCAACCTTGCCTTACCTATACACCTGAGTAGAGTTTTCAGTCCCTTTACCAAAATACATTATTTCTAGGAGAGTTCTACTTGTTGAATGAACTATGTCCAGTTTATAGTCCTCAAGAAATGAGATAGGGGCATCAGAGCAGAGAGAGGGTATCACATCCTGCAAAATATTGCTTGGACTATGGATTTATTCTCAATTTAATTTTTCTGTCTACTGATCTAGGTGTTTTTTTAAAAATAGAATCAAAAGGGACAATTCATTTGAAATATTTTTCCCTTGTCCATGAATTGCTTTGTAAATCTTGCGAGCTACTTCACGAGTTATGAAGTTTTAAAGAATAAATAGCAATGAACTCACTTTAGTCTCCATGTCAAGTGCAGATGTTTTTGAGATAGCTGATCTTGTTTTGTAGGAAAACTCATGCCTTCAAGTCCTTCTATTGGCTTTCAAGAGAATAATTGCCTTGTGTTAAGTCAGATCAAGCAAACTGTCAATAACGTTTATTAACTACCCACTTACAACAGCGTACAGTGACCGTTCCCTAGGGAGCTAGAGTTAATAGAAAAGTCATTGCAATTAGAGGATTGACAATAAAGTTAACTCAAAATATAAACGTTTGTTAATTTTGAACTGAGTGAGAAGGAAAGAAAAATAAATTATTGCAATCTTTTCCTCTTCTCCTTTCCAGCTGGGCGAGGAGAAAATAACATTCCAAAGAATTGAGTGATCATACCATTTGTAGAGCATAAGGTGATTATTGGTAATCTTTGTTTTAGCCATGTCGCAAATTTATTTGAAGAAGCAGTAAAAATGTTCTCTTTGCCTATGAAACATCTACTCCTCAGGCATAATCTGTAAGCTTTGTGTGGGGGATTCTTTACACAGCCCACTGGAATGTAGCGATGCAGGGTTGTTAATAGGAGAGGACTGACATTTTTTTTCAGACAAAGAAAGTGGTCTTGTTTTTCAGACAACAAACTTTGGGGAATGGAGGAATCCCAAGTAGAATTAGAAAGAAAAGTCCTAGAGAGGCATTTGGCCTGTTACTTAGTGATTGCCTCAGCTGTGTTTCATTATATGGGAAATTTCTATTGCTTTTTTTCCCCACTGTCTTTAGACACACTTTAGCAAGGAGAAATACACACTTTGGTTCAGAAGTTTTTGCCTTCCGATGTAGTTTTCAGGATGGCCCTGGGTATGCCAGGTACAATATTCAGATTTAATTATTTCTGCCAAGATTCATGTAAATTTCAACCCTCATTTATGAGGTCACCTCTTAAGCATATAGATTAAAATGCATTGAATATGTCAATGTGTGGCAATTACTTTTTGAAACTGTAAACTCAGAAATGGAAAATGATATATCTTCATTTTCCTATCATTTTTGAAGACTGTATGTTGAGTCTCTGCCTTGGTTTGCAGGGGCTACTATAACAAAGTGCCACAAATGGGATGGTTTTGAATTACAGAAATTTTTTTGTCACACTGTTCTGGAGACCAGAAGGCTGAGATCAAAGTGTTGGCAGGCTTGGTTCCTCCTGAGGGTTGTGAGAGAGGCTCTGTTCCATGCTCCCTTGGGAGCTTCTGGTAGCTGATGACCCTTGGCTTGTAGACACATCACCCCAATCCCTGCCTTCATCTTCACAAGGCATTCTCTGTGTGCCTGCTGCTGTGTCCAGATTTCCCCCCCTTTTTTCAGACAGGGTTTCTCTCATTACCCACGCAGAAGTCCAGTGGTGCTATCTTGGCTCACCGCAACCTCCACCTCCTGGGTTTAAGCGGTTCTACTGCCTCAACCTCCCAAGTAGCTGGAATTACAGGCGTGCACCACCCCACCCAGCTACTTTGGTATTTTTAGTAGAGACAGGGTTTCTCCATGTTGGTCAGGCTGGTCTCTAATTCCCAACCTCAGGTGATCCTCCTGTCTTGGTCTTGCAAAGTTCTGGGATTAAGGCATGAGCCACTGTGCCCGGCCAAGGTTTCCCTTTTATATAAGAATATCAGTCATATCATATTAAGGGCCCACCTAATCCAGTGTGATCTCAACTAATTCTATCTACAACCTACAACCACCCTATTTCCAAATAAGGTCACATTCTGTGATACTAGGGTTTAAGTTTTCAAAATATGTATTGTAGGGGGACACAACTTAGCCCATAACAGCTCTCAGTCCGCTGATAACAGAATGTTATTAAATTCCATTCAGGTTGCTCTCAATCAATGTGGGTTTTCCCTGGAGTCAAGACAATAATCCTTGGGAGTAAACTGCTCACAGCTCACAGGGCTTTGCCACTGTTACCTGGGCCCTGCTTATGTATCATTTCTCTAGTTACTGTCTTACACGATGCCATGCCTATTTCCCATGTGGTCAGTGGTTGGCAGTCCTTGTGGGCCCATCTACTTGTTCTCACCATGGGCCCTCTTCGGACAGCAACCTTCCTTTGAAGCAGTTATGGTTGTTCTCCTGAGCCACACTGGGTCTGTGGGACACTTGGTGGCCTAGGTCAGGCACCTGTGGCCTCAACAGCCACAAGTTTATTCTGTTGAAATTGTTCTGAGATGATTCAGAGAAAATTTGCAAATCCTCTGCAGGGATGTGCAGATTGGACCACAGGCTCTGTCTTTCCCTGTCTGTATTCCACCCCTCCTGGGGTGGGGCAGGGGACAGGGCCTTTTTGTGGAGTGCCACACAATTCATAGCTTTTCTATACATTTCTCATACTGGGGTAACATTTTTCTGAATAATAGTGTCCTTTACATTTAAATAGTCAGTAGTTACATTCTATTGGCTCTTCACAGCCCCTCGGCTTGCAAAGATTAGTATTACTATGTCTTCCCCAGGCAGTGACTTGCGAATATGTCAGGATACTATGAGTTGTAACATCTCTTGATATCATTGAAATCCCAAAAAACCATCATTGTTAAACAACATCTTTAATATTATTGCTTATAGAAAGACTGTTTGTAACATATATGTTTTTTCCTTTTTAAAATTTTTGAGTGAAATATTATCCTAAAGTATAAAAATAGCAATATTAATATTGTGTGTTCATCACCCAGCATAAAAAATAGAATTTTTCCTATAGCTTTGCAAATCTATGCTTACCTCAATTCAAAACATTTTTGATTACACATCAGAAGTGAAATTTACACATGTATGCATATTCATTTATAATTTAGGCGTATTTTACGGCAACATGTGCACATAAAATGTGCAAAATAAACATTTTTAAAGATAAAACAAAAATAAGGATAAGTATTAATTCCAGTGTTTTCTTCTTGTATACCAAATATATATTTTTTTCACTCCCTCAGTGAGGGCCCTGCATTTCGGAAACCACCAGTTTGTATCAGGACCTTTGCTCTAAAGATGGAAAACACAGAAAAATGAATTTTTGCTATTGGTTATGTTTCTGTTGCTTTTCCAAAGGCAGCTGATGTCAAGGTATACTATGAATATGGGAAGGGGTGGCATTTAGGAACCTTAAAATAATATATTGACAATACACACAAGAAAATATATGCGCATGTGTTTCAGTGTTTTCTGTGTGTGTGTATGTTTTTATATAGATAAAACATTGGTTAGCCCTTTAAAGTCTTTAAATTCTTATCTGGCTCCAGTTGATTTTGAATTCATCTCTTAGTAATTTGTCTGTTTGTTTTATGGACATTCTCCAGGAAAATTTCATATCTCTGTAACCCAGATGCACTATTAGTATTTGATCAGGGATTTTTGTGTGCTATATGAGAGAAGGACTGAGACTCAGAATTTGCACTTAATGTCCTTTATTTCATTCTGCAAAAGTACTTCTTTATTTAAGTGTAGGGTTGTGATGGTCAGGACAGTTGTGTTAGGACAACCTGCTCTCCAAACACTTTCAGTGTGGATAGTAATAGCTATCATTTTATTGATAAGTAGTGTTCTAAGTGCTTTGTGGCTACTGACTCATTTAACAGCTCTCTGACAGAGGTGCTATTATTAGCTCCTTTCTCACATAGGAAGAAGCAGAGATCATGAGACGTGTTATGAGTTGAATTGTGTCTGCCCAAAAGATGTGTTGAAATTCTAACACCCAGTACCTCAGGATGTGATCTTACTTGGAAATTGGGCCTTGCAGAGATAATTTATTAAGTTGAGATCATACTGGAGTAGAGTGGGCCCTTAATCCAATATGGCTGGTATCCTTATAAGAAGAAGAAAAGAGGCTGGGCACGGTGGCTCACGCCTGTAATCCCAGCACTTTGGGAGGCCGAGGCAGGCGGATCACCTGAGGTCAGGAGTTCGAGACCAGCCTGACCAACATGGAGAAACCCTGTCTCTACTAAAAATACAAAATTAGCCGGGGTGGTGGCACGTGCCTGTAATCCCAGCTAGTTGGGAGGCTGAGCTATTGCACTCCAGCCTGGGCAACAAGAAGGAAATTCTGTCTCAAAAAAGAAAAAAAAAAAAAAAAAAAGAAGAAGAAGGAGGAGAAGGAGAAGGAGAAGAGGAAGAGGAAGAGACATACAGAGACATGACTGGAGAAGGCCATGTCATTGGAATGATTGGAGAGGCAAAGATCGGAGTGATTCAACTGCGAACTGAGGAACTCCAAGAAATGTTGGTCACTGCAAGAAGTCAAAATAAGGCAACGAAGGATTCTACTCAGAGTCTCAAGAGACCCTGGTCCTGTTCACACCTGGTTTAGGACTTCTAGTCTCAAGAAATATGAGACAAAAAACTTCTGTTGTCTGGAGTTACTCAATTTGTGGGACTTTGTTACGGCAGTTCTTAGCAAACCAATATCATGGATTCAATAGTTGCCTAAAGTTACATAGTGAGCAAGTCATACAAGCTGAATCTGAGTCAAGCAGTCTGTCACTGGAGCCTGCACTCCACAGCCCTGCCTATCCCTCCTCATGGGACAGACAGAGCGGTGCCATGCTGATGCACAGCTCCTGCTGGAGGAATGGGGAATAAGGCTGTGGGCAGAGATTGCTCCTTAGGTATCCAGTGGAACTTAGGATGAAGAACACAGCAGCACTGTCAGATGAAGAATATTATTAATGTTTATCAAAGATGCACATTCAAAGAGTTCTGAAAAACACTTTCAACATTGGGAGGAATGTTAAATATCATCTCATTATGCAATGCTTTTACTTTGAGTCACCATTTAAAAGATAAAGTTTATAGCCTTGCTGATCTCCTGTGCATATACTTACATACATATGTGAATACATAGACACATATATGCACACATAAATGTGCCTGTATTTCTTCATTTAGCCAGATTCCTTGTGCCTCTGTATTAAAAATGGTCCAGTTTCTATCTCAAACCATGGAATAATTATAATATCAGATAAAGAAGTCTTTCATGATCTTTTCTTAGAATTCTAGATGTGACATAGTTTCCTCCCTCTACAGTGAGGGAGGAAGTAAGAGTGACTTGTGAAGCTGCATTTTTCTTTTTCAGTAAAACTGGGGAGATTTCACTTATCTCGGGTATCCTATTCTGGATACAACATTTCAAGAGTCTTGTATTCCTGTTTGATTATCAAGTGCACTTGCATTGACCAATAAATATTGGTAGATGTTAAGTTCTCCGGCTTGAGAGGCTTTTGTCATTTGGTGTATCTGATGCTAACAGACTCTCTTAAATAAAATGCCCCACAAGGGGCTGGGCGCGGTGGCTCACGCCTGTAATCCCAGCACGTTGGGAGGCCGAGGTGGGCGGATCATGAGGTCAGGAGATTGAGACCATCCTAGCTAAAATGGTGAAACCCCGTTTCTACTAAAAATACAAAAATTAGCCAGGCATGGTGGTGCACTCCTGTAGTCCTAGCTACTCATGAGACTAAGGCAGGAGAATTGCTTGAACCCGGGAGGTGAAGGTTGCAGTGAGATGAGATAGCACTGCGAACTCTGTCTTAAGAAGAAGAAGAAGAAAAAAAAGAAGCAGCAGCCCAACAAGGAGGCAAAAGACCAAGGAAGAAACTAAAGTGAGGATTGTTTTTTTTGCAAAAGAGGTGGAGGAATCTTTAAAGATTTCTGATACAGCAGAAAGCCAGATATTGCATGTTCTCACTTGCAAGAGAATGAATTAACTAATGGGTACATAGGGACATAAAGATTGACAGAACAGACACTGGGGACTCCAAAAAGGGGGAGGGAGGGAGGAGGTGGAGGTTGAAAGGTGACCTTTTGGATATAATGTTCATTATTTGGACGATGGGTGCACTAGAAGCTCAGTCCCCACCATTAGGCAATATGCCCATGTAACAAACATGCACAGGTACCCCCGAATCTAAAATTTTTAAAAAAGATTTCTGGCAAATAGAGTCTTAGAACTGAAAGCTAGAAGGTGACAAAGAGAACGGAGAATGTCTGTCATCAAATCTACTGGTCTTCCCTTTCTCTCGTTCCCTTCTCGGGACACCTGAGATATGCCATACTCTCTTTTATTATCATGGATTCTCTGGTAGGGAAAGCGTCACCAAGTTTTTGGGATTTATGTGGATGGAACAGGACAGAGGAAGAAAAAATTCAGATTCCCTTCTTAAAGGGACATGCCTTGCCTCTCTCAAGAAATTCTGATCTCGTATACATTTTTAATTTATCAGACAAAAATATTGGGACCAGAAACATTAAAAGATTAACCAACTGGCTGAAGTCCACAGAGCTAGCAGCAACATCATCTATACTAACACCTAGAGGTTTCCTGAATCCCAAACTAGTGTTTGTGTATTTGTATTTGTGTGTGTGTGTTTATATAACTTTCGTGAATTTGATACACATGAATATATGTTTGACTTTATAAAATTTTCTAAGTTCAGCCAAAATACTGTATTTTGCTTTACTGTAATTTCAGCTTCTTCAGTCACAGGTTATTAGAATTCTAATATTTAAAGCCCCCAGTTTTAGTAGTATGAATGCAAATGCACCTTAGCAATAAGCATGTCTTGATTATCTGCAATATTTTAATGGATACTTTGAATGACACAGAATTTTAACTGTGTAATCATTGATTTTAGTAGCAAACAAGATCTGATCACAATAAATTGATGTCTGTCACTCCTTTGTTTTAATAGGTTAAGTGCCCAATTTGAAAATACTATTTTGTTATGAGAAAAAGAAAATAATTGAGGGTATAGTATGGGATTTTCCAGATGAAGGGAATCTTGGGGCTATTCAATCCAGTCTCTTAATTTTGCACATGAGCACAGTGAGGTAGCTCAAGAAAAATTTCATGACTAGTTTCTGAATTATTTTATGTACCAGTTTTAGCATTATTCAGTTTTAAATGGTGAAGTTCAATAACTTTACTGTTATAGTTCTTTCACCAAGCATTATGAATAATCCAGTTCTAAGCATGTGTTTCAAAGGAAGCAGTAAAAATAAAACCAGTGCTATCAAACAACCAATCCATAGCTTTTGCTAGCACCACTCTTCCTAGAGCAAAAGAGTCCTTTCAAGTCCATTGCTGAATTCCAGAACTAAACAGATAATGTTGGCTGTCATGGGAAAAATGTGGCTTTTGAGCTTACCAGCTATGTGACCTTGAGCCAAACCAAACTACTTAAACTCTGCTCAGTCTTCTCACTTGTAGAATGGAAAAACAAAGCCCATCTTATTGGCTCATTATGAAAATCAGACTAGCTTGCATAAAGTACTCATCATAGTACTGCAAGCCAATAATTATTAGTTTCCCTTTCTTCTCTTCTTTTTTATTTTCCTGTCAAGATTACATAGCTAGTTAGTGTCCAGGCAGGACAAGAGTAGAGACCTTTTAATTTCGAGGCAGTGGAACCTTCTATATTCTTCCATTGTCCACATGAAAGTGTTCTCAGGAATGAAAAGCAGAAATATCTAAGGAACTTTTTTTTTTTTTTTCTCAGCTTGAGAAGCAAGCCAGGGACTGGTGCCCTGTCTTAAAAATGGTGAAGTTTCTATCTCAAATCATGAAATAATTGTAATATCAGATAATGATTTCACAATTTTTTCTTAGAATGTGACATAGTTTCTTTGTTTCTTATTACTAGAGAAGGCTTAGGAATCTATGGTGGCTCAAAAATGACTAGAGAAAAATTGAGTTTACCTATTATAAACTGAGCATATTTGAATACCCTGGAAAATAGGACACAAAACAGGTTTTGGGAATTTACATATTTGAACAAAGCAAATGAATTTTAGCTGGCAGAGTCAACTAAGTGTTCAAATTAAAATATCTCTATTTCAAGGTTATCATGAGGCTATAGTAGTGGTACACCTAGCTTATTTGATGCACAGAGATAATAAATTTTTAATATCTGTCCTTCTCTATGTGATAAAATTGTTGCCAGTAGTAATTGTGAAAAGATAATTAACAATCAAATTTTTAAAATTTGTTTTTAGTCTTAAAACACATTACAATGTGTGTAGAATAATACATTTACTTTTAAAAGATACTATAAAATTAAGTTAAATCATTTATACATGAACAAAAATGTGCACCTACATCAAAAGTAACACATTACATCCCTCTGTATGCTGTTTTAAAATGTGAAAACAAATAAGCATTCCAAGTGGTTAAAAAGAGAAATACAAGTAACTCAGGTTATCTTTTTTTTTTTGTATTTACAATCTCTGAGCTATACTTGATTATTTCCAATGTACATGTAAATACAGGGCTGTATAGCATCACAGGTGTTGGGGATGTGAGCTCTAGTTATTCTTTATCCTTAATGAACTTATTTGCAAAGTGGCTGTAAGATTCTGATTTCCACTTAGGGATGTAGAAAGTTACAAAGTGTGATTCCCATTCTTACATTGAAGAAAAGTGGGACAAATAAAAATCCCCATGTGTTTCTGAATTCATCCAAGATCTGAAGTCACAGGAAAAGCGACCGGCCCCAAATCTGGAGATAGATAGGCAGATGAAGGTGGAGAGAGAGATGAGCTTGGGCTTGGCTGGGTAGACACAGTTAGGCACTGAGAAGGGCGGTGGGAAAGTTGTTAGCGGCCAAACGTGCTCTTGTGAATGAGCATGAAGGCCCTGGGTGCTGCAGAATTTGAGAGAGTCCACACCCTCTTCAGATTTGTACCTATAAATCCCATTGAGCTCTCACAGAAAGGACTGGAGGATGCTTTTGAAAACAGATCCAGGAAGTGGGAAACTCAAGGAAGAGAGGAGCAACTCCTCCAGGATGATCATGAAACTATCCAGACACTTGGTACCTATTTCCCCTATAAAACAAAATCTTTTACTGTTGGGGGAAGGGTAATAAATCTTCTTGCTCTTAGAGCACTTGTGAGTATCCATGGCAGCTATGGGAAGGAAACAGGAACATAAGTAAATGAAAGCTCGACATAGAAAAATAACGAAGGATACATATCACACAAAAACAAAGAGGTGGACTTATCATTTTCAAATTACCAAACACAAAAACAAACAAACTCTTACAGGCAGTTACAGGAAACGAAACATTATATGCAGAGGAACAAAGATACTAATGACAGGGGACTTCTTGTCAGAAACCATGCAAGCTTGGGGAAAATGGAGTGATATATTTGAAGGCCTGAAAGAAATAGATGTTAGCATTGAATTCTATATCCAGCAAAAAGTATATTCCAAACATGAAAACAATTAAGGGTTTTTATGAGGCTATTTATTACCGCAGACCTACCCTAAATAAATGTAAAGGACGTTCTTTAGACAAAAGGAATGTGATACTTGACAAATTAGAATCTACACAAAGAAAGAAGAGCAATGGAAATGGAATAAATTAAAGTATAATAGCATTATAGTTTTATTTTTAGTTGCTCTAAAAATAACTGACTGTTTAAAACAAAATTAATGGCAGTAGATTGTGTGTCTATAGGAAACGTGTGTGTGTTTATGCATAAGTAAAATGGCATGAAGAATGAGAGGAAAGAGCTGGGAATTTAATGTTTTAAGTTTCTTAAATTACATGTAAAGTGGTACAATATTATTTGAATGTAAACTCTGGTTGATTAAAGGTATGTAATGTACACAATAGGACAACCACTAAAAATCAAAGTATACAAATAGTAGAGGAAATAGAATAAAAAATAATGCTCAATAAACAAAACAGAAAGCAGAAAAAAGAGGCAAAAACAAGAACTGATAAAGCTAATGAAAATTGCTTAGAAAGTTGGTAGATTTATATCCAACAATGTAAAAAATCATGTTAAATGTGACCTCTTTAAACTAACCAGTTAAAAGATAGAGATTGTCAGATTGTATAAAAACTGAGACATGACTAATCTATAAGAAACCACTTTAAAGATAAGACATTGACAGGTTAAATATAAATGAATGGGAAAGGTATTCTATGCAAACGCCCGTCAAATGAAAACTGGATCAACTTTACTGATATTAGACAAAGTAGGCTTTAGGACAAGAAATAATATCAAGGATAAAGACAGATATTACACAAAGAAAAAGTAATTATATCCTAAGTTTAAAAATGCTAAATATATATGCACATAAAGCATTTCAAAATACATAAATTTTAAAAATGACAGACTGAAAGGGGAAGAAATCCACAGTTGTAGTCGATGTCAATACTCCTTTATCATAGTCAACAGAACAAGTAGATAGAAAATTAGTGAGGATATAGAAAACCTGAACAAAACGATTACCAGCTTGACCAAATTGACATTTATAGAACAGCAGAAGATACATTATTTTAAAATGCATAAGGAAAATTGGACAAGATAGGTTGTCTTCTGGGTCATAATAGAAGCCTTCAGAAATTTAAAAGAAACTGTATGATCGTATAATAATGTGATTGGAAATTACAGAAATAGATCTGAAAAAAATTTAAACAACACACGGCTACATAACCCGTAGGTCAGTAGAAGATCTCAAGGGATATTAAAAATATTTTAATGAATGAAAATAAAATAATTTATAAATAAAAATATTTAACTGAATGAAAATAAAAATATAACATATCAAAAGTTTGTGGATTGCAGCTAACATAGTACTTAGAGAAAAATTTACAGAATTAAATGTTTGTTAGAACAGAATAAGTGTTTAAAATTAATTTATACTTCTACCCTAGAAAATAGAAAAAAGACCTCATTAAATCCAAATACAGGAGAAGGAAGAAAAATAATAAAGATTAGAGAAAAAATTAGTGAAATTGAAAAGAGAAAAACAATAAAGAAAGTCAACAAAACCAAAAGCTGATTATTTGAAAATAACAATAAAATTGATTTATTTTTAAGCAGACTGATGAAGAAACATATAAGACATACGAATACTACCAGCATCAGCATGAAATAGCATATATAATATCCAACATTATGCATGTTAAAAAGATAGTAAGCTTATGATATCAGCAGGTCTAATGCCTGTTAAGTTCAGGAACTTAAATGAAATGGGCCAAGTTCTTGAAAGACACAATCTGCCAAATCAATTAAAAAGAAATAGATAACTTGAATAGCCCAATATTGGTCAAGCAAAGTGAATCATAGTTAAACATTTGTAAAAAGGAATATTCTAGGCTCCCATGATTTTACTAGCAAATTCTACCAAACCCTTAAGGATAAAATAATGCTAATTCTATACTACCTCTTTCAAAAACTAGGAGATTAGAGAACACATTTCAAATCACTTCATTAGGGCAACATTTTCCTTATCCTAAAAGTAGGCAAAGACCTTACAACAAACAAAACTACTTGCCAGTGTGATTTATAAACATAGACCACCAAATCTTTAATAGAATATTAGTAAATGGAATCCAATATATAAATACATAAAATACAATACTTAACAACCAAATGAGGTATGTCTCAAGATGCAAGTCTGGTACAACATTAAAAACTCAACCAATGTATTTCACTGTATTCACAGACTAAATATTGTTAAGACTGGCAATTCTGTCTACTTTTATCTATAGATTCAATGCAATCCCTATCAAAATCTGTGCAGGCTTTTTTGCTGATGTCAACATACTGATTCTAGAATTTATATAGAAAATCAAAGGAACTACAAAAGCCAAAATAATTTTTAAAAAGAACAGAGTTGGAGTTCTCAGAATACTTGATTTCCATACTTACTATAAATCACAGTAATCAAGACTGTGGTTGTAGCAGAAGAATAAGCCTGGAGTTAGGCAAAGGTTTTTCAGGTAGATACCACAAAAACAACTATTAAAGAAAAAACTTGATAAATTGGATTAAGATCAAAACCTTTTACTCTTCAAAAGATACTGTTAATAGAACAAAAGGCAAGTCACAAATTGGGAGTGAATATTTGCAAATTACATTTGTGACAATGAACTTCTATCCAGGATATATGTACATATATATGTATACACAATTTGTATACATATATATCCATACATAAATGTATATATAACAATTTATGTGTCTATACACATATGTATCCTGGATATATATGTGCATATATGTGTGTATACATATGTTGATATACATATATATGTTTTTTATATATACATATATGATGAACTTGCATCCAGGATAAACATACATATACATGTATATATAAATTTATAAACATATATATAGAAATATAGGTATATGTGTATGTGTACATATGTATATATAATTATATATGTTATATATTCATATATAAAAAATGACTCAAATTTCAATACAAAAATGGGCAAAAGAAGATAGATGTATTGCAAATAAGCATATGAAAGAATATGCAGTATCATCAGAGCAGAGTTACACTGCCATAAGCCAGGTAATGCCCAAGATTACCAGCAACTGCCAACAACCAGGAGAGAAGCATGGAACAATTTCTCCCTCAGGTCCTCCAGAACTAACCAACCTGATTTCAGGTTTCAGCCTTCATCACTGTGAGAGAATAAATTTCTGTTTTTTAAAGCCACCCAGTTTGTGGTGCTTTGTTATGGAAGATTCAGGAAACTAACACATAACAAATAAATTATTTTGAAAAATGAGATTTTTTTGAAGCCATATTATTAACACTGTTACATAGATTACCTTGCCACAATAATATAGCAACCTAATCCCCCAAGGTCTGGTAAAGCTCTTACTAACCTTAGAAAAAAATTGCAAAAAATAGTCTGAATACTATTTTTTAAATATATATCTATCTTTAACAAGGTTACACAGGCTATTTGATAATTCTTGACAGTCAGAAGTCAATTCCTATTCAATGAGTTTTCCTAAATGGAAGAAAATGAATCATGGAACCCTTACTGGGCATAAGGTTTAGAAAGAATGTAAAGGCAGATGGTCCTGTCTGACATTAGCTGTCATCTTTGCCTCCAAACAGATGCTAAGGAAGAAGCTGAAAACACATTACAGTGTCTGACACAGTGTTAGTTTAAGCTTGTGCCTAAGATGCTAATATGGGTTATGAGAAAATGGGGCCTCCTAGCCAAAGTTTTGCAATTTTAAGGTAAAAAAATTAAAAATATTTTTCATGATAGGACACATGAGGCTCATTAGTGTGCTGATGTATATCATGACACATTAAAACAGAAGATAGCAGACTCTTTTCCGTGTTTATTTTACTCTAGAATCTTCTATGAAGAGAGTTTCATGAAACTTAGCCTCCATGAACTCACTTCAGGG
Organism: Piliocolobus tephrosceles; assembly: GCF_002776525.5. Taxonomy (NCBI): domain Eukaryota; kingdom Metazoa; phylum Chordata; class Mammalia; order Primates; family Cercopithecidae; genus Piliocolobus; species Piliocolobus tephrosceles. Next base: position 12,124,810 of record NC_045455.1, on the reverse strand, counting down.
GATAAGCTACTTAGAATATTGCTTCTATTGATGCTTCATTGGGTCAGTTTGGAAGGGATATATCTCTCTCTATCTTGTATACATTTTGTTTATTTTCCCCATCTTTCTATTTTTAACTTTCTAACCTTTAAAAAGATGTTACCTTTGACCCACAATTATTTCCCATCTCTATTATGTATACTTTAGGATCTAAGATGTCCCATTCAATATAAAATTTAAAAAATCACATTAAGTAGTCTTTCATTCCTGATTCACCAAATTATTGCTACCATAATGCTTTATCTTCTAAATCATTTCTATTTTCTTTAATGTTTATATAAAGACTGTTTATTGGTGTGGAACCTTAAGAAACAGCTGATATTCAACTTATGAAAGTGGCAATTCCATATGGTTCAACCTAATACACTAATGTTGTTAAAGAGTCAACACATTTTCCAAGATGGTTGATTTATCAAAGAGCCTTAGCCACTGCAGGAATTTGGCTTAATGTCCAGGTGGTTGACAGGAGAGATCACTTTTGCTTATAAATGATACCAAGTTGGCCAAGATTGACAATATCTTGTAGGGCCAGGTAGGAATGCACAATGATGCCATCAGTTTGACGAAGTAATGTGTGCCAAATAGAATGAATTTCAATTAAGATACTTGCAAGGTTTTGTTTATAAAATAGAATACTTTTATAAATGCAACCGAAATAGGAACATTTACATGGACTGGGCCACCATAAAGAGCAGTTTTAAAGTCACGGCCAATCACAGATTCAGGCTCTGCCGAACACGCCCAGATGGGCAGCTTTCAAGCCATTCATACTGACCAACCATCTGGACCTTATCCCTTGGGTTTCAGCTACCACGTTGAATCGGATCAGTGACTTCATGTGGCCTGTGAATTTTAGACATTTAGACATAGTAGTATTGTCTTGAGTAATGTATGTACACTCTTCCTGTAACTCATTCAAAATCTGTTCAACTTTCAAGGGCCAGTTAACCATCAAGGAAGTCCAGAAAGTCTCTACTCTTATGTCTGTAGGTCATAGACTATATCGCTCAACTTAACTCGAGGTAACAATCACTTCTGGCTGAAATCACATCAGCTTCTTTGTATATTAGCCTTGCTTTGAAGTTTGTAAGCTCTTTGAGGACAAGGGCTAAGTACTGCACATGTTTTGTACTTCTGTCATACTAATGTGCAATCATTAAAAACTAGTAGGCTTCATCAAGCAGGACTTAATAATGTTACTGATCACAACAATGAAAACAACATGCATTAAAGCAAAATGACTATTGAGAACATTGAAGATTGAGAAATTTCTGTGGAGGTGGATGAATATGAAACCAAATATATACATATTTTATGACCATATTACTGAAGTTAGTATATAATATATCCATAAATTTCATTACATGCTTAATTTGAGTAGCTGTAAGGCCAGTGTTTAGTAGAGTTTCATGGAAGAGTCTTCATTCAAGGTTTGTGGTTTAATGTGTTATGTAAAATACAGTTAAGTAGAAGTATTTTTTCATTGGACTTTTGTCTCTTAAATACTGAGATGCTGGATAGAATGATTTTTTAGTGCTGAATTTTCTGACCATGTGATTTATTAGGCTTTTTAATGTATGATCCTTATGTCTTCATAAATTAATGTTTTCACAATCATTTATCAGTTGATGATTGAAATAAAATTTTCACATTCCATTGAATTTTATGTAATAGCATTACCCCTCAGCCACTGTGATATACATGAGTTTCAGTTTATTATAGCTCAGTCCCAAATCAATGTCACTGCTAAGAGTATGTGTTATAGTAATGGTTATCTTTGGAAAGCAATTTGAGTCTGACTACATGTTGTTCAATCCTCAGGCCATGGCAAGTGTGACTGTGGCAAATGCAAGTGTGACCAGGGATGGTACGGGGATGCTTGCCAGTACCCAACTCACTGTGACTTGACAAAGAAGAAAAGTAACCAAATGTGCAAGAATTCACAAGACATCATCTGCTCTAATGCAGGTAAGAAGTATACCCTGTGAAAATGCTTAAGTGAAATAATCAAATTTTGCTTTTAATGGAAATATGTGGGCATGGAGAAATGTCGAATCTCTGAGTGAGTCTGCTTTTGAGTATGTTTTTTAGAAGTGAAATTCAGATAAATCAATAGAAAAAAATGCCATCTTGCTGAGACAGGCAAGTTTGATACTTTCCAGCTGTTCCAAATGCCTCCTTCTAGCAGGATATTCACTGGAAACAACACCCCAACAACATTTTATCTAAATTGTGAGCCATGATATTGAATACCGGATTACATCTGTTAAAAGGGATTTATATAAACCGACTTAATTATTTTCTGTTACAGATCAAGGGTGCTTTGAATTTTTACCTTCGCAAAATAGAACCAAATGCTTTAAGTCTGATAGAAGTTTCAGATATACTGGTTATAAAGCTCTTTGAAGGATATAGTCTCAGAAAGATTTTTTGTTTGATCAAAATATTTTTTGTTTTATAGAAGTTATTCGAAAATATTTTTTACAAAATTATAGAGATGCTATTAAAATTGATTAGCAAAATCATATAAAAGAGTTGTAGTTTAGGTTTCAATGTTATTTAACGAGTGTTGCCTAAATTAAATACTATTTTTACATTTGGGCAGGTGAAACCTCAAAATCAGTTTTTCTCAACCGTGGTTGAACATCAGCATTCCAAGGGGAAAGGAATAAACCATCAGTTCTCATGTAGTACACCAGAGGTTCTGTTTCAAGTGCTTTGGTGTCTGGCCTTGACTTTGGTGGTTTTTGTAAAGCTCTCTGGGTGATTTTAATATAGATCGAGTGTGCGACCCATTGCTCTAAATGCTAAAGGTGAGGATTTGCCCTCACGAATGAGTACCTTTCTTCCTGAAGCTCACATTGTCGGTAGGGCCCATCTCTAACCAGAGCTGAGAATTCCCCACAGTCTGATTGCAACAGATTGTGTGTTTTAGACTGAACTCAGTAAAGGTGTTCTGCTGATAGGAATCAGGACCATATCCAAAGCGAGGTGTGAGTGGATCCGTCAGGGGTCATGACAAATGGTCTTAGCAGTTAGGTCCCTTTCTGTGTTCATGATGTTCTCATCATATTTCTCTAGCACTTCAGTCTTTCTTTCTTCTTAGTAGGATTTCTCTACTTCCAATTCATGACACCCACCCCTCCAAAACACACATGCGCGCACACACACACACACATGCCCCATAGCGTCTTTTATCTTGAAAAAATTCTTTTCAAATTTATTTCAGAAACAAGGCCTGAATTCTGTTTTGGGTTTGAAATCTAATTTCGGATTTATTTATGTGTTGTTTGCAAATCAAATTTAGGGTTTTATTTTTTAAAGAACATTATAATCAAATGCGGTAGTGTAGGATTCTAAAGATGTTTAATATTAAGGAATCTAAACATGTAATTCACCACATTAACATATCTTAAAGGAGAAAACATACAGAAGTGTTTCAGTGGATGATAAAACATATTCAATAAAATATAAATGCATTTCTAGGACATCTGTACTCTCTCATTTTTTAAGCATGGATGCAATACCTTTATTCATAATCTGGTTTAGTCAAGTGACCCAATAGTGTCCTCTATAGCATTTTTCTCTCCTTGCAGGATTCAGTCTATTGAAAATGTTATATTTATATCTCTCTTTAGTCTTCTTTAAGCTGGGCCATTTCCACAGACTTTGCCTTTGGAGCACTGAAACTTGTGAAGAAAATCATCCCCATTTTATGAAAAGAAAAGTGTACTTATCTTGGATTTGTCTTATGTCTCCCATGAATAGCTTCATCATAAACATTCTGAGGTAAAACACTGAGAAATGGTTTCATGTTCTCAAAATGTTTCATATGGAAGCACATGATGTCCATCTGCTCATAGTGATGGTGTCAGTTTTGATGAGATGGTCAAGGTGTTAGCTGGTGTTTCAACTGTGTTATTTCTGACTTACCCTCTTCACAAATGTGCATTCTGTGAGGAAACACTTTAAAAGCATACATGTATCACATTCCTCACTAAAATTACCCTAGATTTATCATCCACTGATAACAATGACCTGATGCAGTATTGACAATGATGACTGGAAAATGATGATTTAAGAACTGTACCATTCTCTCCGAATGGACTAGTTGGCACTCAGCATTCTATCACAAACAGGAATCCTCTCTCATTTACCAGTTATTTGATATTTCATTTACTTAGTGACTTATTATCGGTCTAGAAGCACAATTCTTATTATTTCAGTGATTTGTTACTCATTTTGTACATAATTACTCTGGTGCACAGAATTTTCCAGATTAGGTATTAGAGTCCATCAGGCTGGCTTTTGTGTTTTTGTGACATGCCTCCCTTGTTTTTTTGTTTTTGTTTTGTTTTTGCAATTCTTTACTTATTGGCATAATAACACATTCCAGGGTCGTATTGGACCTGCTTCACCACACCTTTGGAATCAGCCACTTATCCAAATAGCCCTGATTCCTTTTAGTGAAAGTGGTATTTGAATAAAAATTGTGAGCACTAGGGATGCTTATTTCCACTGGAGTGTATTTGCTTCTTGGCCCTTTCTGCAAACAGGCTTGTGTCAAAAAGGTAGATTGAATCATAATACAATTTTTATTTTATCTGAGCAAACAATGATTCGTGAATCAGGCAGCTCCGAATCAGAAGTGGTTCAGGAGCTTCATTGAGGGAATGCAAGTGGGAGGCTTTTATAGGGTGAACAGAAAAAGAAAGCAAAGAAAAATAGTTGATTGGCTAACATTATATGGTTGGCTTATTTAGTCTATCCTTTTGGAAAGTCCCTCGTTATATAAGTTTGTTGGTTGCTTCTGATTGGTTAAACTTAAGTTCTGTACTTCTTCAATGTAGACATTTACAAGATATAACTTAGGTAAGTTTCACTTATTTTTGAGTATCAGGCAAAGTTAGGATTGTTTATGGGGCCTCAATGGCTTAGTCTGCTCAGGGATTATTTAGGCCTTGTCTCCATTTTAATTTATCTTGACACTAGTAAATATATGCCTGTGCATATACACACAAATACATATACACATACCTGCACACAGATATGCATGTATACATACATGCATATTTTAGAAATCATGAATTTACACCAATACATCTAATTCCAGTCCAACCTCACAGGATTACTTCTTGTTTTCTCCATTCCATATTTGCATGTCCCATTTTCACAGGGAGAACCCTGTTTCCCAATACCTCCAACATACTTACTTATTTGCTCAATCCTATACTACATCTCTACTTACTTCTAGAAGTGCTGCAGACACACCACTAGACCAAGAAAATCTACCAGAAGAGATTAGGATTTGCAGTCTACCCCTTTCCACTTCCCTCTACTCAGTGTACCTCAATCATGCCCAAGATTGGGGTATGTAGTCGATTGCTGTGTTATAAGTTATTCAGACTTATTGTATTTTCTTCTCTTTTCGTGTGGTTACGGCACTTGTTTGAAATACAAGGTAGCTTATTTATTTCAGATCACTTTCCATTTTAGGTTTTATAATCCCTTCCCATCTGTATTAACGTATTTTATAATGTATAGTACACTAACTTGCTTCTAAAAGTCAAAGCTATGCAGAAAAGCATACTCAGAGAATCATCACTCTGTTCGTCAAACCTTGCACCCTGCTTACCCTCACCTTATAGATAACCAACTTTATCGCTTTCTTTCTTCTCTGTGCATGTATTTCTTTTTGTGTGAAGATAAATAGAAATATTTGTGTGTTATTGTTTCCCATTTTTTTCCCGTGCAATGGTTGTGCTTTCCATGTGTTCTTTTGCACTCTGCTTTTACCACTCAATATAATCTCCTGGAATTCTTTCCAAATCGGTTCATAGAAATCCTTCTGGTTATTTTTTCAAAAGCATAAGACTGGATTCTATGTATGCAATGTAATTTATTCAGTTGAGCTCTTATGCTTGAGCATTTAGACAGTTGCCAATATTTTGGATTGTAAATACTGCACAGAATGATCTAGTGTACATATATTTTTATATTTTTGGAGGTGTATATTCAAGGCAAATTACCAGAAATGCAATTGGCCAAAAGATACATTTGTATTCAGTGTTGCATTTAATCTCTTCTGTCTCATTTACTCTTGTCTAAATATCTAAGCCTTTCATGTTTACTTTGGCAATCTCATTCTCCCTGTCTTTCTGTTAATACCCATTTCCACCATCCGAGTTAAGGACCACTTCCCCCAAATTGCATTAGCCTATGAAGTCTCTCTACTAATCTTTCCCTTTCATATCACGGTGTGGTTTTCTCAAGTAGTTTGGAGCAGAAGGGGAAGAAGAGTTAAATGGATTGGGGAATGAGACTGAAGGGCAGGATGAGACAGACCTGGGAACCAAAGTGTTCCAGAGGCTTACCTTCTGGGAAAACTAGAGGGGAGGTCTAGTGTGCAGAGCAGGGTGAGGCCCCAGCACCACTGCACAGGGGTGTGGGCTGCTGTACACGTCTGGTCAGTCATCCTAGAGAGAGTCAGCTCTATTGGGCACTATGAGAAATAGGGGCTAAAATAATCTAGTGTAAGGCAGAAGACCAATCCTAGAGGCTGAAATAACTGGCAACCACGAGAGAGAAGCTGTGTGTCATAACATGAGCACAGGAGTCTGGAGCTTTTGCCTGGGTGTCCATATGCCATGTCTTGGAGGCTCAGTTGTGAATTCTGTTCTATGGGTGAGACAGGAAATCTCTGAGCTGTTGTAAACTTCCCACATCAGCCAGGAATGGTTCCGACGTGTGGATGAGAGGAAGCTGCCTATGGGGGACTTCAGTGAGGAGTCATAGAATTTGGAGACAGAGGCTGTTCCTTCCCATCTTTCCTGAAAAACTTCCCCATACACAACCTTAACCAAGTGACTTCCTGCTCTCATATTGTATATGAGAGACCCATATTATATATGGTTACATGTATAATATTTATATGGGTTTGTTTGTATTTATAAAACAAGAAAACATATGACACAAAGGCTTTTGCAATAGACTTGTGGCAAATGCTATACGAAATGTATTAATAGGGTATCTCTTTCTTCCTGGTCTATGATTTACTTAATTTTAAGCATCTCATTATTTTCTATAGCACCTAGTTCCTTGCCAATAACATAATAGATAGATAACAAGAAAGCTTAATGGCTGGATATGTGGGTGGTTGAGAGACAGAATGAATAAATGTGAAAATGAAAAAGGAGGGTGATAATTAGAGAATAAAAACTGGATGAAGCAATAGCATAAATTATAGCATTAGATTTCAAATTACTTTTATGAATTGAGATAGCTTTTAGGGAAAAATGTAATAAAATGAAGTTTAATAGCAGGAAAATTCACATGAGTATTTACAAGGTAGAAAAATAAATTCGGCAAAATCACCATTTATATGTAACTATGAGAGAAAATTTTATAAATAATAGTGAGTTACAAGTGATCTGGGTAACAGAATCATACAGAGGATATGAAAACAAGGATATTGTCAGCGTCCATGAATATATTTTCTGGAGAAAATGTTTTGAAGTATGATGAATATACTCTGTATCTTAATGGGAGAAGAGGAAGAACCTGGAATTTTCTCAAATCCTACTATGTACTAGGTTCAGCAGTGCTTCTAGAAACATGACTGGGTACATATTCATCACTTGGTATTGGCAGCAGTTCTATGAAGCAGAGATTATTTGCAGATATGGAATCTGGGAATTAGAAATGAAAGCAATGCCTTTAAAAATGCATAGCTCATGAAGATTAAAACTCAGAATTGAGCTACAGCTCTACCTTACTCACAAGTTCATGCTGTTTCTAATACATCACATATGGATTTGCCAATATCTAGTAATTCAAACCAAATTATAAACAGCATCTTTGGTTCCTTACCATCCTTTGCTCTTTACAGTCAGTCACCAAATGCCCTCTACTCTTTCTCCTAAATATATCTCCGAATGCATTTGGTCCTTTCTAAACTTACCGCATCATGTATCTAGCCACTGTCTTCTTTCCTTCAGATAAATCTAACAGCCCTTTAACTTATTTCTTTGTGTCCACTTTTTCCTCGTTTTAGTTCATGCATTCTTATGCTCTTGCTTCATTTAGTTTTTGTTACGTGACAACCAGAGTAATCTGGTTAAAATTCATACGTGATCACAGGACTCCCTTGCTTCTGTGTCTTCCAATTGTTGTTGGATTAAAGCTGGAAATCTTTAACATGACCTATAAGACTTCCATGAACTGCACCTCAGGTTGCTTTATTCATTTCATGCCACTGTTCACGCTGTTCTGTATACCTCAATCCCATGTGATGTTTTCTCTTCACCTCCTTTTTTATTGCAGAGCCTGTGCTATTGTCTCACGCTGGAAGTGAGCCTGTTTGCCATCTCACTTCTCTTAGCCGTGCTTTTTCACCTGACTTTTAGTTCTCAGCTCCTTCCTCAGGGACTCTGACTTTGACCTCCTGGTCTCAGTTAAATTCCCTTGCTGTGTGCTTCTGCAACACTTTGCACTTCTGTATTTATTTTATCACATTGGTTTTTGCTCATATAAAACTCCGAGAGGAGGGTTATGTGTGACTTGATCCCTGCTGGATTTTCAGAGTCCAGGGTGGTTTCTTGTGAGTGATCAAGTCTCGGTTGATACATGTTGATGGCTGTGATGAGCATTAAAACTCAAAATAGATTCATTAAAAAGGGAATTTCTCAAGTGGGCATTCTACCTGTCAATATTATTTGAGTGCAATATTAATGTTGGTGAAATTACTTTTGGGGGATGTGGTAGAATCTTCAGACTTGGATGAGTATGTGGCTCGTGGTAGACCAGGTGACTACCACGCCTCTCTAATTCTGAGGTACCCTGAGAATCTGGTGAGGTCCCAGCAATCCATGTCTAAGGAAATCCACTCTGGTCCCATTATTGTAAGGACATGTGTATCAGTATAAGTTAATGCTGAGGAGGGGAAATTATCAGGGGCACATACGATTTTTATTTATGGATTTGATAATAAATTATTTCTGCAAATATTTATTATATAAATAGTATGTTCAAGCATTGTGCAAAGCATTGAATAAATACTGGTGAGGAAGATAAGCAAGGTTGTTTCCCTCCCAAAGCTTAGAATTTCCTGCTTTATTTCACTTCAGACCCAGGTGTGATCAGAAGACCTTCATGCATTGGTTGGATGGCTATTTGTAAAGTAGCTCTGCACTTGAAGAGGTCAAATTTGCATTCATTAAACCATTAGAGGTCAATAATAATAGTTGTGTGATGTGAAATATAATTGCCATGCTACAGTAACCTCAAGAAAGAGTAGCGTGCACTTTACCTCACCATGCCCACAGAAATATCTAATTGAAATATTAAATCGATTTGGATTATCTGCTCTCTTAAAAGAGATGGTATAAAAATTCATTAATTATAATTGTATATGCATGTAACAAATAGTCTTTTTTGTTTTCATGGTTTAGGTACATGTCACTGTGGCAGGTGTAAGTGTGATAATTCAGATGGAAGTGGACTTGTGTATGGTAAATTTTGTGAGTGTGACGATAGAGAATGCATAGATGATGAAACAGAAGAAATATGTGGAGGTATGTATATTGGCTCTGTAGAAATTAATAAAAGTAGCTGTTTTTTCACCTATTACATTGTTCTTTTATCTCTACATACATTTCTGCTCTAGGTGTACTAATTCAGTTTAAACCTATGTTTATCCAGAAAACATTTCATATAAGGAGAGTGAGAGTATGGCATTAAGAGTAGACTAGTACTTTTTAGATGCAAAGCCACATTCGCCCCAGAGAAGAGCTGTGTCATTATGGCAACAGGCCAATTGCATAGCTCTGAAGTAATCCTAGTAGAATACCATCTCCTCTGCTCACCTTAGCCACTTTTATTCTCCTTTCTCCTACTCTCTTAAGTGTATATTTTCATTTCTTTGTTTTTCCCTTTCTAAAACATGAGTCTCATGTCCTACTGGGGACACTGAAGGTCAATCGGGTTATTAGCGTAGAGTTTACCTCCCCCCCTCTGTCTCTACACACTTAGATAACATTTCCAATGACCTTTCCTATGTACCACCATTACTGAATTCATTTTTCTGTTGTAGCAGTTCTTGCATGTTTGCTAGTGACAAATTCTGCAATAAGTGCTTTACATTCATTATACTTTCTCTCACAACATCCCTCTAGGGTAAGAATTATGTTTATCTACATAGACAGATGTGGAACCTGGGAATTGAATAAATTAGGTCACGAACCCAGGGTCAGTCCACCAATGATAGTAGAATTTGGACTCGTGTCTGTGTTCCTGACGCCTCACCACTCCCGACTGCATCAGTGCGTCGGAGCTCAGAGCTCCACAAGAGGGGTCTCTCCTCACCACTTGTAGTTTTCGTCTCTTCTGCTCAACCTGCAAGCCTGTGCCCAGAGTTTCCATTTGCAACCTTGACTGGCATAGGAAAAGGAAAGTAGAAAGCAGAGAGAATCATTCGGTTTAGGTAAATTCTTCTCTGCTATGATTAAACTTATATTTGACTCCTAGCTGATGGGATTCCAGCTGAAGGAATACTGCCCCGCATGCAGAAGTAGTAGTTATAGAAGTATGGTTTTTCTAGAAGGATTAGGACCCAATGGGACCAGGTGGAACCAGAGACCCCTGAGAAAGTGTGGCTAGCATAGGACAAGCTTGTTCCTTTGTTTACATTTTGGTAGCTTCAATTCCTATGAGTCATCCAAATACACTTATTTTAGGCCTGACTGGCCCTTCCTCCTTGATCTCCTGGCTGTACAACCCACCCGGATAAAGCAAACAAACACAAAATTCTTATTTTCATTTTTCCAAGCCAATGATCTAAGCAAGTTGCTGCTCAGACAATTCTCTCTTAAAGGGCTCAATCCAAAATAATTAGATCAATTAGACAAATCCATCCACAAATATATGTATTTGTCCTCTTCAAGTTTAGTTTCTAATTATTACAGATGAAAAAAAAAGAAGACTGAAACATGCTTTGGGACCAGTGTGTGGTGATACACACCAACAAATCAGTCTATTTGCATGTATACATAGAAAAATGTAACTTGAAACAACACAACAGAAAATGTTTAACTTTCAGACTTTCTAGTTGTTATTTCCATTTGTTTGAGCAATTTCATGGTGCAAAGTCTCTGAACAATGACACCAGCACTCTAGTAAACACCCTCTGGGGGTGACATTGCCTGGGATTGTAAATCTTTCCATGTGTCATTCACATGAAACCAATCTGCTGAGAGATGATTCTACAGTTCATCAGTGAAGCAGTACAAATAGAGATTTTCTTGCTCTATCAGTTTGCACAAAGCAAAGAATTATGTTTATTGTGTGGAATACGTATTGTCCTAAAGCACACATTTTAATCTCAATTATTCAGATGTGTCTTGTTCAATATTTTTATTTGAGTTATGTGGATATCTGTTTAATTTTCCATATCTGCATAGATGTGTATCGTTACATAATTTTTGCTTCCTTATTTACCTCTAACTCAAAGGTTTCTTAGTAGAACCCGAATTCGATACTGAATTGTATAAATATCCAAAGAATTTGGATGTGAGAAATGTAGATTTTCTATTATTTGTTAATATAGTAAGTCTTACGTATGTAGCACCTTCTGTATAAATTTTCTGAAATTACAAAGAAAATAAATTCTGTAGTCTGAAAAGGTGATTGGGTCTTACAAACCTGACTCCTAAGAAAAGCAATTAATATACACTATTGCTTTTCTTCAGTGTAATCCTTGAGTCATTGAGGCCTGTGATATATCACTAGGATGTGATTTAGTTGTGTGTGCAAGTGGACACCTTTTTAAGTTCATAAATAAAATATATAGATATCTTCGGTACCGATTAAATCACTTGACAGCCTTTGCACTTGCTTAAGTAAACAAATTTAAAATTCAGATTCTTTATGGAAATGGTCATTGATTATTAGGTTAAGAAGCGATTTTCTTTGAATATCCCAATTATAACTTATTTAGACAGAAAACATGGCACTGGGTCCCTGTCTCTTTCTCTGTGTCCCGCTATAGCACTCTTTCTCCTCATCTGTCTGTCTCTGTCTCTCACATGTATGACTTCTTGATGGAAGCCTCACCTGCTGGATGTGAATAGCATAGGAGACCAGAATATTCGGTTGTAATTCCTGCTTCTTATGTGAGTTTTACAGGTCCTGTTAAAGTTCTTGCCATTGGCCAGAGATACCATAGTGTTAGAATGATAAATATGCTTATAAGCCAATGAAAAGTAGTCTCACAATCAGTTTTGCATTGTCTTTGGGGGATTTTGGCTGTAAGAGAAGAGAGATGGAAAGAACAAAGACTTTAGCCATAGACTGATAAAACACAAACTCCCATAATACAGAAAGAATAGACTAAAAACAAAGCAAGAGCAAGGACATACATTTATGCTTAGGTGATATAACCACAAAGATGAGAGTACAAGAAGTAAATTTTGGGATAAATGCCATCTTTGGGGAATTTGCAGAAGGATTGCTAGATGTGGATGAGGAAAGCAATGATGTGATAATTCACTACAGATGGCTTGGAGGCAAGTGCAGATGAGCAGGTGACAGGTTACAGAGAGGTGGGAGCTGAAAGAGGGCATCTGGACACAAAATGATGAGTGCCCTTAGCTGTCATTGGTATCCCCTTGACAAGTCGAAAGAGAGTTTGATTGTGAGGCCGAGGGCCCATGGTATTTTATTTGTCTAAATGAGGATTAAATATGGACTGGGCTGAAAACCTCTCTTTCACATGGTAGAACCCAACAGCTTGTGGGACACAGTTGAGTGAAAAGATGAAATCTTTCTTCTGCTTTAAAGAGTTGCTTGGTCCTTCATAATGTGTATCTAGGTAAATATGCACCACTGGTTTCTCAATAGTTGATTTCAAATGAAATATTTTAATAACTAATTCAAGAAACGTCCTTAGAGTGAATGCTCATATATATTTGGGTTTGATGTGCGCATTTGAGATGGAAAAGTAATAGACTTTCATGGTCATTCATGTCATTTCGTTAAAAATACTTTCAATCAGTTCTCTGTCTAGGCCAAGTTAAAGGACACTTTGCTTTTTTTGCATAATTAAGCAGGTAAAGGCACAACCATGATGTGTTTGGAGAAAGCTGTATAATTTGATGATTTTAGGCAAGGAATGTTGAACTGTGACATTATTTCAGAAGGCAAAAGTGATCACAAAGAGATAGAAAGTTAATTCTGCTTATGAAAGTTGCTTTTTTCCTCACTGTATAAAATTCATTTTGGGTAAAGGCCATGGGAAGTGTTACTGTGGAAACTGCTACTGCAAGGCTGGTTGGCATGGAGATAAATGTGAATTCCAGTGCGATATCACCCCCTGGGAAAGCAAGCGAAGATGCACATCTCCAGATGGCAAAATCTGCAGTAACAGAGGTGTGTCATTCATATATGTTACTACATAATGGGGAGGCAAACAAAGCTTTTAATTGTTAACACTTCTTTTCTCTGTATGTCCTCTAGTGTGGGAGGAAGTTATCTCCTAATCATTTACTTTGATGTAAATCAACATTTACTATACCAACAGTCTTTTCTGTCTTGTTTTTTATTGAGTAGAAAAGAGAAAGATAAGAAAGTTGCTGTCATTCGTTAAGCTTCACTGAATAAACAGTTAACTTAGGGACTGTAATTTATTTGGCAGCCCTCCAGAAATAGCACAGTACAGCTAAAAGGCAATTCCTGTAGATACTTCTGTTAAATGTCTCTTGACTAACAGAACCATCTACAGCATGAGCATCTAATTATCCAGAGAGCATTCAGAAAACCCTCTTGTCTTAATTATGAGTAAATGGAAGGCTTGGTTGAAATGCAGATTTGATATGGACTAATTTAACTTCTGTGTGCAATAATAAAAATGTGATATCGAATACAGTAGATTTAAAAAGTATGTATCCAATAGCCATATGAAATGTACACTGACTTTACAAAGGAAGTTAACAAATATATTAATATTGCTAACTATCACTTAAAGTTAGTTAACTAACTTTTGATATAAAATCAAACAGTTTAAACATAGTTTTAAAATTCCTTGGAAATACTTAATTTTACCTTTGTCGTAGTGATAAAGAGAGCCATCCTAAACTTTTCGTTGCCTGTCGATGACATTAAAAAGTGACTGTACTTCTTCTTTAAAACTAAAAAATCTAGATAGGTGGAAAACGTTTTTTTCGTTTCTATACATGCATTGTAATAGATAATAGTAGTACAGAAACCGTAGCATATCGCCTTTCAGAAACTGACATAGAGGAATAAAATGTGCCACATTTCTTTACATAGAGAAAATAAATAAAAAGGAACAAAATCATAAAGTCCTCTTTGTGGGGATTAAATCTTACTATATATCATACGAATTTACCTTATGGTTTCTTTTTATGTGTTAGGATGTGTTTTCTGCATAAGTCCTTTTATGCAGTAGGAGTCACAGTTACCATTTATAAGTATATGAAGCTTGAACTGTGTACTGTGGAAAATGACTATTTAGCTTTCAAAAAGAGAGAAATGGAAAATGGAGGTGGTTGGGCCGTGGATTAAGGTCAGGTTCCGCAGCAGAGTTACATTGGCCGTGAGAGACGGCGTCCTTCAGAAACATAAGCTAAGCCACCTGCCTCCCACTTCGCTGTGCTTGGAGCGTTCTGACCTGGAGATCTGGCAGAGGCATAATAGGAAGCAGCCTGCCTAAACGAGGCTCACAGCTTCTGAAACTCAGGGGTACATGAAGACAGGGCAGAAGTGGGTGCTGAGATGAGTCATTGTTTTTTCTAAAAAGGTTATATGCCTGACTACCCTGAAAGCGTTTCTGTGTCATTGCATCCATAGGTAATAGAAAGACACTGGTCCCTGCACATACCTATCTTGTCTTCCTTTTTCCCCATCTTCAGGGGCCAAAAAACCATCGTTGCAGACATAGCCATTGATAGAACAAATGTCCTCTATTGCCCACCTGGTTTATTGAGTTTCATATTGGACCCCTTTACACATGGCTGAGAAGCTGCTGCTTTGTCACATCTGCATAGCTCCTAGTCCCCGTTCCTCCTGACCAAACTCATTTATCCTCTTATGAAAGCAATGCATATTCATTTTTAAAAATCTAGACAATAAAGTAGAGTACACAGAAAAATAAGAAAATGACCTACAAACCTAACATCCAGGTGTAACCTCCTTTTACATATTGGTACATGAACTTTCAGTCCATATTTATTTATTAAAATTCACTTATGTGGCCGCCCTATCCCTGTATTTCCTTCTTATTAAAGAAAAAATCTAATCGTACTGTACATGCTGATTTGTAATTTTACACTTTTATTTATTTCGTAATATATGTTATTTATCTTTCCATATTTATGGAGCAAAAACCTAATTATTACTCAGTGATTGCCAGCTAGTCCGTATGTGTGCACCATTACTTCGCTAATTCCCCATTGATCAATATTTCAGTCACTAGTGGTTTTTCAAATATATAAATACATTTTATATTTCTGAATATATACTTGTGTGTACTTTTTATTTCTGTTGGGTACATTAATAAAGCGAACTATACGTCTAAATAATAACAGATATAAAAAGTACATATTGTAAAATCGCTACCCAGAAAGTTGTACCATTTTGTACGTTCTGTTCAGGGCCAGAAAGTATCCGTTGTCCCACACCTTTACCAAGTCTGGATGCAAGCAATATTTTCCACCTCTGACAATCTGACATCTAAAGTAATTGCCAGTCATGATTATTTTGAAGCTCTCCCACTGCTACCCACTTAGTAGTGGTCGATTAAGTGATAAACATTTTTCATCTTTATCTATCATTATTTCTGTATGAAATTTCCTATTCTTTGGTTTTGTCTATTTCACTTTGGGCATATTAACCCTTTCTATATTCAATGCTATGATTTGTTTATATGTTTTTGTAAATGTTCTTTGTCTTTTACAGACATATTAACCACTTGTTTCAGCTTTATCAGTCTGTTTTTTTTTTTTTTTTACAGTGTTTTGTTTCCAACCAAAATTTTCAATTTTTTTGGAAATTTTCAATTTCCTTTTTTAGTAATTGTGCATTGGGGGTCTTGAATAAAAAGAGTTTAGTTCATATTCTACAGTTTTATTTTGTACATTTAAATCTTTAATCCAACTGGTACTTATTTTGTTGTTAGAGGTAAGAAAAGGATTTAACTTTATGTCTCTATCAAATGATTAGCTGGTTGCCCTAAAGACAGTTACTGATAATCCACACAGAGTAAATATGTTTTACAGATAAGTATTTCCCTCTGCAAATCTGCAAATGACCAAGTTTATATCTCTCAATCTGATCTCCAACATTCTCTATAATCTGGACTCATCTGATCTAGCAAACCTTACTTCTTAGTCTTTTTTTAACATGCACCGCAGGGTCCCTATGCCCATCCCTACCCTTCATTGCTTAGTCTTTTCTTCTTGACTTTCTCTTAGTTCTACCTCCAATGTCTCCTAGAACATTTCCTCTAATCCCTATATATCCAATCCATCCACTGCTAATTACTCCAACCCTCATTGATCCTCTTTCTCCAAATTCTTAGAGCATTCATGTCTTAGTTTACAAAATAGTCACACATTGTTTTTAGTGTTTGCTAATTTTTCTTTCTAATTAGCTTTCTTTTTGCCAAATAGATTGCAAGCTTCTTGAGGGAAAGGATTATATCTTATATAAATTGTTTTAGTGTTATCTTTGAAGGAAAGTAACACAATACTAATGACACATTCTACCAACTCACATAATTATAGAATATATAATAACTTTTGTTTATTAAGGAATCTCTATTACCAATATTAGATGGTGCTTTTCCTTTTTAGAATATTTTTATCTAATATATGTGGGTCTTTTTTTTCAAATACAAAGTAAGCAGCAGAAAATAATAAGCAATATGCGAAATGCTTTCTTTCATGGTTTTTCTTGACTGGACTCTTATAAAATTCTTCTTCCCACCTAGGGACCTGTGTATGTGGTGAATGTACCTGTCACGATGTTGATCCAACTGGGGACTGGGGAGATATTCATGGGGACACCTGTGAGTGCGATGAAAGGGACTGTAGAGCTGTCTATGACCGATATTCTGATGACTTCTGTTCAGGTAAGGGCTCTTTCAATTCCTATTTTTCTGGAGGGGGAGGTGGGGATGGTTAATGGGCACAAAAAAAAAATTAGAAAGAATAAAGAAGACCTACTGTTTGATAGCACAATAGGGTGACTATAGTCAATAACTTAATTGTCCATTTTAAAATAATGTAAAGAGTATAATTAGATTGTTTGTAACACAAAGGATAAATGCTCGAGGGGGTGGATACCCCATTCTCCATGATGTGCTTACTTTACATTGCTTGTCTGTATCAAAACACCCCACGTACCCTGTAAACACATGCATCTGCTATGTACCCACAAAAATGTAAAAAGTAATGAATAAAAATAAAAAAATACATATTTTCCTGTTTTCAAGATTTCTGATTCTCACAGACCCTGTAAAAGAAACTGAATGTGCATTCCAAAGCATTTTATATTTGCAGTGCTCCTACTAGTGACTTGGAAAACCTCCAGAGAATCCCCGAAGTTGGCAAAGACTAGAGATGCGAGGGCACCCACTCTATTCAAGTTAGTCTAATTCCTCACCCAGGAGAACCATTAGCTCTAGATAGCTACTCGGTTCAACTCTGAGACTGCAAAACTCGCAGAGCTGTCGACAGTGGACAGGATAGTTGCCATCAGGACAGCTGTATTAATGTATTACAAAACAGGATAATACAACGCCCAGGGTTATTTTGTGCATTAACTCTTTGACAGGCTTTAAACTAAAGTTATTCTGCAATGTAGTCTATAATTAAATATCCATTAGTAGTTTCAAAAATCTTTGACTGTAAATACTAGGGGCCAGATACTGTCTGTTAGGGACTGAGTGACATCTGGGCTACTGGTGTGGTAGAAGCCAGTAGCAGACAGGAGACAGCCATGATCTCTGACTTCATGGAGTTTGCAATCTAAATGCAAAGAAATAAAATACGTAAGACCAGGATGTCTAAAAGTACAAAGAAACAGAAAGCAGTCAGAAATCTATCTAAAAAGGTATCATTTAGCAAAAATGGAGTTACGGATTTTCAGTCCAGTTCTATTTGATAATCCATAAGGTAGAGACATACACATATACATCTTGTTAAGCTTGACTGCCTGATTGGTGCATGCAGATGGATAGAAACTCGTCTGGTCTCCTGAAAGTTTGCCAGCAAAGGGAGATAAAAGAACTGCCCCATTTAATTATGAGTGTACAACTTCAAAGCCTTCTCCAGAATGACTGGGGAAAGCCTGCTGCTAAATCTTCCCTTTGCAGAAGGGTTTCCCTCTTCTGATAATGTCTTGTGTTCCAGAGGATTTCCTAATATTTTTTTAATTTCCTAATATTTCCTAAATATTTTGTGAACGCTAGTCTCTTGAGGGCATTTTTTCTATTATTCATTATACATGCTCATGTTCTCCATTATCATTGCTGTCAACCCAGTGGTAATAAAAGAGCTCATGACTAGTGAGTGGCGCCTATGTTCCAAAGAGATGATGAGAATCGTGGGGAAGAGGCGTCTTGGACATTTTAATTAGGGTGATGTGGCTCTTCACAGTGGTGGCGATGTAGGGCTCATGCATTGCGGGAGGTTATTGGATCGTAATGCATGTGAATTTCATCCTATATATATATATATATATAGGTTTGCAGGTAAAGAAAGATGAAAGGGGCATTCCAAGCAGAAGGAATAGAGGGATAGAATCTGTGCATGGGGCCAGACTCACTCAGTTTGAAATTACCAGAATGCCAAGTAAGGAAGCATGTGGTAAAAGGTAAAGTTGGTTAAGAAACAAAAACTGGGTTTTTTTTTTTTTTTTTTTTTTACCTTCCTGCAGACCCAGGTTTTATTTTAAAGGCAATGAGGAGCTAATGATGGTTTTAGGCAGTAGAGTGCTGTCGTCACCAGATTTCTAGTCTGAGTGTCTAGGAAAATGTTGGTGCCATTTACTGAAACAGGGAATACGGAAGGAAGTTGTCAAGTTTGTTTCTAGACATCTCCAGCATGGAGGACAAAGGGGAAGCCAAAGTTTACATTTTTTTTCCAAGCCTGTTGAATATGTGAGTCAGGGTCAGGGCTAAACCAAGAGAATTTCTAGTTGTAAGCATAGAGTTGGTAGTTAAAACTATCCTGGCATTCAGGAAATGCCATTTGACAAAGTAATTTTTTTTTTTTTTTTTTTTTTGACGGAGTCTTGCTCTGTCACCCAGCCTGGAGTGCAGAGACGCTATCTCAGCTCACTGCAAGCTTCATCTCCCGGGTACATGCCGTTCTCCTGCCTCAGCCTCCCAAGTAGCTGGGGCTACAGGCGCTTGCCACCACGCCCAGCTATTTTTTTGTATTTTTAGTAGAGACGGTGTTTCACCATGTTAGCCAGGATGGTCTCAATTTCCTGACCTCGTAATCCGCCCGCCTCAGCCTCTCAAAGTACTGGGATAATAGGCATGAGCCACCGTGCCGGGCCACAATGTCATTTTGAGATTGCTTTTGAGATAAATGTGAATTGACACAATTTTAAAATAAGAAAATAAGGGAGGCATATAAAAGGCTGTATGTTGAAATTCTAAGTGTGGGACTTGCTGATTTGGACCCCTTTTTCCCATGAGTATTCACTTTCTTGTGAAATCCATAATTCTGATGTTGATCCTGATTTTGGACTGGGTTGAAAAATTCAAACTAACTGCATTACAGTGATAATTCCGGGCCCTGTGAGCCAGTGCATCTCACTGTGAGGGAGTGGGGTCATGGCATGAAGATGGGTGATGACTCCTGAAATGACACTTCAATCCTTGTGTAAGCTTGTGTGCAATTTCTGCAGTGAGTCATTTAGTGTTGGAGTGCTTACTCTAGGCTGAGCAGGTGACGTATCATTAAGGAGGCTGCCCTGGAATCTAATATTCCACCTCACCCTATTCCCCTCCAATCCCTCTTCCCCGTTTTCTTTTTTCTCACATTTTCCTTTCTTCCGTACCCTGTGAGACTCCACCCAGTGGGTATGGACAGGTAGGGGTAGGAAGAGGTGATGGCACAATTGACTGTAGTTTGGACGAGAAGACATCAATGTATTATTGTGATTTTATGATCCGCTGGTTGAAGTGAATTGAACGTGGCCAGCTTTTCACAGCTTGGCTCCCACACTGAGAATGAGGAATTGAGGAAAGAAGAAAAAACTCATATTTACAGATACCCTACTCTATTGGACCATTACTGAGTTCTTTTATACACCTCATTCCATTTTATTTACACACTAACTCAGACAGGGAGGCATTACTGTCTATAGTTTAGCAGAAGAGAAAATACGTTCAGAGAAATTAAGTAACCTGATAAAGTTCATACTGCCATTAAAGTGTCATCTCTAAACACATATAGCCTGACTACTCATGTAACTTAATCTCCAGGTGATGCAAATACAATTCTCCAATTTTACTTTATTTTTCTGAGGAAGAATTGTCCTCTGGGTACTCAGATTTAAAAAAAAAAAAAATGAAACTAAGCTTCTCTGAACATCACTATGATCTGTAGCAGACATCAATCTCTGGAGTATTTTATCATTCTTACAGAATCTGTAGAATTCTGTATGCTGTATGGTATTACGCTTAGAGAATTATTAGTCTTTAAATTTTTCCTAATTGCCAGTCTAAGTTGCAGCGTAAGAAGAGTGCCATATAGTTGATTATTGAGTATGTTAATACCTTTGTGTTATGAGACAGAAGTAACCCAATGACATCAATATTCTCTAGTCATTTATGCAAGACTAGAATATAATAAGGCTCGGATGAAATGAAGTTTTATTTTTAGCTCCTATTCTTGCCATCCTGAGAGTATTGGTTTTAGTTAAGTCCAAGGAAATCTCCGGAAGGATTAGTTTAAGTTAGCTCTTTTAATTGACATTCTCATTTTATTCATTCATTCCCATTCTTTCCATTTATCTATTCAGTAATGCATTTAAATGTAAATATTTTATGCCTAACACATCATGAATATAGGGGACACAAATATGTTGAAATATGGTCCCTGCACCCACCAAATAAATAAATTTTATTTACTTCTTTTAATCCGATCTGTTGTTCATCATCCACAAAATACCTGTGTTTTTGTATGTTCATTCACCCATACACCAACATGACTGCTTTACTACACACATACACGCACCCCTCAAAGATAATACTGTTGACCCAGTTTGAGTGTGACTGAAATGATCAGGGCATGAACGGGCATCCTGATGTGTCCCGACTGTCCTCTTTGTTACACCCAATTTACTTTCTGACTCTAATATAACTGCTTTATTCCTGATGGCTGCTTACCACTCAGGTCTATTTCCCCAAATCCCATAACTGGAAAAATACGCTGCAATGTGACCTTAAACTTTATCGTTCAGCTTCCCCTGCCTAAGAAAATTATGAAAATATAAGGGAAGTTTTGGCTCAGGATTCTATTAGTTTGGAAAATGGAATCTTTTGGTAGAACCGTATTATGTGGTGAAATTTGTCCCTGTGGATTGCCAAAGCATTAAGAAAAGAAACTAAAGGAAATGATTAAGTATATTCAGACTGCATTTTCTTGACAGGAAAAATTAATATATTGAATTTTAAAAAATAACAAGCACTAAGTTATTCCCCAAGGCTTTTCCCTGTTGATGGTCTTCATGTTACTTTGGAAGCATGTTAACAGACTTGTTAACATCAGATTCAAATTCATGGGCATTTTTTGATCCTTTAAAAAGAAAGAAATATCCTCTAAAACAGAGAAGTGTTTGTCTGGAATAGATGCAGCTGCACTTGTCCTGAAACACCTGCACCTGTTTCTGAAGTTTGGATGGCGTAACTCAAAAGAACACAGTAGTTACAAATAAATAAGGAAAGGTTTGGTTAACACCTTTTCCTATAATAGCCTGAGAGCCTTAATAACGCCTGCCTTCCCAGCATGGTCTTCGGGCCACTTGGTGGCTGCTTTTGCTGCAAATCTTCCTTTTCATATGGGTATTTTGGGTTGCAGTCATTTTTATGGTAGGTAAACAACACACCAAGCACTGTGTTGTTCTTCCATTGGTGTGTGTGTGTATGTGTGTGTGTGTGCATGTGTATATACATACAGAGAGGTCTTTAGATAGCATTTCTCTTATTTGAATTCTTCTGATGTTTGATATCAGGGACAAACAGCACCATTCTGAATCTTTCATCTCTACTTTGTGATCTTCTGCCTACACAGTTTAAAGGAATACTGGTTAGAAGTAATGAAACTAAAACCTGCAGGCTTAACATACACATAAATTTGACAAACTAGCATGGAAGCATCGCATTTCAGACCCGTGCAGCAAATTTATCTTCTTTTAGTTCTTTCATTTGAAAAATGAAACAATTTGAGATAAGGCCCAGAAAAGATAGTGGCACATCTAGACGAAGGACACAAGTCTCCTGATTTCTTCTTTTATGACCTTTTCACTATTTGTCTATTTAAAAAAAAAAAAAAACAAAAAAAAAAACCCTGATGTAATGTTCTGGCAGTCTAAAGGGTTTTCATGCTAAATAGATATCATTATCTTTAAACTCTTCTATATAGCAAAACCCAACATTTTCATCTTCTTGACTTTACCAAATGATTCCTTCTTTGGCATAACTTTTAAAATTGGAATTGAGAAACTGGTAACTTCACAAGAAAAGTTGCAATTTTGTTTTATAATTTTTTGTCTTATCTGAAAAGCCCAATACCTGCCTGAGAATCTGGTACCAATACCTGACATTTCTCAGTGATTTTTAAACTCTACCAATTAAATATCATGAAGGATGTTGTAGGACAGATACAGTTTCACTTAAAGTGATATCTCTAATATTCTAAAAACTATTTTGAAAACACATGACTAACTTCTTGAAATATGTAGGATATAATTTTTATTACTGAAAAAGCAAAAGTTATGTTTATGTTTTAACTTCTGTCAATTAATCTGTAATAAACATTCAAATTAGGCAATACTATTGTCAATACTATTTTTTATTATAGTAGGCTAGAATTATAGAAACTTTTATCCATGTACTTTAAGGCTTGCTTCTTCTATGATATACAGTGAGATATCTTATTTAGAAAATTCTACTTTCCCCAAACAATAAAACCAGTTCTACTCTCCCCAAACAATAAAACCATCAAACACTGTCTGTGCCACTATTTTGTCACTTAAACTGGTTACCGTACATTCACTGACTTTCAGGAGCTTCATTCTTTATGGATGGCTTACGTATGTCACTCATATTTAAATGCCTCCTCTTTCCTGAGCTTGAACTTGTTCAATTGATATCAAATCCTGGTGGTAAAGCATAGAAGACATATCAGTGGATGATTTGAGGAGGAATATTGGCCATCTTGAACTAAACAATATTCTCCCACTTTGATACTTTCCTGTTTAGGGCTAAGGTCTTTTATCCTTCAGCCAATCACAGCAATGACACGATCTCTTAAATTCATCCCAGTGTGCAGGCAATTGGCTGCAGGTGTGTTATTGCGAAGGCTATTAAGGAGTCATCACATGCATGTCAAAGTAAGGACACATTTATATTCTTGCAAGCTTTGCTATAGTTGGCAGTGCCTGGAGGTGAAGCATGCAGTTAGAAGCATGATCCTGGAGAATGTTCATGATGCTGCATTAAGTATACAGGAAAAGAGGTGTGAGAGCTTATAGGCTCTATTTTCCCCCTCATATTTGTAGAAGAGCATTAGAAATAGCAATGGGATATAAAAATAAGGCTGCAATAGTAGAATTATGTAAGGGGAAAAAGGTTTAGAGAATTAAAAACTGACCAAGAAAAATAAAATGATAAGAAAATAGAACGTGCATATGAGAGAATAAAGGTAAAAGACTGACAATGATTTCTTCCTGCTGGTCTAGAGCATCTGAACTTAAAAAAAGATATTAAGGCTTCCACAACTAATCTGACTTTTGTTACTTATTGGATGGGATTCTAACTTTAAAAATCTCTTTTGAATAACTTCTGTCTTTAGGATTTGTTTTATTCTGCCCTCATTTTTTTATTGATGTCAACATGTGAATGGACTTCAGATAATAATGGTTGCTTTTGATGGATTCCAACTATGCAACTTAAGAACGTTCTCCCTTCAGTCATGGGTCTCCCTCTGTACCTGCCTTTGCCCCCAAGGTTTCTACTTTATTCTCCCTCTCCACGGAGGGAATCCTCCTGTTGGGGAATGACTGCCTGTGAATTCAGGTGGGCTGTAGTGGCAGGGGCAAGCTGTTGGGTAGTTAGGGATTTCCCGTGGTCTGCATCTGCTAGATGTATTGTTCTAACCTTCACAGCCATTATCCCGCGGTCTGCATCTGCTAGATGTATTGTTCTAACCTTCACAGCCATTAAACTTTCAAGAGTAGAGAAACTTTTTCTCCCTCTTCTATCTGGTTTTCAATGTTATTGTTAAAGTGTCAACAAGCAGTGTTGTTGTTCCAGTATCAACAAGTCTCTCACAAATGTCAGCATGTTCTGTACTTTGCCCAGTTTCCTCACAACAGATCTAACTATCTCTGAAATAAAACCACTTGTCTCCAAGAATTTCAAAGCCATTGGCTCCTATGAAACAACAGAATTGACTGCACTTTAAATGTTAAAGATACATGTGTTAAAATCATTATTTATATATGCGTTTCCAATGCAGATCTGTTTGCAATGTTTGCCCTTAACCTTACCTAAGGGCTGAAAATAAAGAAAGATAGGAACTTCTTTGGTTTTTTTTGTTTGTTTGTTTTTGTTTTGAGATGGAGTTTCCCTGTGTCACACAGGCTGGAGTGCTGTGGCACAGTTTCAGCTCACTACAGCCTCCGCCTCCTGGGTTCAAGCGATTCTCCTTCCTAGCCTCCTAAGTAGCTGGAACTACAGGCATGTGCCACCATGACCAGCTAATTTTTGTATTTTTAGTAGAGATGGGGTTTTACCATGTTGGCCAGCTGATATTGAACTCCTGACCTCAGGTTGTCCACCCACCTCGGCCTTCCAAAGTGCTGAGATTATGGGCTTGAGTCACCACGCC
The DNA here is from genome assembly GCF_002776525.5 of Piliocolobus tephrosceles. Lineage (NCBI taxonomy): Eukaryota > Metazoa > Chordata > Mammalia > Primates > Cercopithecidae > Piliocolobus > Piliocolobus tephrosceles. Next base: position 12,099,629 of record NC_045455.1, on the reverse strand, counting down.
CAATGGGAACTTCTTAAACGGAGGTGAATGAATGGCAAAAGCCATAGAACCCAACAACATATGAAATATCATTGTTAATAGGCATAAACTGTTACAAAAATTCCCACAATGTAAGGTCTAAATAATCATATTCGTATGTTATGTATGTTTATTAATAATAACAATTTTCTTTTCCTTTCAACTGAAGTCTAGAGTAGATAATTATGGCAACAATTTGTCAAATAGACTCTGTTACATAGCCGATGATCAACAAATGAGCATCTGAATTGAACTGAAATTGAGGTTAAATAAGAGATTTAAATTCAGTGATCCCTAATGTCTCATTCCACTTTGACTTATGATTTTGTGATTTTTTAAAAATAAGAATTAGTTAAATCAATGTTGAAAAGCTTCTACATATGTATATTGTCCAGTTTCTTCAAATTCAGAAGATGGAACCACAAACCTCAAAGAGTATTAGTAAAAGGGTCTAGTCTTCACTGGAGGCCAATTTTCATATTGGATGATATACATTAGTATCAGATGCTAAAGAAAGTCTGCATTTTCATCCATTAACATTTATATGTACTTTTAAAGAGTGTAATTCCACTTTTAAAATTCTTCATGCATTTTTGCAGCAATTATAGAAATATACTTTGTTCTGCATCTGCAGTGATGAGTAGCTTCATGTTTATTAGGAATTACGGAAAGCTCGTTGAAACTGTGCTTTCCTCTACCTGCTTATATTGTGGGACCTGATGAATACAAATAGTAGTAGCTCCCTTTTATGTAGCATTTAAACTATTTAATATACTTCCCAATAAATGTGGATTGATAATATATTTTCTTCCTTTTAAAATGAAGAAACTGAAACTCAGAGGTGGTCGTTTGACCAGCCCCACTTTGTAGGAAGCAGAACCAGGTTTTGAACCCATTATTTTATTGATAATGTAGGTCGATTTTTGCTAAACCATACCACTGTTTCTCACAATTCTTTGCAAACTGTATATTCATGTGTCAAAAAATTTAATATCTTTTCTGATCTCTTTTGTATACACTAGGCTAATCTTCAAGGATTGTAAACTCCATGTAGGTTACCAGTTTTACTCTAAGGGTCTCTAGGCTAAACCTGTAGTATTTGCTTAAAAGTGCGTGAAAATAAAATGTGGAGACTCCATAAGATAACATTTTGCTTCAGTGAAGTAACCAACATAGAAATTAAGAAAACAATCTTATCTGCGGTTGTGTCAAAAATAATATATTTAGGAATAAAATTAACCAAGAATGTGAAAGATTATTGCACCAAAAAATATGAAACATTGATGAGAGAAATTGAAGACACAAATAAATGGAAAGATATCTCATGTTCATGGATCAGAAAAATAAATATTGTCAAGATGTTCGCACTACCTAAGGTGATCTACAGATTCATTGCAATTTCTGTGAAAAGTCCCATGACTGACACCCAACTGATTTTCAACATATTTTCAATAAATGGTGCTGAGGAAACTGGATATCTATATGCAGAAGAATGAGACTAAACCACTACTTCTCATGATATGCAAAAATCAACTGAAAATGCATTAAAGTCTTAAATGTAAAACCCAAAGCTACAAAATTACTAGAAGAAAACATAGGATAGTACTTTACTGTGGGCAAGAATTTTTAAAATAAGCCCTCAAAAGCATAAGTAACAAAAACAAAAATAGATAAATGGAATGACATCAAACTGACAAGCTTTTGATAAGAAAAGGAAACAATGAAAAGAATGACAAATAGACCTACATAAGGGGAGAAAATAGTTGCAAACTATGTATCTGACAAAGGATTCATATCAAGAATACATCGGGAACTTAACAGCAAGAAAACATCAGGCTAATGTAAAAACAGGCAAAATGTATTAATAAATATTTCTCAAAAGAAGACATTCAGATGTCCAACAGGTATGTGAAGATATGACTAAGATCACTAATTGCCAGGGAAATGCAAATCAGCAACACAGTGAGATACTCTTCACTCCAGTTAGAATCGGTTTTATTATAGAATTATAATAAAAAAAGACAAAAGAAAACAAATGTTGGCAAGGTGGTAGAGAACACTGACACACTATTGGTGAAAATGTAAATTAGTACAGTCACTATAGAAAACTGTATGGAGGTTCCTCAAAAAATTAAAAATAGAACTATAATATGCATGTGATTCCAAAATTTCACTACTAAATATATATCCAAAAGAAGCGAAATCAATATGTCAAAGATATATCTGTACTCCTTTATTTATTGCAGTGCTATTTACAGTAGTCAAGATATGGTATCACAAGTGGCCATTAACAGATGAATAGATTAAAAAGTGTAGTATATATACACAATGGATAATTCTGCCATAAAAAAAAGAAGTCCTGTCATTTGCAACAATATGAATGTAACTGGAGGTCATCATGTTAGGTGAAATAAGGCACAGAAAGACCTTATTTCAAAAACTAAAAAATTGGAGTCTAAAAATAAAATTGGGATCATAGAAGCAGAGAGTTTAAAATGTGGTTACCAGAGACAGGAGGAGGAGGATGGGAGGATGGGGAAAGGTTGGTCTGTGGTCCAAGTTAAAATCAGATAGCGGGATTAAGTTCAACTTCTATTACACAGTAGGGTGAGGACAGTTAACAGTAAGACATGGTATATTATAATTAGAAAATAATGAGGGAAGCTTTTGAATGCCCTTACCACAAATGATAAATGCATAAGGTGATGGTCATGTGAAATACCCTAATTTGATCATAATACAACCTATATATGTATCAAAACATGTAATTCTACCCCATAAATATGTACATATAATAATTTTTAAACTCTCATGGCATTTTTCATAGTAATAACAAAAAAATCTTAAAATTCACATGGAACCACAATGTACCCCAAATGACTACAGCAATCTTCAGCAAGAACAAAGCTGAAGGCACCATAGCTCTTGATTTCAAATTATATTACAAAACTATAGTAATTAAAACAGTATGGTACTAACATAAAAACAGACACATAGACCAATGGAACAGAATAGACAGCATAGAAATAAACCCATACATTTACAGCCAATTGACTTTAGACAAAGATGACAAAAACACACAATAGGGAAAAGACAGTTTATTTGATAAATGGTGTTGGGACAACTGGATGTCCACATGCAGAAGAAAGAAATTAGTCTTATCTCATACTGTGTATAAAAATCAACTCAAAATGTATTAAAGACTTCTATGTAAAACCTGAAATTTTAAAACTACTCAAAGAAATGTAGGAGAAAAGCTCCATGCCGCTGGTCTTGGCAATGATTTTTTTGGATGTAACACCAGAACACAGACGACAAAAGCAAAAATAAATGAGTGGGATTGCATTGAACTAGAAGATTTCTACAGCAGCAAAGGAAACAACAAAAATGAAAAGGCAACTTCTGGAATGAGAGAAAATATTTGCAAACCATATATCCAATAAGGGGTTAATATTCAAAATATATGAGTTCTAGTCCATTTTTGCATTGCTACAAAGAAATACCTGAGGCTGGGTAATTTATAAAGAAAATAAATTTATTTTGGGCCAGGCACATGGTGGCTCATGCATGTAATCCCAGCACTTTGGGAGGCCAAGGTGGGCAAATCAATTGAGGAAAGGAGTTGTAGACAAGTTTGGCCAACATGGTAAAACCCTGTCTCTACTAAAAGTACAAAAACTAGCCAGGCATGTTGAGACACACCTGTAGTCCCAGCTACTGGGGAGGGTGAGACATGAGAATCACTTGAAACTGGGAGATGGAGGTTGCAGTGAGCCAAGATCGTGCCACAGCACTCCAGCCTGGGCAATAGAGTGAGACTCTGTCTCAAAAAATAAATAAATAAATAACCAAAACCAAGAACCGAAAACAGGCCTATTTTGGCTCACGTTTCTGCAGTCTGTACAGGAAGCATGGCACCAGGTTTTGTTCCTGGTGAGGTCTCAGGAAGCTTCTGATCATGGCTGAAAGTGGAGGCAGAGCTAGTGCATCACACGGCGAGAGAGGGGAAGACAGAGGGAACAAAAGAGGTTGAGAGGAGGTGCGATGCTCTTTTAAACAACCAGATCTCATGTGAACTACCAGAGCAAGAACTCCCGTCACCAAAAGGACAGCATTAGGCCATTCATGAGGGATCTGCCCCCATAGTCCAAACACCTCCCACCAGGCCCCATCTCCAGTATTGGGGAATACATTTCCACGTGAGATTTGGAGAGGACAAACGTTGAAACTGTATCTAACTCATACAACTCAATACCAAAAACGTCAAACAACCAGATTTTTAAAAATGGGCAAATGACCGGAATAGACATTTTTCCAAAGAAGATGTGCAAATGGCCAGTGGGTATATGAAAAAGTGCTTAACATCACTAATCAGGGAAATGCAAATCAAAACCACAATGATATATGACCTCACACCTGTTAGGATGGCTGTTATCAAATAGTCAAAAGATAAATGTTGACAGGGATGTGGAGAAAAGGAAAACTTCCATGTTATTGGTGAGGATGTAAATTGATACAGTCATTATGGACGATATTATGGAGTTTCCTTAAAAAATCCAAAAGAGAATTATACGATCTAGGAATTTCTGGATATATGTACAAAGGAAATGAAATCATTGTCTTGAAGAGCTGTCTGCACTCCATGGTCACTGGAGCGTTATTCCTAATAACCAAGATATGAAAACAGCGCAAGTGTCTGTTGTAAGATGAATGGGTAAAGAAAACATGAGATATCTATATATAGATATATATGTAACATGATTTGATATGCATATGCATAATATGCATATATTTACATATATATGTATATCTATATATATACACACATATATACCCAATGGAATAGTATTCGTCCCTTAAGAAGGAAATCCTTTCATTTGCCGCAACATGGATGAACCTAGAGGACATTCTGTTAAGTAAAATAACCAGACGTAGACAAAAAATCACTTCACGATCTCACGTATATGTGGAATCTAAAAATGTCGAACTCTTAGGAACAGAGTAGAAGGGTGGTTACCCAGGGCTGAGGGGTAGGAGAAATGGGGAGACTTTGCATACAAACTTTCAAAGTTATAAGATGAATACATTCTAGAGATCTAATGTACAGCATGGTTACTAGAGTTGGTAATACTGTCTACTTGCGATGTATGAAGAGAGTAGATCTTAGATATTCTCACTGCACATAGACACACACACAAAGATAACTCTGTGAGGTGATGGCTATGTTTATTATCTTGGTTGTGGTAATCATTTCACAATGCATATGCATATCTAAATATCATATTACATACTTTAAGTATCTACAATTTTTTTCGTCATTTATACCTCAATAAATCTGGGAGAAAAAAGAGCGACCTCTTCTGAATTCTAGATTTCATGCTTTTTGTCAGTTTGTGACCCCCAATTTGAGTGTGGTTGTGAGACCTTAATAAATAGCAATACATTAAATCATTTATTTTAAAAAATCCTATTCTGAATAATATTCCATTCTTTCGATGTACCACAGTTAATTTATCCATAGAGGAATTTTAGATGCATATTACCAACTGAAAAAAAAAACTGAAAGGACTACATATACTGTATAACTCCAACTATATAACATTGAGGAAAAGGCAAAATTATGGAGAACAGTAAAAAGACCAGGTTGCCAGAGATTGGGGAAAGGTGTGGGAGAGGGACGGATGACTAGGCGGATCATAGAGAGTTTTCAGGGCAGTGAAATTAATCCGTATGATACTACAATGGTGAATTCATGTCACTATATGTTTACTCACACTCATACAGTGTACACTATGAGTGGACCCTAATGTAAACTATTGACTTTGGGTAATGGTGATGTGTCAGTGTATGCTCATCAGTTATAACAAGCGTACTTCTCTAGTGGGGATTGTTGGTAATTGAGAAGGCTATGCACGTGAGGGAGAAGGAGGTATATGGAACATCTCTGCGTATCTCTCAATTTTGCTGTGTACCTAAAACTGCTCTAAAAAAAAAACTTAAGTCTTGAAAGAATATGTACTCTCTCTGATATTGTTTGTAACATGCTCTGTAAATGTTAAGTATGTCTACTTGGCTGTTAATGTCAATTTTTTTACATCCATACTGATTTTAATTTCACTTATTGCATTAATTACTGAGAAAGGAACATTTATATATTAAAAAAATAGAGTCTAAAGAGCAAAAAATAATAAAAAATCCTGCTTCAAAAGTATATTGTTTGCCCTTCCCTGTGACTCCCCTCCATGCGAATTAATTGCCAAATCCACCAAGTATTTCTTTCTGTTTTTTCCTTCTTTTCTTTTCTTCTTTTTTTTTTTTTTTTTTGAGACATAGTCTCACTCTGTCACCTGGGCTGGAGTGCAGTGGCGTGATCTCAGCTTACTGCAATGTCAGCCTCCCGGGTACAAGCGATTCTCCTTGCCTCAGCCTCCTGAGTAGCTGGGATTACAGGTGCATGCCACCACGCCTGGCTACTTTTCATAGTTTTTAGTAGAGACCAGGGCTTCACCATGTTCATCAGGCTGATCTTGAACTCCTGACCTCGTGATCTGCCATCCACGCCCTCCCAAAGTCCTGGGATTACAGACGTGAGCCACAGTGCCCAGCCCAAATACTCCTTTAAGGCCCCAGCAGACCAATACAGTCACGTGCTTCTGGAATTTGACAGCTTGAAGTTTATAGCCTCACTAAACTGTTTATCTTATCTTTAGTGGTTGCTTTCCTTTACTCCCTCAAGATCAGTTCACATAAATCAGTTATTTAAGAATTTGAGAAAAATATGCCTTTGCCTTAATGTGTTATATTGTACTCATCAAGATCCTGACTCATTTGTGACATTTGCTGTTAGAATGAAAACTAATTCCGACTTCATTATCTTTATGTACATTTTTATTTTTTGCTGCTCTCACCGTGAAGGTCATGGACAGTGTAATTGCGGACGATGTGACTGCAAAGCAGGCTGGTACGGGAAGAAGTGTGAGCACCCACAGTCCTGCACTCTGTCGGCTGAGGAGAGCATCAGGAAGTGCCAGGGAAGCTCTGATCTGCCTTGCTCTGGGAGGGGTAAGTGAGGTCTCTCAGGGCTTGCCACGGCCTCTCCATCACGATTCAAATGAATTCAATGCACACACATCTTAATTTAAAAAACAGCTGAGATCGCTGAATGAGGGGCTATTAGTCTTTTTAGAACTAATAATAAATCCAATTTCCATGAATGAAGGTACACGGAGAAATATATTTCTCTTTCTCTCTACATATATCTTTCGCACACAGACACTCTGTCTCACTCACTGTCAGTCTACTTTAGCCTTAAGGTATGTTCAGTTTCAGTTCAGTTCAGTTCGATGTGACATCAAAAAAAGAAACAGTTTAGACGTTTGCTTAAAGCTTTCTGAATGAGACCATCTAATTGTCCACTGACATTTATGAAACCCAGTAACATTATTTTGAGGACAGTGTTGGCTTTTGAAAATTCATTGTATAAACAAATAGCTATGAATAAGCTTTTGTCATTTTGGAAGGAAGGCATATAGCCTCGGGTGTGTTCTTGGAATCAGATCAGTACAAATTGGAGAAGGACAAATTCATCTAGAAGAACACAGGTTCCATTCCTCTTGATTTATCAAAATAAGAAATGCAATTTCACTTCTCACATGAGAATAGCGAAGTTAATATGAAGTATACTTTTGAAGAACTCGTAATTGACACTATTACCAATTTGTTCAAGAAAGAGGAAACAGAGAAAGAGTTTCTTCACTTGAACATTAGATCAGAAATTTAATTTTACCATGCATTTTTCTTTTTTTTAAAATGTATTTTTAATAGGGGTATAGCTCACATACCATAAAATTCACATACCACTCAGTGTTTTAATATATTAGCATAATTATGCAGCCATTACCACTGTCCAATTCCAAAAAAAAAAATGTTTATCATCATAAAATACTCTGTTAGCCTGTAGCAGCCACTCCCCATTCTCTTGTCCCAGAACCCCTAGAAACCACCAGTCAACTTTCTGTCTCTATGAACTTGTCTATTCTGAATATTCCATACAAATGGAATCATAAAATAAGTGATCTTCTTGCATCTGGCTTTCTCCACTTAGCATAAGTGTTTGCAAGGTTTATCAAAGTTGTAGCATATGTCAGTCCTTCATTCCTCTATGGCTGAATAATATCCTGTCGTATGGATACACCACAGTTATTTAACCCTTCATCAGTTAATGGGCATTTGGACATGGGGTTTCTACTTTTTGGCCATTATGAGTAATGCTGTTACAGACATTCCTGTGCAAGTTTTTGGGTGGACATGCCTTTTAATTTCTTTGGGGTCTGTATCTGTGAGTGGAATTGCTGGGTCTTAGAGTGACTCTGTTGTACCTTTTGAGGTACCACAGGACCATCTTCAAAATGGCGATACCATTTTACATTCCACCAACAGCGTGTGGAGTTTCCAGTTTCTCCACATTTTTGCCATTTCTTGGTATTGTCTGTCCTTTTGATTCTTTACAGTATTCTTTATAAAGAAAACTCCATAAAGTCTCTCAGATTGTTTGCAGCATAGGTATTTTCTCATATCCATTTTCCCCTCATAGTTGTAAGTAGAAGAGTAGAGGAGTAGGATATGGGTATAATCATTTTTTTTTAATTTCAGAATTACTTTTGACTAGCCCTGTATTTCACTAGTAAACCCAAACAGGAACCATTGTTCCATCTGCATTGTAATATTGTCATTATAGTGCTGCATAAGCCATCATGCTTTTAAAGAAACAAAGATTAAAATTCATATCCCTCAGACTGCTGATTTACCAACACTTGTAATCTACAGCAAAAAATAATTTTACATTATTATTTTACATTTACAAAAAACTTTATCTATTAGGCCCAGCCATGTAAAAAAAAAAAAAAAAAAAAAAAAAAATGAACATAGGAAGACTAACCAGTGTCTTTTAAAAAAAATCTGTGTATCTTTTCAAAAATGTATTATAATCCTCGGGACAATTCCATTTCAAATTGAAAACCTTGGGAGGGAAAGAAAATGACTTTATCTCAAAAATAGACTTTTGATATTGAGAATACTTTTTTAGTTACATTTAAGTTAGAGAACTTTAGGTACAGTGATTTTTGCTGTTATCTTAAAGTGGTAAACACAGCAAAGGGAGGTCTGGTATCTTAAAACATTATTTAAGTTAAAGGGTTCACATTCAGTAAAATTATTTAAACTCCAAATGGTTATGTCGCTAGTAGAAGTAAACAGAACAGAAACCAATGGGGATATGAACTTACATTTTAAAACAAAAGAAAAATGAACAAAATGTATACTTTTAACAAATGCTTTAATATTTTGAAGTTAAAAATGTCAAACCATATAATGGAAAAATAAGAAAAGCATACAAAATAGCTCTCAAACAGAGAAAATCACTGTAAGTATATAATTTTACCAATGGTTTTTTGTTTGTCTCTAAATTGTTTAATATGTAGAACAAGTAAAATAAAATTACTGGGGACTTAATAAACTCCACTAGGTTTTTCCTCAAACATGCATATTTCCTGCCTTTCTCGAGACTCACTGACTTATTTAGCTACCATTTTTAAGCAATAGAGTATGTTTAAACTTTATTTTATTAAAAAGGTATTGAATAAATGTATAGAGTTATGGTTTTTAAAATTATTTATAATTCATTTCAGCCTCTGGAAGTACTTTAAAGCTAAATAAGTTTATCAGTTTCCTTACACGAGCAAAGTGATTTCACAGGAAATCATGACACTATGTAAGATTTTTGAAAATGAAAACCAAGAAGTTACGATGGCCAGTTGAGTGCTTTTGGTCAAGGTCAGGTACCTTTTCTTTCCCATAGTGCTACATATGCAAACTCATTGGCACTGGATGTTTTGAGGCAAATGACTAGTATGAAAACTTTTAAAGAGTTCATTTTGCAATTTATGAATGAAAACTGCAGCTGTGGCTACATGAGTTAGGAAAGCAATTATAAGAAAGACCCATCAGTTTCTCAAGCCTGAGAGCCTCATTAGCTCACGAGCTGGAAAAAAAATCCTAGTAGAATATACTGAAGTTCGTCAGGGACCAGGTGAAGGCATTTACATATACATTATATATCTATAATATATATTATATTTTATATATTTTATATATAAATTTTGTATATATTATATATTTTTAATATTTTATATATATCTGATATATTTATATATTTTTATATATAAATATCAGGTGAATGCATTTCCATATATATTGTATATCTATAATATATATTATAGATATATAAATTTTGTATATTTTATATATATATCTGATATACATAAAATATATAAAATATATCAGAAATTAAGTTAAATTATTTGTTTCTGTTGGTGGTGACTAAGTGTGATCATTATGTCTTGAAGGTAGAATAACTTATATGATATCTTGTATTCTGTATCCTGTGATTCCTTGATTTCTATACCATGTTGGTATAAAGACACTCGTCCTAATTTTGGTTCCTGGGAGTAAAGGTGGGAAAACACTTTATCTAGTCTTCTAGTGTTTCGCTCAAAAATATAATGGCTTATGATAGGCTAAACATTAGTTTTACATTCTTCCTGATTTAAGAATACATCATTATTATTATCGATGTTCTCCTGAGCATGAATTTGACTTTGGCTTAAAAAAAATAAGTGAGTAAAATTAATTTGCATCACATCTGAGCAGACAGTGTGCTATAAGAGACAGTGAAAAATCTGCCATTCTCTCTCAGGCATGAGGATTTGCAGTGCTTGAGACAGTCTCTGACCCGTTAGCCTGGGTCTCTGAATGAGGATGGATAGCAGAAATCTCTGTTGATCCACCAAGGTTCTATGATGTGAGTGAGAAGGAAACTCCTGTTGTTTTAAACAAGTGAGGTTTTGGAGGGAGGTGTTATTGCAGGAGAACTCCTGAATGATAATTGATTCCCCATATAAAATGTAGGGAATATGGTTAAGCCAAGGTAAACAAACACAACAAAAATCATACTTATATAATTTATATTTTATATTATATACATAATTTATAAATGCCATAATTTATATTCTTGGAGCAGGATTCATGTTCACATCTCTTAGTATTAATTCTTGGATATGTAATACATAGGTCTAAAAAACATGCATATATTTTATAAGTGATGTATTTATGCTGTTCTATCAACAGCATTTATGTGCACTTAGTCAACAGGTAAAATAAGAACCTTGAATAATACATTTTTTAAAATTTCCTAAAAACACAGTGAGGTAGGAAGATGTATAATTATTATTCTTTTTGCAGAAAAAGAAATTAGATATCTGAACAGTTTGCCATTTTACATAATTCCAGTGGTGCAAGTTTTAAAAAAATTAATACATGTTCTCTGACTCCAAGGTTGTTGTTTTGGATAACTTACAGGTTCTTGTTACATGCCAATTTATTGGACAATATATATTAAACATATTTCCTGTTACACATATAATTCTGCAGAGTCATTGAAATGACTGCATAATATTCCATTATATGGTTGTAGCAAAAGAATTCAATCAATCCTCTTTTTATTAGATATCTATATGTTCTCTTATTCAAGTTCTAAATGCCATAATTTATATTCTTGCAGCAGGATTCATGTACAAATCTCTTAGTATTAATTCTTGGATATGGAATACATAGGTTTTAAATGAAAAACAGTAAGAAATATTTTGAAGGAAAAAAGTCTGATTTATAATCTCTAAAATAGATTATACAGGTATGCTCTCCTGCCAGGGGCATAAGAAAAGTCTTCTTCACCCACTAGTAGTGACAATTTAAATAATCTGCCAGCTCTTCTCAATGTATTTTGCTGTTGGTGTTACAGACTTTTGCCATTTATCAAACTTCTTTCATTGACTTCTATAATCATGAAAACGAATGATTTATCTGCAGGCATTATTATTCAGAGGCTTGTGTTTTCAGTATTTGCCTTCTTTGATCATCATTTGTCCTTGTGTCTAAGTCATCCTTTTGTTTGATACTGCAATCCCATGTGCTTTTCTTATCTGTCCAGTTTGCCCTTTGGTTTTCTTTTATCAGACTTGTTCTAAGAGGTATTGCTTATGTTTTAGTCCCTTAAACACGTAACCATGCACCCCCATAAGGGAAGGTTTGAAATGGAGGAAGAATGATAGATGGAGGCTAATTATTTAATATTGTAACTTCTAGAAAATAGAAACCATGTCCTCATTTTTATCAATTAGCACGCTTTAATTAATGAATTAAGAATTGTTTCAATTCCCTTACCTAGGAACATACTTTCAAAGAATAATAGCATGCCAAATTCTCACCATCTGGATATTTTTCAATGAAGTCACAATTTATCTTTCCCTTTTATTGGCAAAGCCCATCTTTAATTTCCTGTTTTATTTTTCAGAGAAGTTTTCATGATACATGTTTTCCTTCCTTTTTTTTTTTTACCTGTGTGTTTTTTACTCGTTGTAGTTTTGGACAGTTGAATCACTACCTTTCTTATTCACGTTTACAGAGAGGTTATTTATTTGGAACAAAGAGAAAGTTTTAAAAAATGGGAAGTCCTTCAAACATTTTCAATGAAGCCGCATACCATATATAGTGATTCTGATTATATTTTAAAATCCTTTGTGGCCTAATTAACAATCTTATCGTGAGTTAACTGCTGCAGGAAATGTGCCGAGTGTTTAGGTGACAAGGGAACCCCAATGTGTTCTTCCGGTAGTACTTTGAGAAAACAAGTGGGGTTCAGATTTACTCCATTCTGAGCTTTCTGCTAGATTGATTCATTATTTCTGCCAGTACTAGAGGACCCTGGAGTAGTCATGCACTGAATTATGCCATTTGAAACCTAGTTTTTATAAGCTGTAGACAAAGGTGATACATAAATGACCCTGTAAAATTAACTTATTTACTATTTGTTATCCAAGAGGAATGGTCGTGCTTTTAGTGTGCATCAAATGAGGAGAAATACAAATGAATTGGTGTATTGTTTCAGAAGGAAAGGCCTGGACTTTGTCATGTTATGGACATTAAATGACAAGAATAAGCCTGCGTACCACCAGGGAGTCTTCCATGCACCTTTCAGCATGCTTTGAACTGACAATGCCCACTATTATGGCTTGTATATGCTCTATTACCATGCAATAGCCCACAATAGTAATATTATATGTAGAAATAAAATAGCCAGTTCATCATTTGCTTTCTTTGTACTCATTATGATATCTTAAACTGTATATGCATCCTACATTTCAGAGCACCTCAGGAATGTAATTGTTATTTATTAAGAGGTTATTAAGGATAGTACTGATATGAGAAGACTGGGGTCGAGGGAGAATTAAATAGGGCACTTCTGGTATCCTTTATCTATCTTTATGGTGCACATGCATGTCTCTGTGTTGGGACATTGTGTATTCTGAGGCAGCCAAAGGTGCAGGCGCTCAGAGTAGTCGTCTACTTGAAGATCCTAGTGAAATCCAGTAGTAAATCTCTCAGTCATATGATGAAGCAGCATTTACTAAGCTAACGACATAATCTGCATATGTGAAAGGAAATTATTAAAGGGAATGGAAAAGAGCCTTGTTAAATAGAAGAGATAATCTCATGCAAGTTGATTTTTCAGGGACTCCCCTTTGCAGTGGGTATTTATGTTCCTTATTTCTCCTCTTGTGTTTGATCTTGCCGTTCATCTTGCTATTTTTGTATTCAACAGAACAGAGAGAAAAGAAGAACCCAGAAGCTGAATTTAATAGTTTTGTTTACTTTTAAGAGATGGTAGAAAAATAATTCAGTGGAAAATAAGAAACATAATATTTTTTAATTAACTGAGGTTTTTCTAACTAATAGTCCTGAAAACTGTATTACTACCAAGTAAGAGAGAGTATTTTTTTCCTGTTCTAAATAAACAATCTTTATCTATGGCAACACAACAGTTTGTATCAAAGATAGGAATTGATCCAAATAAATAGACAAGTTTCATTACATTTTACATTATTTTTATGCTGTAAGTTGAAAACCAGTGAAATTCTTTGGCTAAGATAACTTCCTAGTAAAGACTGCAACCAATATTGTCAAAATCTATTTGAAATGAAAATAGAAAATTGGACTTGAATTTACTTCCAATTTCTCTAAGCAAGCTTAAAATACATGTGTGACAGCTAGGAAAGTTTTGTTACTATGAGTATATATTTATTTCTATTAAAACACTAAAATTACAGTGCAGATTATAGTGAAGAGTTTTAGCAGTTATTTACCTGATTTCATTCAAGGTAAACAGGCAAACCAGATACTTTTATGGGAAACAATTTGCTCTGGTTATCAGCCATAACCTTCATACAGTCAGCCTCAGCAGATGTTCTTTCTAATAGAAAACCAGTGAGGCAGAGTGTTATCCCTTTGTGTAGCCTGTAGAGTCACATAGCTGATCAGAACCTGTGATGCCCCTCTTAGGATACACAAAAATTAATAGGGCTGGTCATTGTGCTATAGTTGCAAAATGAATACAGATACTCTATACTCACAGCATACAGACAACATGTACATCGTATTTTCATAAATGATGTTGCTTATCATAGTTAATCCATCTAATATTTATTGATCTTACCACCATGTATCTCTGGGCTAAGCTAGTGGTCAGAAAACTAGGGCTAGGCCTGCATTCTCTTTTTGTAAATAAAGTCTTATTAGATCATTGCCATGCTCATTTCTTTACATATAGCTAGTTTCTTGCTGTAATGGCAAAGTTGAGTAGTGGCCACAGAGAGCACATGGCCCACAAAGCCTGAAATATTTATCATCTAGCCCCTTACAGAAAAAGCCTGCTACTCCTGAGCTAAGCATTTGTGATAATTGTGACAAATATGTTGGGAGAAGGGATTGAGTGTCTTGAGAATCGGAGGAAGATGACATTTGCCCAATTTGGGTGCAAATATGGCTTCATGAAATGAGTGAACCTAGTGGATGTCTGCAGAGATGAGTAGTAGCATTAGCCAGATAATAATTTAGAAAAAATACAAAAAAACAAAACAAAACAAAAGAAAAAACGACATCCCAGGTAGGAGGAACAGCAGGGGCAGAAACTCTGAGTTATGATGGGAATAACGTGTAAAGAACAGGAAGCATACTTGTGATGATTTAGAAAAAATAAGAAAATGGTGGGAGACAGCCTGGGGTGAAATATGTCTCTCCCCAGCTGCCTAACTTCTTCTTGCGTGATTGACAGGTTTCAGACCGAAAAAGCCACTTCTCTGCAGAGCTCTCTATGTCATAATTGTCTTATGAGGTTAATTGTTAGTAAAATGATGTCATAGAAATGCCAGGTTAACGTTGTTTCATGTCCATCCATTGGGTCATTGCTAAAATGCCAAGTTTTATGTAACTGAATTTACTGAGATTCAAATTTTTCCATGAACAAGACAAATACTTCAGCATCCTTTCATGTGCCCTTCTGTACGTCGTATCATGTTTACTTAACTACTGACAGAAGATGAGAAAACAAGCACAAATCCAAAATCGTTTTATTCCGAGGCATTCATATCAGCAAAGTATTAAAATGACAACTGTCAGCAGTCGAATTTGTATTTTGAGAATGAGATTGCTACTATCTAGATATTGGGTATGTATATAGATGCCTACATGTTTAAAATGGCAAAGGGACATGTTGCAGCAGTTAATTGAACAGTAAGCTCCTGGGATAGAGGTGAGTAGACCCTGAGTTAGTCTGGATTCAGTCACTAGCCAGCTGTGTGACCCAGCAAGGCATATACTGAACTGGAAGCAAAACCCTTCTCGGTGACCTTGAAATTACTCCATAAGCTTGCATTGCCTCCCTTTCACCTCTTTTTGCAATAAGTGAATTTGACACTGTGTTCTGATACATCTGGACCCCAAGATTTTATATCTACTCAGTGGACACCATGCCTGTCATTTCTGACTCACCTTCATAGCAGACTTTGTATCTGGTTTTGCATAGCTAACTAGACAGACTAAGATCTGACTATGTCTCACGAGAACCATGTGACTAACCCATCATTCTTTCAGACTCTGCTTTCTACCAAGAATGTGCTTGAGATTCAAACTAATATATTCTTCAGTTATGACATTCTTTCCTTTGGAATATCATGATTTAAGATGGATGAGATTTTGGTTCTCCATAAATATTTATTTTTCATATGTTGCCTACTATTTGGATAAAGGCAAAAAGGCAGGATTCTTTGGCTTCCTATTTAAGTTTATAAATAATTTTGGTCTCTTCGATGCTCAAAAATTCTTGCTATGTGGATATTGGTAAATAATGCCAAATGGCCTGGCATTGTACAGTTGTAAGCTGCTTAAGATTTGGGTAGTCTCTAGGGTGAAACAGCAAATATTTTGAGGTCATGTGTAAAGTCCTTTATAAGGACGTTAACTCTTTTGCCAAGATTTCTTTCTGGAGCCCTGTATCGTATAATAGTTAACTAAAGGAAGTTAAAAGGAATGTGAAAAAAAAAAAAAGAGAAAATATGGAGTATGTAGTACCTGGTAAAGTCTCCCCTACTGCTTCCTTTAATTTGCTGGAAGTCTGGGTATGGTTAATGATACTGTTGAATTATAGTTGCAGTGGTGAGAGAGAATTGCAAAACTCACCCTCTCAAGTATAGTGTAATAGAATTATTTTAAAAAGGTGGTAGCAAAATCCAAGTGACATAATATATATAATATATGCTTGAGTCTAGATACATTCTGGATAACCCTACGTAGAGAGGAAAAAGAGGAAAACCCAGAGAGATTGCAGTTTTTAGGTTAGACGTCTTAGGAAATAAGATTTTGGATGTGTTAGGAGGCCTGGAGTCTTGTGACCACACAAGGGTATGACAGGGTGAGCACATACTGACACTATTCACCCCTGCTCGTCTGTTCATCAGTGATACTCCCCTCTTCACTGGCATGGTCCCTGGAAACACTCTTAACAGGCATCAGTTTCCTGTTTGGGTAGAAAGATACACATGCTGCCCATGCCATGCCTTCCCTCAGCATCTGTAGCTTATCACAGCAGCCAGGCACTGACTGTGAGGGCATGTGCTCTGAGGGGGCGGGGATGGAAGAGATGGCCACGTGGCTGCATGACGTCCTCATAGAGCTGATGTCTCACACCATGTATTCTCTGTGCGACTCTGTAGAGTTTTGTATTTTTTTAAAAAACTTTTTGGGCCCTTAATTTTGTTATCTGTAAAAATGGCATTGTAACAATTGCTGTTTTCTTTCAAATATTGTGAGAGACACTTGAAATAGTATATACAAAACTTCTTTGTTAACTTTAAACTAATACGCCATTGTAAGGACTTACAAGGGATTTAAGTAGACAGCATACAAATGATCTTCGGGGCAAACAATTTAATGGAGAAAACAGGGTCAACATTCATTCCTTCATTCACTCAGCCAGTCAACATATATTTACCAGGGTCCTCCTGTGTTCCCAGAACCATTCTCAGTGCTGAGAAAAAAGAGACAAGGCAACTGATGTCATAGAGTTTGGGAAAATAAGTTAAACCAGAAAACAAGTCATTTCAGATAGCTCTCATATTTTCTTGAGAAGGGAAATCAAGAGAATGTGAGAGCGTGGCCAAGATGAAGTCTGGGGCCTGCTGTAAGTACGGTGGGCAGGGACCCTTTCCCAGGAAGGCGTATTTGGCCAGATTGGAATATTGAAAGTGGGCCGAATGACAACTCAGGGAAGATGGCAGAGGAAACAGGAAAACAATTTCAGATTCAAGGGATGAAGTTTTCCAGAAGGAGATGTAAGTCAGGTGAGCTTCATCCTTAAAAAATTCATGGAGGAGATGAGAGCACTTGGAGAGCTTGCAGAGGTATTTTTAAAATACCGGTGCTGAGTTCCCACCTGATTTAATTTGTCTGTGAGATGGCCTGGGCGTCCAGGATTTAAAAAGCTCCCTGGGTGATTCTGCTGAGCAGCCACATGCAGACTCACCGCTCTGTAGGGTTGTATAACAGGCACGGTCCTGCAGCAGGATGGACACTTTAGTTTTTGCCCTACTTCCCCCTGCGCAAACAGGGCTTTAGGGAGTGCTTAAAAGTTGTACAAAACCTATTGCTCTGTGGTGTCCTTTCCCAAAGCTTTGTTGAATGGGGATAGGAGGGAAAGGAATGAGTCAGCGGAAAGAGGGGTGGGTGTGTCGGGTAGGGGTATAGAGAGGAATAGAGAGAAGAGATCTTGAACAATGAACCACCTTAGGCATGTTTGAATACCATCAGCATACAGGACAATGACTATTCGTTCTATATGAAAGATAATTAACTGAATAGATAGAATTGTCAGAGTCCAGAAAAGGGGCTTTGTCAGAAATGCATTTTGGGTTTTCACCATAGATAATTTCTGCTTTGAAAAATAATATGAAGGAATGTATTTAGCTACTCTTTTTCCTAGAATAGCCATGGTGATATTTAATAGTAAAATATTATTTAGTTCTGTTACCACAAGAGGACTAATCGTTTTCCATGTTGTCTTTTTTCCCATGCATATTATCTTATGTGTTGAGGAGAGGCATTCCTCAGGATTATATTTTCCCTGTTAATGAAACTAAGAGTTTTGTGGATGAGTCTGAGTAGGTGCAGTTTGAGCATATTTTCCATTATTTAATCAACGAACTGACCAGCAGATCCATATCAGCTCCCTGCGATCTGTTCCCAGCCCAGCCTTCCTGCTTGGTCCACTGCTAAGGGGGCTCCTTGTCTGCTTTGTCCCCAGGTTTTTGGTTGGGCTTTCACAGTTATAGTGAGAGGTGACACTTCGGAGAAATGAGGCGCATGCTCAGGGGAGCAATGAGCCAATGCTAGGTTAGCAGTAAAACCATTGCACGTTGTCCAGAGAGAGATTCCTCAGGACCAATGCTAGGAAATAGCCCAGAGAAGGTTAGGCTGTCCTCAGATGCTCCCCCAGAAACCCTTCATTTGCACAGTGCTTCTTTGAAGAACCCGATTTTGAAACACCCCTTCCCTCTTAGCTGCAGGTGACCCCTTGGGATTCACATTGGAGGTATACCCCACTCCTGCCCTCAGGTTAGATTCCTAGGGCTGCAAAAGCACATGACCACATATTTGATGGCTGAAAACAACAGAAATTTATTCTCACAGTTCTGGAAATCAGAAATTTGAAATAAAAAAATGTCAGGATCCCTCCCAAGGATCTAGGAGAGAATCCTTCTTTGCTGTTTCCAACTTCTGGTGACTTTTGGCATTCCTTGGCTTGTGACAGCATCGCTCCCTTCTCTGCCTCTCTCTTCCGAGACAGCTTTCAGAGAGGCTGTCTCTCTGTGTATCCAAGCTTCCTTCTCCTTTCTCGCATACGCACAATTGGGCCCACCCTAAATCCAGGATGATTCAGCTCTAGTCTTCAATTATCTCTGCAAAGACCCTATTTCCAAATAAGGTGACACCCTGGGGTCCTAGGTGGACATGAATTTTGAGGAACACTATTGAACTGATTATACGCTCTTAAGGGAAATCAAGCCTGCTTCCACCAGAGATACTTATTCAGAAAATAAATGTCTTACCCACTATATACTACTTTATTTGCTGATTTGTGCACTTTACTTTGGGCTGAATGTTTGTGCCCTTCTTAAAAATTACGTGTTGAAACCTAGCCCCAAAGTCGATGATATTAGAAGGTGGGGTGTTTGGGAGGTGATTAGGTCACGAGGGTGGGGTCCTCATGAAAGGGAATGGTCCTGTTACAAAAGAGACCCCAAAGTGTGGTAGGGCATGTCTGTACTCCCAGCTACTCAGGAGGCTGAGGTGGGAGGATTTCTTGAGTCCAAGAGTTTGAGGTTGCAGTGAGCCATGATGGCACCACTGTACTTCAGCCGGGGTGACAGAGACCGTGTCTCTAAAAGTAATTATAATAATAAAACTAAATAAATAAATGACAAACGAGACCCCAGAAAGCTAGCTTGACAATTCCACCATGTGAGGACACAGTGAGAAGGCGCCACCTATGTGTAGGAAGCAGACTCTCGCTAGACACTGAATCTTCTGGTGCCTTGATCTTGGGCTTCCCAGACTCCAGAACTGAAAAGCTTGATATCTGTTTTTTATGAACTACTCATCTACGGTATATTTTATAGCAGCTCGAATGGAAAGAGACAAGTATCAAAGTTCAATCGATACAGCATAAAAAAGAAAGAGAAAAACATAAATCATTACAGTAGAATGTAGTCAATGCTTTGATGGAGATATTTGAGGCGATCTCTGCCTGCAAAATTGAGAGGGTGAGGGAGGTCTTGAATGATCAGAAGTTTGCTCCTGGAGAAATGGGGAAGAGTATGTCCAAGACAGGAAATCCCATTACGAAGCACAGAAAGATGAAAGGATATGATAAGTTCAGGTAATTGTTTCATCCAGCTTACGTATATCCAAGGTAGGATTGGAGTCTTTATTTGTAAATAGATCTCCAGTGTGAATATGAAGTATTTGGGCATAAATTCTGGGGGTATAAATCTGTTTCATAAAACTTTCCTTTTGTGGTTCTCAGTTGCTCAGAACCCTGAGATCTGCTTTCTGCCTTCATAGCTAGTTTTCTTTCATTTTCTTTTTATAATTGTTTATTTTTTTGAAATTGAGTCTCACTGTCACCCAGGCTGGAGTGCAGTGGCGCTATCTCAGCTCCCTGCAGCCTCCGCCTCCCAGGTTGAAGCGATTCTCCTGCCTTAGCCTCCTAAGTAGCTAGGATTACAGGCATGTACCACCATGCCCAGCTAATTTTTATATATTTTTAGCAGAGATGGAGTTTCACCATGTTGGCCAGGCTGTTCTCAAACTCCTGACTTCAAGTGGTCCACCCACCTCGGCCTCCCAAAGTGCTGGGATTACAGGCATGCGCCACTGCATGCCGCCCATAGCTAGTTTTCTGAGAGCTACTCTCTGATGTGCTTCCTTGGCCAGAATAATATGCGTTGTAATGAGGGATTTGGGGAATCCTATATCTAGGGACTCTTAGCCTGGAATTCATGCAACCCAGAGGATGGTTGGGTATCAGACAATGAGAACTCCTTAAAATTGCACAAATATATTGTGTTTGCCTTTTAATATTTTTGTGCAGAAAGAGTCCATAGCTTCTTTGGCCAGATTATAAAAGGGCTCCATAATATCAACAAAGGTGGCAGTGATTTAGACATCTCTGCATAAAATCAAACAAAGACTTGTAGCTGTCACAATGGATTATTAAGGGACATATTTTGAGCTACATACACTTTAACTAGGTACTGTATTGTTTACTAAGTAAATAGTATATTATCCAAAAGGTAGTCAAACATAGAAGTACCTGGTGATATCCAGTTTTATTTATAGTTTTTGGTTCTGCTTTAAAAAATACTTGAATCAAAAGGTAGACCAAGCCCCAAATTATTTTACTGGAAGTCAGAAGAATTTGTCACTGAAGTTTCGTTTTAGAATAATTGATAACAACCAAAAGTTCAAGCAGAGAAGAGAATTCCTCTCCTGTTTTACTCTCACAAGAGAGTGACTTTTTTCTATAATTCCTCAGGTTTTAGTGTGTATCCATGAGAAGGATCTCCATTCTGATTAATAAATGTGGAAGCACTGGATGCTCATATGAGTACAACCTGGCATTCTAGAAATAATAGGAATGCAGAAACAAGAAGAGAAATAATTTTAATTTCTATGCTAATCGAGTTTCATTTGGAAGTGTTTTAAGCAGACACATCTCATTATGTAAAAATAGTCTTTTATTAAAAATATAGAAATATAATAAAAAATATAATTGGTGTTTTGCAATTCCTACATGACTCTAACCTAATACTTAGCCAGTTTATAGATTGGCTAAATCAACCTTCAGCCACATTATTATTGTTTTAACTTGGCTAGTGAATATCTATATGAATCTTGTGAATGTATGGGATATGGCTAAATTATCAAAGACAATTTCAGTGTGGCAGAGCACCCAGAACCTGAGGAGACAATAGTGAATATATATTAATGGATCATGAAGCAGCAGTAATAGTGGTTTGTTGATATTGAATGATCCAGGGCCTACCTCCTGGGCTTAGAACTATTTTTTCACTATATATTCATTTACTTAATCATTCACTCAATGTGGTTAGTTACATTGGCAATATAAGATGACTAGAGAATCTTCCTAGTATTCACTTTAATGAAATAATTTGGGTTGCTGCCATTTACCTCTCTCCATATGCTGCTTATAGATTCTGGTTGTTTCCATGGACTTTGTTTCTATGCTATTAACTAGCTACATGGGGGAAAATTATGTTTAGTGAGAATATTTGCTATTTATTTGTTCAACGTAGGCAATAGATTAGGAAACTGTTCAAGAGACCATGGTTGATGTCTACTATAGATCAAAGACTTAGCAACAAAAAGCTATGGTGTTGCCGGTACCAGATCACACTTAGCAGCGATCTCCAGTTTGTGACATATAGAGTAGTTCTTTGTTTTCTATGTCCTGAAAGAATTCTAGCTTTCTTTATTATGTTTTAAAATCCCTTGTCATTAATTACAGTGCTGAGCATATAAGAAAAACATACAGCATCTATTTTAATTAAAAGACTTTAGATGAAAGTGGCAGAATCCCAATTCAAACAACCAGAAACAAACAAATGATTTATGTGCTCACAAACCAAAAAGGACAGGGGTACAGATGACATTGGGGAAGAATGGTAAAGGGACTTAGACAACCTTACACGGCCTCTGTCACTCTTTCACTTTGTCTGTCACACCTACACCCATGTACACATACATG
Organism: Piliocolobus tephrosceles; assembly: GCF_002776525.5. Lineage (NCBI taxonomy): Eukaryota > Metazoa > Chordata > Mammalia > Primates > Cercopithecidae > Piliocolobus > Piliocolobus tephrosceles. The sequence continues at coordinate 12,076,840 of NC_045455.1, read as the reverse complement.
TACATGGGTTTACACAGCAGCCTCCAACACACACATTTCTGCTTTTATCAGCCCTTTAATCTGAATCTTGTCTATTGCAAATGGATTTTTCTCTATATGGGAGGAACATGGATGTTAGCATCATCTAAGGTTATAATTTTACTATGCTCTGACCAAGAAAGATTACAGACGTTTCCTTGGCAGTTTAAGGGAGAAAAACAATTCAGGGGAAAAACTCGGATTGACTTTGCTTGGATGAAATGGTCAAGTTTGAACCAATCACTGATGATAGAGGGATGATAGCGTTCTAAACTTGGGTCACCACTGGGGGCAGGTGGGAATTGGGGGAATGAGATGTGAGACTGTAAGACTTTAAGGAGTCCTCCTGAGAAGACCACAGTTTTCAGTAGATACAACTGCATTGAGGTTGATATTGATCTTGAGTATCATTGATTATGTGTACAACCTTCTTAGTGTAACAAAGATGATACATAGCTTATTTTCAGACTTATAACCAAATGACAGCATGACGGGACAAAAGAATTCATTGATGATTATGGTAGGTAGAAGATGGCCTCCATCAAAGACACCCCTGTAATCCCTTGAATCTGTGAATATGTTAGATTACATGGCAAAGGATACTTATGATTGCTAATCAAAAGATCATACTGGATCATCTGGGTGCACCCAATACAATCACAAGGGCCCTTACAAGTGGACACGGGAACAAAAGAGTCAGAATCAAGTGATTCAACATGAGAAGGACTCAACCTACCACTACTACCTTTGAAGATGGAGAAAGGGGGCCAAGAGCCAAGGAATGGAGCCTGTCTCTAGAAGCTTGAAAAGGCCAGGAAAGAGATCCTGAAGCCTCCAGAAAGGATGTAGTCTTGATGATACCTTGATTTAAGCACAGCAAAACCATTTTAGACTTCTGATCTCCAGAACTGTAAGATAATAAACGCATGTTGTTTTTAGGCATAAAGTTTGTGGTAATTTGTTATTGTGGGATCAGGAAATAAATACAGTGATCTTTGGACATATTCTTTGGCATAGTCAACAGAATATACATCAGAAGCTATTTCTGAATTATGTATTCCCATGTATTTTGAAAAGCTTTTCTACAAAAAAATCTGAAAAAGGATAACATATAAAAGATTATTTTCTTTACTGAGAGTATTTCAACTATAGGCGTAAACATAGATTTGTTGAGATATTTTCTTCTTGGCTTTTTTCTTGCTTTGTCTTAAAATAAGACAAAGAAAACCAGTTCTCTTATAACTAGTTTTAAAGCACAACTTTATAGCTTACCTGTTTCACCTATTTGAAATCTTACAATGTATTCCATGTTGTAATATAATCTTGGTACATTGTTTTTAATGTACATTATATTAAGATATTTTGACCAAGCATAATATGCATTATATTCTGTCATTTAATCAATTATTCTATTTAAATAGTCCATGAACATAATTATAATATTTTAATATTATGATCTAAATTGTTTTACTAATTTTACATCGTAATTCTACGTTGCAATTTGGGATGCATGTCTTTGTCTAACATAGATAAGTAGGTTAATATTTTGCAGGGTTTACATTTTGGGAGTCCTTTTTAATAAAATGAATTCAAAATCAAAAGTACAAAGTTAAGGTGAATACTAACTTAGGATGAAAAGGCAATCAACACAAATTACATTTTTATATCAGACAAATACCATAAACCTCACAAGATCTAGAATATGGAGATGTAATTATAATCTTACACATCTGTTGTAAGTGGCTCTGTGTACTTCAAAACTTGTGCCTTCTCAACTTCCTAAATGTGGGCTGTGCAGTAGAGGATGCACACGATTTTATTACTTGATCTCTGGTCTTAAATTGTCATGACCCAAGAGGTCTACAGCACTATTTCTAGAAGGCATTTCTATACCCTGAAAAATCACAGAAGTGATGGTACCTCACTAATCTCAAAATGAATGTGTCCTCAACTCACCTTCTCTTTGGCTGAATCTCAGAAGTACCTGGAGTCATTCCAGAGCCACTGGACATGAGAGGAAATGTGGCTGAGTCAAAGTTGGAATAGAAGGAGAGTCAGTTATCTTAATTCACTGAAAATTTCTTATTTTGGAAAAATTTAAAACATGTATGCCATCTATTGTCATGGACCTTCCCAGTGCCAGAGACTCTCCCACCAGTGAGGAAATCTGAAGATTAATTGCCGTTAGTTCTATGGCAAATGTGCCTGTCTCTCTGATGATTGATACTGAACAACTGCACCTGGGGCTGTACCCAAAGTGGAGAACAGTGAGTTTTTGTGTCGTGACTGTGATTGACCTTCCACCTTTCCTCTCCAAAAGAATAACAAGCAAATCAATTGCGAAGATGGAGCAGGTGCTGTGGTTCAGTCTTTCCTTATATCACCAGACAAGGTGAAGCCTGCCTGGGTTTATGATGGTCTCCCAAAGGACTGTTGCTACCTTTGTACCTATGCAGCTTTCTGCTGCTTGATGCTAATATCATACACATTCTTCTGAAATATTAACAGGAAAATATCTGTTTGAATAAATAGCTTTGTACAAGTGGACGTCTCCATCCCAGGCATCCTTCCACTCTCTGGGCGTGTGTGGAATTAGAAACATCTACCACTTTATCAGCTTTCAAACACATTTTTAAAAAATCTGGAAGCGTATAGCCTGGGGCCTCAGTGTTTCCATTTCTGTTTATTTGTCACACAGAGTGTTGCTTCTCACCTGAACCCCTTGCAGACATTCCAGCAAAATGAAAACATGACCTTGAGCCTTAGTTTCACTGTCCATGAAAAACTAGACTTTTATTATAGAAATTCAGAGTTAGAGCCCTTCTTTTTTTTCTCCCACTTAAAAAGGGATAAAGAAACTAACCCACCCAGATTGCTGCTAAGCCTAACATGAGCTTTGTATACCCATTGAAAAAGGTTCCCACACTCTAGAATTTTTATTCCACCTTTTAAAATGCTCTTGTCCATCTCAATTCTTAAGACTTTGGAGACAGGAGATTTTTCAGTCTTAATGCATTGAAACAGAGACAGTACGAAAAGAAAGCTTTTTCAGAAATGTTAGTCTCAAAAAGACTTCTGTTGGGAAAAGGCAGACCTTTATCTTAGTCAAAAGGAAATGAGACTGTTGGCAATGACAAATTAAAGTTTGAGGGGATAATTGAAATAAGGAAATGGAAAAGTATGGCTGATTATCCCCAAAGCCTGGATCAGACAAGGAAATAAGCCAGAGGCAGCACAGATTTGAGTGAAGATGTGCACCCTCAGGTCAAGAGCTGAGGCTGGTTGGGAGCAAAGAAAAATAATAGAAAGAAATGGGAGGAAATGTTTTAAAACATTTAAGATGGTGGTATATAAATAAGCAGGCAGGGGTTTCTATTTATTTATTGTGTTTCCTTTGCCTGCACAGAGCCTCAGTGTATTACTAGAGGCTTGTTGATTGACTTAACCTTTCTCCATATCCAAAAATCCATCTATATGATTAAACTCTTGTTCTTAAGCAATGCTTCTAATATTAGATGGAAGATTTAATGAATAATAGTAGTTAACATTAAATGAGTGTTCTAAATGTTTGACGTATATCATTTAACAATCTCATCAACCTCATGATATGATAGGATCATGATTATCCCTACACAGCTAGTAATAACACCAGCATCTCTCTCTCTCTCTCTATAAATTTAATCATTCCTATTTCCATCAATACCAATTCAGTCCAGGTTCTTGATTTTGTCCTTCTGTCTGTCTAGAATAACCACTGACACCTTGTAAGTTTGAAAAAAATGCAACCTCACATGTAGCTGTGATCACATTTTCTTCCATATTCCAGCTAAACTGGTGCACACTTTTAGTTTTGTATTTGCCGTTTACTCTAATTATTTGTTGATGTTCGTCTCTCTGACTGTTAGCTCCATGAGTAGTGTTGATTTTCTTTGTATTTCTAAAACCTAGAATCTAGCAAATATTTGACTCAGTAAAGAATAATGATTGTGAAATGAATGACTACATGAGTACACAGATGAATCCAGTGTTTCTTCTTTTGAATAAATGATCATGTACCAGTAATTACAGAACTGGTTCTAAGCATGGATTCTTACATAGTTACAGATCCATGAATAGAAAATCTTTATTTAATTTAATATGACGCCTCTAGCCTAGCATTCAGTTACTTGTAGGCTCCCCAGCAGTGATCTGGAAGGGAAAAGAAAATTGAATCTGAAATGAGGCTGGGATGTGTGGGGAGTGTGTGTGTGTGTGTGTCTGCGCGCGCATGTGTTTTCTTGTGGTTGTGATTTAATATCAAAGACAATTACAGATAATATGAGAACTTTTCATTATTTATGCTTCTTTTCTCGAATTGAGATTAGATTATTTTTTGCAGATAAACAACTTGAATTCGTTAATAACGTGATTTTTGGAAATCACTGACACTTGTTACTAGGATGAATATTATTCTCTATTTAAATTGCATGTTTTGATCTTTCCTTTTAAAAATAATTTTCTACAAACTTTAAAATATTAAATATTAGTATGATAATGGAATCTGAGGTTTATAATTGAGCTTGATCCCATGACGGAGTAAGGTAATATTGGCTATATAATCAACAACTTGTAAGAAATGTTCAGCGATTACCTCTTAAGGCCCACAGTAATAAAATTATCTACACTTTTCTCTAAAAGCCATAAAAATGTTTGTGAAATAAAATCAAGTTTCATATTTTTGTATACTGAAATTAGTTTCTTATTCCTACCCAATTATCTTACATACAGCTGTCATTTTGTTATGAGATACACGTACTTCTCATTACACATGGAGAAGCATTATGTCATTATTTTTATAAAAGGCTGATAAATAAGTTGTTCCTTCACGTATGGCTCCCATACAGATTCCTGGCAAGATGATTCTATAAAATTATAAAACCCAAATCTCCTGTTGACTTTCATTTGAAGACGGGCAGTGGGTTCACCGTGAGTCACTGTAGTTCAAAGATGTGAAGAAATCTGTTGTAATCACACTTAACCTTCACAGAGCACAAATTTAAAGGGAGATTCATGATTTAAAAGTGGACAATTAACAAATGACCTTTCTCCTTCACATTAGGTGAGATCATCAGGGCAGTGTAGTAAACAGTCTGACTTTAGAATATTTTAAAGGAATGAAAGTTTTTTTGAGTATACATTCTGGCCTTCTAGGCCTGGTTTTGGCCTTCTGGGCCCGTTTTAAATCCCATTTTTAAAAACCCTATTGCTTAAAACAGCTAAAAGAACCAATTTTGTAAGCTTTCCATTAGACTGGCTAAACATCTCCCCTGCCCAGTTTACAATGTATACAATGTCTTACATTCACATGGCTTAGTGATTTGTACAGGGTGACCTAAAGCCACCGGAATTTCTGGAGATATTCCTAGAGGTTTACTAGAGAGGTTGTGTTGGAGAGTGAGAGGAAATCTGGGCTTGCTGAGCTTTACCTACCCTACCTACTGCTTCCTCTGGGCAAATTCACTTACATATGTTTTATTTAGCATGGATCTGTTAATACTTTCATTTAGAATAAAACGTTTCTGCCGGTTTCTTTCTGTTGTCGTGCAAATGTGAAAACTGTTGCTTTAGCGAAAGTAAACACCATTACTTCCTGAATCACACCTCCCTCCTAACCCCTCCTCTCTAGATAAACATTTATGTTCTATGCCCCAATAACTACACTTCTTTTTATTTTCCCTGCTCTGAGCCTTGAAGTGTTCACCTGAAAGCATTTTAAAATAGTCTGTAATTCCAAAGGAAATGAAGTCATTGTCCATGGAAGTGAGGTGAGTGAGGACTCAGGATACAGATTGACCTGGGGTTGCTCATGAATTGAGACCAAAAGAAAAACAGAGGTAGAATAAAATGAAAGGGAGAAGAGCGCAGTGAACATCTGTGCTTTCTCTTTGCTGAGTCCTGACACAGGGCTCACTACCCCTCTGTGTTTTATCCCTGTCACCATTTGGAGAATCAGGCAGGAGGGCCCAGCACCAGGGATTTCCTCTCCCTTCAAATTCTGGTCCCTGCAACCAGCTAGAGCCACCCACAGATTCCCTTTGTTGATGAGTGCTTCCGGAAGGTGAAGGAGAACCTCCCCATCAGCGGGCTGCAAACGTTCCATACTGCAGCATCCGTCATTCACGACGTGGTTAACACTGACCTTCATTTTTGTAGGGGGTGGAGAAAGGTATTTTTTTTTTATAGTAATAAAATACAATCTGTGAATCCTGTCGTATACCAAATTAAAAGAGGTTCTGCGGTACAGCTTTCCATGGAGACAAGGAGCAGGTAATTATTCAGAGATAATGCCTCTGAAACAGAATATTGTCACTGTATAATGGTTCCAGGCCAGTAGATACATGCAGAGGCAAAGGCAATATATTTATTTTTTAAAGCAAAAGACATTCAGTGATGCAATTGCAACCCTTGCAATTACCTTTCCTGTTTTACCAGATGAAAGGTTGTAGATTTAATCATCATGCCTGATGGAGCACTGGTGTCACAAAGTGACAGAAATAAGCCCAGTGACAGTAGCCCTGCTGTGTACAGATTGACTTAGTAAACACTCTTGGCACGGACTTTAGCCGTTGAGGAACTTCTTAGTTATAAATGGGTGGATTCTTCAAAGACCTCAAATTCTAAATTCATTATATTCCTGCCAGTTAAGACTTCATATGTCTTTGCTTTGCCAGTGAAAAGTCAGCCGGCCAAGTACAAATCACTTAACAGACTTAATCTGACTTCAAGGGATGATATTGCTTCTTCTGTAGGTTAAGTGTTGCAGTGGTAGCTAGATAGTTGTGTAACTACGCTGCACTGCAAGGGCTCATCAGGCCCCACTCACTATTTTGTTTCTAATAATAGTAATGGCTAATTTTTTTTTTTACGTTGAGATGGAATTTCACTCTTGTTGCCCAGGCTGCAGTGCAATCGCATGATCCAGGCTCACTGCAACCTCCGCCTCCTGGGTTCAAGCGATTTTCCTGCTTCAGCTTCCCGAGTAGCTGGGAATACAGGAGCCCGACACCACGCCCAGCTAAATTTTTTGTATTTTTATTAGAGACAAGGTTTCATCATGTTGACCAGGCTTGTCTTGAATTCCTGACCTCAGGTGATCTACCCGCCACGGCCTCCCAAAGTTCTGCGATTACAGGCACAAGCCACTGCGCCCGGCCAGTAATGGCTAATTTTATTGAGCATTTAATGATGTGTTAGACACTGTTCTAAAGACTGCACATATATTTTTCATCAACCCTATAATGTATTTTAAAAATGCAGTAGATATTCTCTTTTACCCAGGAAGAAAGTAGAACTTAAGGGAATGGCTTGTATCTGATCACATGGCTAATAAATGGTAGAACTTTGACTCAGTTGGGTTGACGGACCTCTTCACCTTTGCACCTTTGCTATTCAAAGTGTGGTTTTTAGACTAACAGTATCAGCATCAAATTATATTTCAGATACAACTTTAGACCCAGTTAATCAGAATTTGCATTCCAAAGAGATCTCAGGTAATTTGTAGTCTTCTTCATAGACAGTGTCTACAGACTTTTCTGGAATGCTTTTGCTATTTTAAAATGAGGATCACTACCACCCATGGATTTTTATAGCCTTTCTCATCATCTTTGATCTGTTAAGCACTTTGAAAATTACACTACGATTTAGTGGCACAGAAAAGAATGAGTTTTGTGGACATTTTAATTTTAGAAAAATGTCATAGGAAGTGAATAACAATTTTCTCTGAAATAAGCAGCTTACCTTAGAAATTAGCTTGGGACTGATTGATGTGAGTCCTGGAGAGAGAGCCTTTTGCTGTACCAGTCAGATCTTTCATCTATCTCTAAAAACTACCATCTGCTCCAGGAAACGTGGCAGTTTCTACTACCTTTATCTGCATCGCTTTGCTTGTGGCAGTCCTTTGTATATATGATGGCCTTTTTCAGTGCTTTCTAAAGATACTTTTAATACAAATGAAGGATTTGAATTTAAATTAAAATCCAGCTGCACACATTATTATTAAAGATAATTTAGTTGTGGAGAAAATCTAATCAGTCGATATTTTTACTGATGTTAATATGCCAATTCCCAGACAATAGGAGTACATCTTTTTTGTAAAGAAATCATTTTAAAATTGATTCTAATTTCAGAAACCTTAAAATACGAAAACAATGTTTTAGAGTCAAGGGATTGGCTAATTAAATGTTTTCCAATTTTGATCCTAGTGTTTCTTCAATAGGGAGACAGTGGTATATCTTAAAAAGAGCCCTGGAATAGGAGGCAGAAGACCTCAGTGAAATCCTGGTTCAGATACTGTATGACTGTATGACTTTGCAGAGGTCACTTCACCTTTTGGAGACTCCTTTATCTTGTCTACAAATAAAGATAAAACATTTGTGAGAATTAAATAAGGATTAAAACTTAGAGTTTTCTGTTTCACTCATTTCTGTAACAGGTTTCATGTTGTACTTTCATTTTCACTGCTTCTCAAAGAGTAGTCTGAGTTATAAGATTCCTCTTCCATGTAAATTGCTTTATATTTCTTACAAGTTTTTTGGAATTATCACCACAGAACACAGCTTGTAGAAAACATACGATATTTTAATGTTTTTTGTAATATATTTTTTAGTGCAGTTTTAAGTTCACAGTAATATTGAACAGAAAGTACAGAGAGAGAAAGAACAGAAAGAACAGAAAGTACAGAGAGTAATATTGAACAGAAAGTACATGTACTCGCTGCTGTCACCCATGCATGGCCTACCCCATCGTCATCGCCCACCCCACCACAGTAGGTCCATTGGTTACAAGTCAGGAACCTGCATTGATACAGCACTATCTCCCAAAGTAATTATTATAATATACCTTAGGATTAACTGTTGGTATTGTATTTTCTATGTGTTTGGTAAATTTTATAATGACACGTACCCACCATGACAGTAACATACAGAGTAGTTTCACTGCCCCACAAATCCCCTGTGCCCCACCTGTTCACCCCTCCCTCCCTGCAACCGCTGGCAAGCGCCGATCTTTTTACTGTTACCATAGCTTTGCATGTTCCGGAGTGTTATACAGTGTGCAGGCTTTTCAGATCGGCTTCTTTCACTTAGGAATATGCACTTAAGTTTTTAAAGTGTGTTTTGATGGCTTGAGAGCTCGCTTCTTTTTATTGCTGAGTAATACTGCGTTGTCTGAATGTACCACTGTTTATCCATTCAGCTACTGAAGGACTTCTTGGTTACTTCCAAGTTTGGGCAGTTATAATGTAGCTGCTATAAACATTGGTGTGCAGGCTTTCATGGGGACATTAAGTTTTCAGTTCTTTTGGGTAAATGTCAAGGAGTGTGATTGCTGGATCATATAGTATGTTTAGTTTTGTCAGAAACTGCTGAACTGTCTTCCAAAGGGGCTGTAGCATTTTGCGCTCCCACCAGCAATGAATGACAGGCTGTGTTTTCCCCACATCCGCGCCAGCGTGTAGTGTGTGGTGTTTTCAGGGTTCTGGATCTGAGCCATTCTAGTAAGAATAGTGGTATTTCATCGTATTAATTTGCATTTGCCTGGTGACAAGCAATATATAATGTGGAATATCGTTTCACATACTTGTTTGCCATCTGTATATCTTCTTCAGTAAGGCATCTGTTAAGATCTTTGGGCCATTTTAAAATTGTTTTTCTCTTATTGTTGAGTTTTAGGAGTTATTTGTATATTTAAAATAACAACTTTATCAGATATGTCTTTTGCAAATATTTTCTCCTTGTCTATGACTTATCTTTTTGTTATCTTGATGTTTCTTTTTTATTTTTATTTTGACACAAAGTCTCGCTCTGTAACCCAGGCTGGACTGCATGATCTCCACTCACTGCAGCCTCTGCTTCCCGGGTTCAAGCAATTCTTCTGCCTCAGCCTCCAGAGTAGCAGGGACCACAGGCGTGCACCATCATACCCAGCTAATTTTTTGGGGTTTTTTTTTTTTTTTTTCTTATTTTTAGTAGAGCTTGGGTTTCACCATGTTGGCCGGGATGGTCTTGTTCTCTTGATCTCGTGATCCACCCACCTTGGCCTCCCAAAGTGCTGGGATTACAGGCGTGAGCCACCATGCCAAGCCCTCTCTTGATAAATCAATGCTTTTTACATGATCTAGTATATGATGGGTATATCCATTTTTGATAAATGTTCTACGGATAGTTTAGAGAAGGTTGATTAGAGTAAGAGGCAAAGTTGACATATCAAATAAATTATCCTTATTAATTATTTTGTTCTGAGTCTATGTAATACTGCTTAGACTTTCTCATAATAGTAATCAATTTCTCATCTGTTTCTAACAGTTTTTATGTCATATATCTTCATAATGAGTGATACTGACCAAAAATTCATGACTTCACATATTCATTAACATTCAAAATATAGAAAAAGAAAATCGTATGACATTTTCATTTTGTTTAGTTGTTTTGTGTTAAATTCTGCTGGGTCTGAAATTTAGGCTACCATGCATTTTTTCTATATGCTTGATAAATCTTTGACAACCCTTTAAATTTTATTCTTCTTCATTACTTTGAGTCAGATTTATCACTTGTGAGCAGCATACACTTTGATTTATGATTTTGTTAATTTTTTACCTAATCTACAAATCTTTGCTGTAAGAGGGTAGGGATTAAAATATTTGTGTTTACTATTATAATTGATATATTTGATTTTATTCCTGCCAACTTATTTTATCCTTTCTTCATGCCGTTTTTAATTTTCTGTGTCTTCTTTCAATTATTTTATAAAATACATTGCATACAGTTTAATGCCCAATCCTATGCAAATAAATATATATTTTTATTTATCCTAATGGTTACCTTATGTTATTTTAAAAACATTGTCAGTATTTATTTTATATCAAGGTCTCAAATTTAATGGTGTCATTTGTTCTTCATCTATTTAAAATAAAAGATCTAACATCTTTTCAATTTTCCTCCCATCTTTACTTACTGGAAATTATTAGTATAAACTTTGCTTTTTATAACTAGGTAAATAAAATAAAATACTAACTATTTTATGGGGCTTCTCTACTATAGGAATTGATTAATGTAATATAGACAGTCCTATTTTCCAATTCTCCCATACTTTAAGCCCATTTATTTAATTATTTATTTATTTTTTTGAAATAGAGTCTTGCTCTGTCACCCAGGCTGGAGTGCAGTGACACAACCCTGGCTCACTGCAACCTCTGCATCCCAGATTCAAACGATTCTCCTGCCTCAGCCTCCCGAGTAGCTGGGATTACAGTTGTGTGCCACCACGCCCGGCTAATTTTTTTATTTTTATTTTTATTTTTTTGCATTTTTAGTAGAGAACAGGGTTTCACCATGTTGGCCAGGCTGGTCTCGAACTCCTGACCTCATGATCCACCCAAATCAACCTCCCAAAGTGCTGGAATTACAAGCTTGAGCCACTGCGCCTGGCCTTATTTTTTTGTTGTTATAAATTTCAACGTAAATTTTTAAAGAATTTTATTTGGGCAGTTTGTCTTCTAAAACCTTGAATACCTAAGATTATTTTTTTCTTTTGCCCTAGCCATGAACACAGTTTACCTTTGGTGTTCAAAATAAGTATTGTCATTCAATATTTATTTTGAAAATAAAATAAATGACAAATCATTCAATATTTTGAATGACAATATTTTCTTTCTAAATGCTCCATTTTTTACTGTTTTAATTGTAAGAAATCTGATCCTTTGTAGGTGGTCTACATGTATTTCCCACTTAAATATTTAAATTCTGTCATGATGTGAATCTCTTAATTGATTTATCCATGGAGCATGGTAAGTTGTTTCTAACTTCACATTGAGACCTGGTTTAAGGTACAAAATGTGTACTTCAGTGGTTTCTTCAACCTCACATCTGGTACTGTTGCACTTGATTTTTCTTAGAGAAGACCCATAACTCCTAGATTGGCTAGTTCTACATCTATCGTCATCTTTCAGTGATTTTCCTTTATTCATTTCCTCAGCATTTTTTTTTTTTTTTTTTTTTTTTTGAGACAGAATCTCACTCTGTCGCCCAGGCTGGAGTGCAGTGGCGCAATCTTAGCTCACTGCAAGCTCCTCCTCCCGGGTTCCCGCCGTTCTCCTGCCTCAGCCTCCCTTGTAGCTGGGGCTACAGGCGCCCGCCACCTTGCCCCGCTAATTTTTTGTATTTTTAGTAGAGACGGGGTTTCACCGTGTTAGCCAGGATAGTCTTGATTTCCTGACCTCGTGATCTGCCCACCTCGGCCTCCCAAAGTGCTGGGATTACAGGCGTGAGCCACTGTGCCCAGCCTCCTCTGCATTTTTGAAATATTTTTCAGTTTGTCTTCCAAATCATGGTTAGATCTCCCCTGGTAAATGTTGATCTTCATTGTTTTCAATGGCAATTTAATTTAACTAGTGTACTTTTATTTTCTTTGTTGTTATCTCTTTCTTACCCGTTCCCTTGTAATCTTAGTTGCCTCTCTGTATAGCGTTTTTGTTATTGTTTAATCGGAGCTGTATCTTTTACTGCAATCAGTAAAGTCAAAGACTTCTTTTAGTGTTTCTGCTAAAATAATGTTAGAAGCATGTGTTCTGAATTCGAGTTGTTGCTTTGCTGGTTCTGTAGCTCTATCTTATGCTCGGATTGATCAGACATGTATTGATCCCTCTGTGCTCTTCTTGGAGATGTTCAGCACCTGTTGGTTAGTTAAAGACTCTGATATATCTTGCAGTAAGAAAACTCTTTAACTCCGTCCAACCAATATTTCCTGAAATTAATTGATCCTGGAACTTTTCTCCCCATGAAACACCTTACGGAGCTACTGTTTCATGAAATCATATTTGACCACAAATGGTTAAAAATATGTCATCTTATAGTTAGTAAATACCTTAGGGAATTCTTTCACTGCTATAATTATACAGTAATATTCATCTTCACTTTAAGGCTAATTTATTTGATTTTCTATTTAATTACATTTTCTTTACAAATGAAAAGAAATTGTGATGCAGTTTCCCAGTGATTTTTTTCTTGCAATGTAAAAACGATTTGTAGATGTTAAGTCTATGTCTCACAGTTCTTTAGATGAGGAGGAAAGGCATTTAATGAGTTTGTATAGACACATTTTCAGACACCTCCGCAGAGAAACTGCAAAAGAAAAGTGCAAACACATTTACACTGTCCTACTACCATAGATCATGTTGACATTTTGCAAGGGATTACTAAAATGTGTCAAATGAGCTAATTACAGGATGTGAAGTCATGTTTTTGCCTACATTTGCTAATTGAAGAACTGTGTGCGAGAGAGGGTTATTGCAAAGTGTCAATGACTCATTTTTTGTGTATCATGAAAATTATGCTCCATTATTTTACAGCTACATGGAATATGAAAAGATATTTACACAAAAGTATCTGGAAAAAGAAAGTCGAGAGGGTCTACACAACTACAGCTAGTTGCCAAGGCAAATTAATGAGTAAAGGAAAACTTTTAAACAAATGGCACTGGAACAATACCATAAATGTTTGAAAAAGAATGAATGGACTCCTTCCACACCGTATACATAGTCACATGTAAAAGTCTAAAATAGAATCTAGAAGAAAATAGGAAACAAGTTTTTTTGACCTTGAGTTGATGAAGATTTATATACGGTACACAAAAAAAGCAAAAACCATAAAAATTGATTGAATTTCTTATAATAAAAACAATAAACTTGGCTTATCAAGACAGACTCTTAAGAGAATGAAAAAGAAAGTCACACATGGATAAAATATTCTCTCTCTCTATATATATACACACACACACATATATGTAGTCAGATATATATATATCTGACAATAGCCTATACCTAAAATATATAAACCACTTGTATTACTAAATAATACAAAGATAAACAACCCAACTACATAGGAAAAGCACTTTATCAGATGTTACAAAAAGAAGGTATATGCTTGGCCAGTAATCACCTGGAAAGGTGCTCAATATCATCATCAGGGAAATATACATTAAAACCCCAATGAATTATCCCTACACAACCACTAGAATTGAGAAAATTAAAGAGCCTGAAAACTCTTTATTGAGTTTTATTGGTTAGGCTGTAAAACCCAGAACGCTCATCCATTGCTGTTGGGAGTATAAAATGGAACACCTGCTTTGGAGAAAGTGCACACCTACTCTGTGACCTAGCCATGTCACATAGGTGTTAACCCAACAGAAAAGTCTGCAAAAAATATGTATTGGTAAGTGAACCACCACTTACCAATTATTCCATTCATAAAGTGGAATATTACTCAATAATAAAGAGGAATAAATTACTGATAAAGACAACAATATGGATTTATTTATATAGCTTGTATTTTATCTCCATTCATCAAAACTCCCTACTTATTTTGTGGGAAAGATACACATTTTCTTTCTTTTCCTGAGTTTTTCTTGAAAGAGACTGTCAGGTTTTCAAGTTTAGAAGTAAGAATGTTAGTCTTCTAAAACATCACTTCAGTAGAGGAGAACTTTTGAGTCATAGACTAAGTCTAGCCTTCGGTTTAATTTCACCTGATGATATTGCTTTGATCAGATAATTATTGTGAATGGCAAAGCAGAGGTTCTCAAACCTTAACGTGCGTGAGGATCTGCTGGAGTTTCGGATTTAGCTGGACTGGAGTGAAGCCTGAGATTTCTCTTTTCTCACAAGTTCCCAGGTGATGCTGGCACCGCTGGTCCAGGACAGATGTGTGCTCTGGATAATGAACTTTCTGTTGGAATTGGAACGGCTGAAAAGAATGGTTTTTCACAATTTGTATTTCAAAGAGTACATGGTTATCAGAGCGTGGTGAAGCCTGCCCTTTCAAGCATATCACAGATGGGACTCCTGTCTGAGTTCATTTTAAGCCATTTTAGGCACCTCCATATTGAATGTATCTACTTTGCCCCAAATTGACCGTTTTCCTTTCTACTTGACCTGAGGAGAAGCAAGAGTGAAACAATGAGCTGGATTAAGAAGGGTCTGCATATTGTTTTGTATCTTCTATTTGACTTAGCGTTAACGGTTCCAAAAAGTGTATGAGTTCTTAAGCCTTGTCGTTGATTTCCTGAAATAGGTTGAATGGTGTGGTGGCTTCGTGACTGTGCCCAGTTCTTCCATCCATGCACGTTGCCCTGTGACTTCTATTGCTGTGAAATTCGTGTGAGTTGTCAGCCAAAAAAAACAAGTGGAATGTGAATTTGACAGTTCTGAACAGAAGCTCTGAGAACCTCAGGTGGCTTCTCAACCCTTTCGCTTTTTCGCTTCTGCAGTAAGAATGACACGTCACAGATGGTGACTAATCCTTCGGCCAAAGTAAGAAAAATGCATGAAGAGTTGCATCTGACACGTAACCTGAGCAAGAAATAAATAATTTTATCTCAGTGAGACTTTGGGGTTATTATTGTGGCAAAATCTAGAAAAAATCCACAAATAGTCTAGATCTCATACCTGGTGTCAGGTATTGGGCTAGGCTGATTATGTATTTATTTGCATTAGTCATCACAATAATGGTTACATAATTTTTCTCAAATTATAGGGTAGAAAAGGTTTACAGAGAGTTGACAACACTAATTCTGGGAAAAGATTTATTTCAAATGTACTGTGGTGTGATGATGCGTAAAATTATGAAATATGCGTAAGATTTTATACAAATATAATGAGAAAAGTTATTAATAAATAGTATTGGTTTAACCTTTTAATTATAATATTGTAAACAATGGGCAGAATTAATGCAATTATAGGCAATAGCAGAAACTCCTTTTCACCAGAATTGGTTTTCTCATTCAAATTCAATCGAATATATTTTTAAGAACTGAAAGCAAAATGTTCCAGTTAAAAATTTCTACTCTGCAAAACTCAGAGTACAATTTAATTAGCTTTCTTGGAGTAAATGAACTGAGATTTTGGTCTTTGAAAGTGGAAGATGATAGACTCCAATGGGGAGATGACCTTAGCCTAGTTAAAAAATGTTTAGTCAAGTAAGTCAACATAAGAATGTAACAGATCATTGATATTTTGGTTGCTAATGAGGCAGAAAATGAAAACTTCATAGGAGACATAATAAAAGGCCTTGACATCCAAGTTTTGTGCTTAGGAGGCTGGTTTTAATGAAGAGATTAAGTTTAGGGATATGCAAAGTACCATTCTTTCCCATTAAGATGGGAAAGATTTCAATAAAGATGTTATGTGAGGAAAGTTTTGAGAATCCACTGGACTAGTCATTTGGGACTAGCTTTCTTAAATATTTCATTCATTTGTTCCTTAAATACATTTTTTGCAGTGGACCTACACTGCTAAGAGTGCCAGGTGTGTGTCATATGCAGTGAACAGGAAATGATCGTGTTCTCACAGATCTCTTACATTTCAGTGGGAAATAAACAAGAAACAAAGGAATTCCTTTTTAAAATCATAAGTGCAATGAGGAAAATGATAAAGGAAGAGGGGTTTGAGTTTGGCTATTTGCAAGGGGCAGGAATAGTATTTGCAAGAGGAAGGGGGACAGATGGGGTGAATGAAAAGGGAGCTATGAGGAACCAATGTTTTATCTAAGACCCGAATGAATTAATTAAGGAAGCATAGATATACTTTCAGTATAAGCAAAAGATGTGTGTATGTGTATTTCTAGTTTTATTGGCAATTATGCTCAATTTCAATTCGAATTTCCCTTTTTTTTTTTTTTAAGCTTTATAGGCATATCTTAACTGTAACAGCTATGCTGGAAACATGCTAAATGGTATGTTATATAGTCAAAAGAAAATGAGAATGTACAATTATCTGGGAAGCTTTCATATCATTCATACAGACTTTTAGAAAAAAAATTGGTTGCCTAAATTATCTGTATTGCCTCGGCAAATAAGAATCTCTCAAGCTTTTGTGGCACAAAATATCCTGTGGAGCAAAAGATTTAGTCTCTGAGTTATTTCCACCCCGGCCTACCCTCCAAATAGAATGTCGTACAGAAGGAAATAAAACACATGTTAGATATCTGCATAATAAACCAAATAACCGAAAATAACATCTATTTCAATAGAATGAGTAAGAATATAATCTCTTTGAAATAAACTCCAATTTAGTCATAAACAAATAACTCGTTAGTCATAGTGATATTACTACATGCCATGTAGTTGTGCGAGGTTTAAAATATCAGTCTCAAAGCTTATTAAAGGAAGTACAATTGTATTATTTGCTCATAGGGTCAGAAATATATGAAATGCAGCCATATTTCAATGAGTGCTATTGTGTAAATACTTGCTGATTCCCATGGTGAAGACAGAAGATACATTTCTTAATCTGTATGCACTCAGGTACTGTAGATTAAATGTGCAGCTCTTTGTGTATTAGAATTTGCTCTAGTGACTAATGTAGACCCAAACCATAGAGGAGGTAGTAATTATATATGCATAAAAATGGGCATATTAAGTCACTTCAAATACTTTAAAGAGTATCTGGGCTAATTTTCTACTCTCATATGGAACTGAGTGAAATCCAGATCATAAATTGCATCCACCATTTATGTTTACCGTGACTTAATTATGGCATAATTCAATCCATGTCTAAAGAAAACTGGGAGGAAACAATTACCGTTTACCTAGCCAAGTTATATCTGTTTTAAATGACTTAATTTCCAGTGAACTATTAGAAATTAAAGAACATAAAAAATTCTGCAAATTAATTGTTTACTCGGTGATGAGAACTTCTTTATCCCAAAAGGCTGAGACCATGTTTATTACTTTTCCTTGTATTTTATTCTTTCATGCAATACACTTTTGAGATTTCAGAATGTGTTCCTCTTTTCAATTTGTCCCTATGTGTTAGTCAAGAGATTCCCAATGGCAATTCAGAATAGAAGAATGTTTAAGCCTAAAAATTTGATTTTGGGCACTAACAGCCTACTGCAAACACTTTCAGGAGGAAAAACTACTTTCTAATCGGCCAGTGGCAAGGATCCAAGAGTCACCTATTCCTTTAACACTCAAACATATATCTGCTTAGTGGGAAAGTTGCCTTAATTTATCATTTAATCATAAGATTCATTTTCATTCTGAACAAATCCAAAGCTATGACATGTTTAATCAAGGGTTAACAGGAGGAATTGGCACTCTGGATCAATATAAAATCTCCATATTTGTTTAGAAGCCTATTAAAACATGTATAGACTATAAGCTTGTCAATATGTTACTTTTATTTTTTCAGTATTTTTCATGAACAGAACTATTGACAAATTAATTGGAATCTTCTCATTGACTTCCATTGGAGATACCAAGTTCTACTCCCAGGTTAGCAGAGGATTAGTAGCATTAAACTACTTAAAAATAGCTGCAGCTTGAGCTTTGCAGAAGTAAGAAGAATAAGCTAAAGAAAAAAATTATTCCTCACTTACGGTGTGTAATACACTGGTCCTGATGATTTTCAGTATTGAAATACATTCTATCATTTCTAAAGTTTCTAATATTGATCCTGCTGGTATCTTATTCTGAATATATTATTTCATATTATTTATTTGGATGCCAAAGACTCAGTCTACTGCTTTGATAAATTTTGCTCTAGCTCATCACATCAAATTTTTTATGAAGGAATTTAATTAAATTAATTTTCCATGTTATATCAAAATATCACATCCACTTAATTCTGAAAGCAACTCTTCACTGGGGCTGAAGTTTAAATTGACTACATCTGGAAAATTCTATGGGTATTAATTAGACAATTTATTTTTACAGTTATTAAGTGTTCATGTGTGTATCACCAAAAATAACAAAATGGGAAGATGCATCAAAGTTATGTAGAACAAGTTTGCTAATTTTCCATATATATAGGCACCTTCAATGACTTGGAGGTGATATTTTCAAATAAAATAATTTGAAAGTGTACCTCAATTCAATGTTTGTTATATACACAAGAAAGTTGTGTATATATGTAACCATACTTGAAATATACGTGTGCATGCATTTGCTTTGAAGTTAAGTCAGCGCTGGGGACAACAAAGTCAAAATGATTGGAACACTTTCTTTTTTTTTTTTTTTTTTTTTTTTTTTTTTGAGACAGAGTCTCACTCTGTCACCCAGGCTAGAGTGCAGTGGCGCAACCTGGGCTCACTGCAACTGCCGCCTCCTGGGTTCAAGTGATTCTCCTGTCTCAGCCTGCCGAGTAGCTGGGACTACAGGTGCATGCCACCATACCTGGTGATTTTTTGTATTTTTAGTAGAGACGGGGTTTCAGCATGTTAGCCAGATGTTCTTGATCTCCTGACCTCGTGATCCGCCCGCTGTGGCCTCCCAAAGTGCTGGGATTACAGGCGTGAGCCCCTGTGCCCAGTAGAACAATAATTTTAAGAACATTAATTGTTGACATCTTGGCTGCCATCACACCAACAGAAATACTGCCATCACTCTAAGCCAACTATCTCTTTTACCCTTGATTTACATGGGCATACCATATCTGGCTACAGAGAAATTCTCCAGGAGTCAGCAGTACACTTTCACGTTATCCAGCAATGCTAACAGTCAATCTTAGAGGTCATTTAGCAGCTCGGGGCTGAGTTTAGTTGATTTTGTGCAGCAAGTCTTAGATCTATAATGAAAAACAAATCTTCATTTACTTCTATTGCCCCATTTAATGATTATGAAGAGTAAACTCTTATAAAATAAAGTAATACTCTACTTGAAAGGAATATTCCTGTTGCACTATAAAATATATTACCAGATATTGTGATGGTAGAAGAAAGGAAAGATCTGTTGTAAAATATATCAAGTAAGGTTTTACACGTCATTATACACAATTGCAGAGTTTTTTGAGAGGCTCTAATGAAAGGGTACTTCTCATGCTTTGGAAGCTCAAGTCCTCCTCCTCAAAGAGAGTCAATGCTATTATTTTGCAGAGGATTTTGTAGAAATGAAAGGTAATTAATGCCATATAAAAGCAAAAACATTACATCTGCAATTGCTACATAGTATGTGCATGACAAGTTGCTGCTGCCCTTAAGGGATAGCACTTGAAGGTCAAAGGAAAGAGCATACTGTTCCACCTCTTGGTTTGATTTGAGGATTAAATGAGCTAGCACGCAGCTTGGCAAATATTAAGCTTTCAATATTGACCTTTTTTCTTAAAAAAAAAAAATAAGCCATTTGTATTAGCCCATTTTCATGCTGCTGATAAAGATATACCCACGACTGGGCAATTTACAAAAGAAAGAGGTTTAATGGACTCACAGTTCCGCATGGCTGGAGAGGCCTCACAATCATGGTGAATGGCACCTTCCACCTTCCACAACACATGGAGTCAAGTGAAAGAGGTTTGCCTTTATAAAACCATCAGATCTCGTAAGATGTATTTACTACCATGAGAACAGTATGGGGGAAACCGCCCCCATGATTCAATTATCTCCCACTGGGTCCCTCCCACAACACATAGAAATTATGGGAGCTACAGTTCAAGATGAGATTTGGGTGGGAACACAGCCAAACCATATCACTATTATTCGGAGTAATTATTATCAAATGCAAAAGTGAGATTGAAGTGAATATTATTTAATATTGCATTTTGACTACAAATAAATTTTGGCTTTTAATCATGAACAGTCATAGTGTTGAATGTTTTACTTAACTGTATTTATTATTAATTTTTTGAAATGGCAAAAAGTAACAACTAACAAACTAAGAAAAAAGAGAAAGGAAATGAACAGTGTTATAGGCAAGTAGATGCTGTGGTTTACAGCATATAGTTTTCTCTCAGAAATGCCCCAGTCCTGTCTCCTACCTCATCTCTAGGAACCCACATCTACACATCAACCTTTTCTACCTGAAGTCAAGACCTAAAATAGCTGTTTACATTTGGAAGATAGTATTCAGAGTATTCGCTTTAAATATCTTATCTAGAAATTATAAAAAAATTCAGACATCTCATAGATTTTCTACACCATATTTTCTACTCATGGCCAATATTTCCCTGAGACAAAGTTTCCTTTTGTTCTGAAGTTCATAAGATACAATAATTGCTTGAACAATCAATTTTTGGAAAGACCGATAATGGTGCACAAGAATTGAAGATACACGTATCTAATTGTCATTTGGAACTGGTGAGTCGTCATCAAGTTATTTCATATGAAATATAATCAAATCCATTATTTAAATTACAGCTCACAGATATTTCTGAAATTACGATTCCTTCAAATATATTTAAGGATAAATTAAATATTTACTTTTAAGATTTATTCTAAAACAAAAACATTGAATAGATGCAAGATTTCAATTTGGATCTTTAGGTGTAAGTAGGACCTGTCTTCCTTACTTTTAATTTTTAATTTATTTTAGTATGCCTTTATTCTTCTGCATTACACACCATCTTGTGTGTTTCCAATTATACGCCATGTTTCACTAGGTTCTCTCAGCGTTTTAGGGCATTTTAGTTTTGTTTTTGAAATATTTTGTGGTTGCCTCTCCTCTAAAATGCTTTAATGCAATTTCATTTAAACTCCAGATCATCCAATTATCAGAATAGCACTATGTAGACAACACATGAAGAAGTGAGTCATTCACCCATTTCCTGTCTTTTGTTTCTTTACTGATTGAAGGGTTCAATAAATTGCTTCAGCTCATAATGACTATGAAAGTTAAATACTATTTTTATCCATTCAGCTGGATTTTAAATACAGCATGTGGACCCATCATTCTGTCATGGGCAGAAGCTCTGGAAATTCTCAACAACTTATAATCTTCCCTGCCCATATTCACAAGGGAAAACGATTATACTTACAAGAAAGAACTTTACACACTAATTTTTGAATCAACTTTCAGAAAGACAAGAAGTCCATGAAAATCAGTGTACTCTATTGCTTTTGGGAAAAAAATTATCTCAGAGTATAAAGCATTCAGGATTTAAGGGTTCAACTTATTACTTGTTTATCACAAGTTAAAGTTATTACTTGTTTATCACAAGTTGAATAAAATCAATTATTCATGATAACACTTTGGTTTACTCAGATGTAAATTTTCTTGGATTAAAGTTAAATTTTAAAATAAGGCAGTCTGTTTGATAGAAAATGAAACTTTCACTTTAGGAGAAGAATACAAAGTCCTAGATCACTCAATTTAGATCACACCAGGCACTCTCTTGATTTATCCCATACCCTTATATATTCTACCTGGGTACACTTTTTTACTACCTGAAATCTCACCATATATTTTTTTACTTCTAGAAGTCTATTTTACCTTTCTGGATAAAAATTACAGAAAAATGCACACTTTTCTTATTTACCTTTGTCGTCTTTACATCTTTTTAATTTGCATTTATTTTATTTTATTTTTAAACCTTCAACTTCTGTTTTGGATTCAGGGGGTACATGTGCAGGTTTGTTACATGGGTACATTGTGTGATGCCAAGGTTTGGGGTAGGAATTACCCATCACCCAGGCAAAGAGCGTTGTACCTAATAGGTAGTTTTTCAGCTTTTGTCCCCTCCCTCTCTCCCTTTCTAGTAGTCCCCAGAGTCTGTTGTTCCCACTTTTATGCCCATGAATACCCAATGTTTAGCTTCCACTTATAAATGAGAACGTGAGAGCAGTACATTAGCATGTCAAGTACTCCAGTGTCCTAATAAATAGCTGATGACTAACGTTGAAGGAATGCAAAATATCCATCATTATTTATTTAGTATTAGTGTACATTTGACTACCATGATACTTATGACTAAAGGTTTTGAAATCTGCACTGCAGGACTTCATGGGTCTTTTTTTATGCCTGTGTTCTCAGTGTAATTATTCCTCAGTTCTTTCATGTGTATATATGAGTTATTTTTCTCAATTAGGATGCAAACATGCTGATGGCAGGAACTTGCAATAGCTTCATCTTTTGAGTTCTATCATGGCTGACAGAGATTAGCAGCGGAGTGTAAATGTGTGCAGTGAAGGAATGATGAGGCATTGTCTGGGTGCAGCAGTAGGTGTCAAGTGATGATTGTTAAATAAATGCATTACTTTAATAATCTGCCAGTCAGTTTATGAATAAGGTGAAGAAATATATGTATGTTTCTTTTTATTTTTTGTATATTTTAAATTATTTCCTCTTTATATAACAAAGGAGTTAAAATGCATGCTTTCTAAAGCCTCTCTGATTTTTTGATTGTCTATGTCATTGTGGTTTTTATTCTCAATTTTGGGGTATACTCCTTCATAACTTGCCTTTATGTGTCTTTCTCCATTGCATTAGTATGTTGGGATAAAGTCCATTGTGATCACAGAACACGGTTTGTGGAAAATGAAGTCTAGGACTTTATTTTCTCATATGTAATTTTAAGTCACCAGTGAGAATGAGCTGCTTTCATCCCCTCGAATTCCTAATACAGGGTACAGGGGAGCTATTTGAGAACCAGCTGGATCCACTGTAGGGGCTGGGAGAGTCGCTTGATCTCTTCAGTTCTCTATCCCCTCACCTGAGTTCTTATAAATAAGTCGCTCCAAGGTGTCCCCTGGAGTTTTGTGTTCAGCACTTCTGGTTTTGCAATGAAAGTGCTACAACTTCTCAATAAATACCAATCTCTTTCTCTTATTTTCTCTTCTTTCTGGCGGTCCTCCAGAGTGGCCCACACTATGTTAGCTCCATTTCAAACTTAGAACCAACATCCAGATTTCTGGAAACTCTTTGAAAAGTGGAAAATCTGGCAACACTGGCCCAGATCCCTGGCTGGCCATGCCACCTGGGAGAGTAGTGGCTGCTGTCTTCGAAGGACGCGTGCTTGGCCCTCCCTGTTGCTCCCTTACCTGAACCTTAGTGGGAGCTTCCAGTTACCCTCATACTTGTTGAGTACAGTCTAACGGAGAATAAAACACTGATTCTGCGCCTTCAATAAAAACTGCTTTGGTCGCTGGAGATATGTGAGTTTGTTCTTTCCCCACCAGAATATAAAACAATGGAGTTTTATATATAAAGTAGAGGGAGATGGTTAGGCTCGATTTTATCCTTTTCATTGCATTTGGAATCTGAGTGATATTCATGGAGAGGGCAACAGCAGTTCAAATATTAGAAGCAGTGTCTAATGTCCACCTCAGATAATGGTGAGATCAAATGATTGCGATGCCTGTGGACACTGATGTCGCCTTGGATAAGTAGGATATCCTCAGATTTATAACTACTCTATACTCACAGTGAGATTACAGCAGGAAAATGAAGTTCATCAAATATCCATTGAAAAAAGTAAACCAAATCTGCCAAATAAAGATTTAAATTCCTCTTCAGGGATTCAGCAAATACTTGAAAAGCAAAGTCATCCTTATATTTACATTTATATTTTGTTCAAAATGCACTGTAACCATTTTGAACAAAATGTAGCTATGCCTCTGAATTTGTCTAAGAAAAATCCAGTAACTCTTTTTTAGATGAGTAATATTTACTTATTTATGTGAATAAGCAATTGACAAATAAAGGAATAAATTAGATATGTGGAGTACCTGATGAAAATATTAGAATGTATAAAGCAAGGATTTCTAATTCATGTAATACCTTAAGAACTAGATTCTGGGAGAGAAAATATTATCACTTTCAGATCAAAGGATTTTAGATAGAAGAAGAATGTCATCAAAATAAGCAGCAACGGAAAATGGAGATCAGATAGGTAAATTGGAGAATTGCATCACTCAGGAATAACTTTTGACTGAATAACAGACATCCTTCTTCCTAATCAAATGGCACTTTAAACAAATTTTGAGGGAGGGTTTATTTTGAGGAAGTGTAAAGGTAGGCAGGTTAGGGCTGGTGTGACCACTGTGCAACATGTCATCACAGACTCAGGCTTGCTTTGGCTCTGTGGTCTGTGGGATGGAACCAAACTTGCCCTCATGCTCTAAGATACCTGCAGGGACCCTAGATTCATCCTTGAGTCTCAGAAAGGAGGAAGGTAAAATGCCAAGGGAAAATGAAACAATATTGCTTGTTCTTTAAGTGAAGAACTTGATGCCTTTAAAGCCACCTTTTCAGGAACCCACTCAGTGGCTTCTGTTTCCGTTTCATTCAATTATATTTCATAGGCTTTCATTGCGTTTGACAGGTTATAGCTATGCCTACCTGTGAATGAGCCTTGGAATAGAGCTTTGTATTGGGGCACGTTATAAACCTGAAAAAAATAAGTTTTGTCTCTAAGAAATAAGAGGGTCATTATCTTGTATAGGCAACTAGCATTCTCCTTGCTTTATCTCTCATTCAGGGTAATTAAGTACAATCAATACCTTGAGGCATAGCTTGCAGGTTCTATGCAAAAGCCTTCTCTGGGGTGAGTCAGGTAAGCAGCCGTGGAGTGAGACAGGGAATCTGAATACGGGCTCTGAGAACTGAAGATGAAAAGCTCGGGGAATGGTCATAGCATGAGGCTCAGGCCCCATAACTGTCTCACACAGGAGGGACACGTGGTAAAGAGACTGAGTTTAGCTAAGTGTGCTTTGTAAATTCTCATTTCTCATATTTTGCTTTCTGGGATGATTTATTTTTGTTTTTTTGGAAAGTGGGGTAAAAGCCTAGTATTTAGCTTTTGATATTTGAATTTTCTGTTTTCTCCAGTTGAACTTCTCTTGCACCTGACTTCAGAAACGGTCTCCAATTTTGCTGTAGGAGCAATATAATGCTGTTCTCTGCCTAATGAAAGCAATTAATAGTGATTAATGCAAAAAAGTGTGTGCTCAGAGGGAGGAACAGAGTTGCTGGGCAGTATCCACCTTTGATTGATATGTTTCCATTGGCTTTTGCCCTCCATTGTTTCTTTGCATCTGCAATGGTGTGAACTGCAGGCACCATTTTGAGGACAGCATGCTTCTTGTAGTCCACCAGTTTCTCACATACCCTACCACTCCACTGAGTTTCTCTGTGAATAAACCTCTTTTACAGTAATGGGTGTTTCCTTTTGAGAGTCACCAGATGTGATTATTTTACCTTGTATTTCAGTAAAATAATAATAATAATAATAATGTGAAAAAAACTAAAAAATGCATTAAGATTGCAAATTATATAAACGAATGGTCAAAGAACCTTAAGAAAAAACTTACCCTAAGTTAAAAAAAAGTAATTAAAATGTATATGTAAAAGTTCCATTGATTTGGAAATATGAACCTTTTATACTTATACATTGGAAGGATGATTTTAGTGACATTCAGGGTTGATAAGAATTCAACATGAAGAATACGGACATAACGTTTCTGTGGACTTACTGGTCAGTGTGAATTAAAGAGCCTTAAAAATCTATATCCCTTTGTCCAATAGTTTTATTTTACAGAGTCTACCTCAGTAAATGCTAAAAAATGCAAAGGTTTCTATATATATTAATATAATCTTTGAAATTTAATTTCTAATATGGAAAAAAGGAAAACAACCGAAAAATCTAATAAAAGAATTAAATGGTTAAATAAGTAGAATGCTGAACCACACTAAAACAAAACAAAACAAAGAGGAAAAAAGTTTTCAAAGGATATTGAAAGACATGAGATGTTACTGATATAATATGTAAAATAAGTAAGATTCAAAGATGCAAGTGAAGTTCAGTTGGAGAAAGAAATTCAAATATCAAAAGCTAAATCCTGGAATTTTATAACATATATTGTACATAATCTGTTCATGATAAATAATAGACATTAAATAGGCCAAAAATGTAAAAGTAATAGACTCTGAGTGGTGTAATTATGTATTACTCGTTTTCTTCTCTTTTTTTATTTTCCAATTTTACGCAGTGAATCTGTATTTATTCAGTCATTAAAATGTGGTTAAATGTCTTAGATAGCAAGATGTTCATTATTCACTGAAATATTTGAAGTCTATTTCTAGGACAGATGAGAACAGAAATGCCACATAATCATGAGAATAGACTTTTAGACTTCTGTTTACCACAATTATAGAAATTAATTAAACTCAAGCAAGTAATTCAGTAGTAATAGAAATAGTAATCCAAATTAATATTTCTCATTTTCAAAACCATCTATGATGAGAAAATATTTGTATATAATTCATTTATAATACAAGATTTTTATTGAAAAAATTTATTGTTAATACATTTAAAAAATTAATATGTGATTCAATTTCTTATTATGATGAAATAGTTTTAGCAGACCAATGCTGCTGACAAAGGCAACCAGAAAAGCTGTATAAAATACCAACAAAAAAAATTCTATTTGAAGGAACAGGAATGCTGTTAAGGCAACCAGCACTTGAGAAGCCCAGATCTCATAGGGAAAAGAAGCTGAATTGGGTATGCAATGCTTCCCTCTCAGGCCATTTGCTGAATTTTACCCTGTGCAAGGAAAGAGGGTGAGAAGTTCAGCAGATAACTTGGATATAAGAAGAGAAGATGTCAGAACTTTCTGGGTTCTTACAGGGATGGAAGAAAATATAGAAGGTTGAGACTTTTAAAGCCACCAGCCCTTTTGGATCATGACCTTGGAGACAAACGAGGTTCAAAAAAGTGAGCCAACTATTCCACCCTAGTTTTTTTCTCCAAAGCATTTGTCAGTTCAAGAACAGTGAAAGATTAGAGAATAAGAAGCCAAGAAGAAAGTGACTAACAAACTGATTAGAACTGGCGGGAGCCCTGGGGTGCTTGGAAAACAAATACTGAATTTCAACATCCACGAAGAAGCATGGACCTCATATTCTTACAGAAGCCTGCGGAAATATTGGTGAATCAGAGAGATCAAACCTAGCAGACTGCCACCTACCTGGCATCAGCTCAGTCACTGATTGGACTTGTGAGATCTACCCCTAATTTTGATGACTGCCAGACAATAGGATAAATTATTTCAGGAGAATTATTACACCGTTCAGAGCTTCTACAATGTCCTACGTTCAATAAAAATATGGACAAACAAAACAAATAAGCAGACAACAACAAACTAGGACTATTAGGAAATACAGATAATAAAAAGAGACAGGTAAGACAGATAATGGAGTTATCAAATATGTATGATCTATATTTAAGAGAAGACAAGATGTAGAATTCAAAAGATATTTAGAATCAATAAAAGAATGCAGTAACTAAGATCGAGAACTCAAGTAGTGGGTTTAACACAGATTGGGCATAACAAAAGACAGAATTAGTCAAAACAAATAAAAGATATTTAATGATGAAATATTTAAGGCTTTCTCCCAGTGATTGAGGACAAGGCAAGGATAGCTGATAGCACCACTTGTATTCATCATTGTTTTAATGAACTTAGTCTGTACATAAAGGCAAGAAAATTATAAAAAGACATAACAAATGGAAGAGAAGAAATAAACTGTTATTGTTCACCAATGACATAAAGTAATTCCTGGAAAAGCATTAAAATTATTAATAAAGTTCATAGAAAATAAGAATATAAGAAAAAATTAGTTGTACAACTATCCTAGCAACAATGTTAGACATGAAGGAGTATATATTCTGCATAATACCAATTACAAAAAATTTCAAAAATGGATCTATAGTAATAGAAGCTAGGTTAGTGATGGAGGTGGCAGGGGACAGAAGAGGAAATCTGGGGATGTTAGTAACATTATTTTCCTTCACTTGGGTGTTAAATTGATCTGTTCACTTTATGACAATTCATTGAGTCATAAATTCATGATTTGTGCATTTCTCTGTATATGCATGATAAGTGATATTAAGATTGACATACTAGGAATGTGAGACATCTACATAAGATTTTAAAGAGTGATAAGAACGATAATTAAAATTATGATTAACACACTTTTATTCTTAATAAAGAGGAGTATACATATGAATCAAGAAATTGGTAATTTTAGTTTTAGAGTCTTGTTGGCTTTTAAACATCTGCTCACTTTTGTGGTTCACAGATATTCAATTTTTATTGAAATTTAAATGTGAAAACACATCTGTTTCTCTGATTCACATTTTTATGGTCAACTCTGAAATGAAACAGTTGTTGTGAACTGAGAAATCATTCAAAACACAAGGGATGTTTCTTCTTCTTATTTATGAGGAGGAAGTACAATAAAGTCCTGAAATCAGCAACTTGCACTGGTGGCTTGTTTACATAAGGAAATATATTAAATATTTCCTTTTCTACTTGTGGATTTCTGTCTTTGTCAATTAGACTGTAAGGTCAATGTAAGTAGGGTTCCTAAATAAATGAGTAAAAAAATGAAAGTGTGAGTAGCGCAGCTACATTTTAAATTAGAGATTTTTAAAAATATTGTCAAGATAATGGACCTGCGTAATAGATTTCTCATGGAAATCTATATTTGTTTAGATATTTTTTTCCAGTCCAATGAGGTAATGTCTGATCCCCTAGATGCCTCTGTCACAGCCTTAGCAAGGATCATCATCTCTCAATTGTATTGCCCAAGAGCCTCTCAGCTGCTCTTACTGATCAGCCTATTACTCTCATCTTGTACACTTTGATTTATGCATTCACCACACTACAGTCAAGATAACCTGGCCAAAATTTTATTTTCTAATTTTTCACCTTAAAGTTCATGAAGACTTTTTAGGACTTGTCTAGATTCCTTTTCTCTCCCATACCCTCTTAGTTTAACTTCAAACCTCAGTGGAAGTGTGACCTTTTCAAGAAGCTCTCAGGGCTGGAATCAGATATCTGCGTCTAGTTACATTCCCCACATTCTTACCACCTTATGTTATCACATGTAGGATTATTTGTCTGCTCTCCCCAACAAAGTATAAGACACGTGAGAAGGAATGAGAGTAAGAATGAAAGCAAGAGAGAGAGTGAGAGAGGTAATTAGCTGTTTTTTCCAAAAATGCATTGTCCTCTTAATGCTCTTGGTACTGCTGGGTCTCAACTTTCTCATCAGATTCTAAAATGCCCAAAAACTTTTTGATTAAAGTACATGTAATTGTTGCCCTGCACCATGGTCTTATATTTTCTGAGATATATACTAACAGCGTTAGGAGATGTATTTTACTTTCTTTTAGGAAGAATATTAGGTTAGTTTGTGTTTAAATGAAATAATTGTTTTGCAAATGTGTTTGTAAGGAGATGATATACATTCTTTTTTCTTGTACCTTATGGTAAATACTTGAATATTTGTGTTACATATTTTCCCAGTATATTCCTTTGATTGAGAGAAATTTTTATAATGTGACCATTATTTCATTTTGAAAAGCAAAAAAACATTTGTGGTAACTGAACATATTAATTACTTTTCTTTGGCATTTGTCCAAAATAAAAAAATAAGTATCACCTGTGATTTAAAATGCAAACTTTGAGAAATACAAAAATTGGGTCAAGTTCTGGCTCCCCATCTGCTGGCCAGGTGAATTCTTTTGTTTGTTTGTTTTTTAATCAACTTTAATTTCCAGGATACATGTGCGGGATATGCAGGTTTGTTACCCAGGTAAACATGTGCTGTGGTGGTTTGCTGCACAGATCCGCCCATCACCTAGGTGTTAAGCCGAGCACCAAATAGCTGTTCTTCCTGATGATCTTCCTCCTCCCATGTCCCCCATTTGACAGACCCCAGTATATGTTCCGCTGCCCCCACCAGCCCACTGATATGCCCATGTGTTCTTATTGTTAAGCTCCCACTTATAAGTCAGAATGTGCGGTGTTTGGTTCTCTGTTCCTGTGTTAGTTTGCTGAGGATAATGGATTCCAGCTCCATCCATGTCCCTGCAAAGGACATGATCTTATTCCTTTTTATGGCTGCATAGTATTTCATGGTGTATGTGTACCACATTTTCTTTGTCTAGTCTATCATTGATGGGCGTTTGGGTTGATTCCATGTCTTTGCTATTGTGAACAGTGCTACAATGAGCATATACATGCATTTATCTTTATAGTAGAAGGATTTACATTCTTTTAGGTGTATACCCAGTATGAAATTGCTCGGTCAAATCGTATTTATGCTTCTAGATCTTTGAGGAATAGCCACACTGTCTTCCACAATGGTTGAACTAATTTACACTCCCACCAACAGTGTAAAAGCATTCCTTTTTGTCTGCAACCTCTCCAGCATCTATTGTTTCTTGACTTTTTAATAAAGGCTATTCTGACTGGTATGAGATGGTATCTCATCGTGGTTTTGATTTGCATTTCTCTAATGATCAGTGATGTTGACCTTTTCTTCATATATTTGTTGGTTGCATGAATGTCTTATTTTGAGAAGTTTCTCTTCATGTTCTTTGCCCACTTTTTAATTTTTTTTTTCTTATTAGTTTATTTAAGTTCCTTGTAGACTCTGGATATTAGACCTTTGTTAGATGAATAGAAGACAAAAATTTTCTCCCATTCTGTAGGTTGTGTGTTCACTCATGATAATTTATTTTGCTGTCCAGATGCTCTTTAGTGTAATTAGATCTTATTAGCCAATTTTTGTTTTTGTTGCCATTGCTTTTGACATTTTTGTCATGAAATCTTTGCCGGGCCTATGTCCTAAATGGCATAGACTAGATTTTCTTCTGGGTTTTTATAGTTTTGGGTTTTACATTGAAGTCTTTAATCCATCCTGAGTCAATTTTTATGTAAGATGTAAGGAAAGGGTCTAGTTCCCATTTTCTGCATTTGTCTAGCCAATTATGCCAGCACCATTCATTAAGAAGTTCTTTCCCCATTGCTTGTTTTTGTCAGGTTTGTTGAAGATCAGATGGTTATAGGTGTGCAGTCTTATTTCTGAGTTCTCTATTCTGTTCCATTGGTCTATGTGTCTGTTTTTTTTACCAGTACCATGCTGATTTGGTTACCATGTGGCTTTTTTTTTTAATTAATTAATTAATTTATATATTTATTTATTTTTAGAGACAGGATCTCACTGTGTAGTTCAGGCTACACTTGATCTTAGCCAAAAGACCAAGAAGCCATGTCACCCAGGCTAGAGTGCAGTGGTGCATTCATGGCTCATTCTAGACTCAAACTCATGGACTCAAGAGATCCTCCTGCCTCAGCCTCCAGAGGATATGGGCCTATAGGTGCATGCCACCACACCTAGTTAATTTTTTACATTTTTTCAGCAACAGGGTGGCCATGTGACCTTATGTAAGTTACCTAAACCCTGTAAGTCCATGTGCCTCGTCTGAAAAACTAATAAAACCAGAACCCTCTTTATAGGGTCATGGTGGAGAAGAATCAAACAGTGGGCAAGGAATATTTAGTATAATGCCAGTCAAATAGTTGACTGATCATACTCACACAGATGCTTCAGGGCAGGCCTTTTTCTCGCAAACCTGTGGTTTCAGGAAATTTTCAGAAGTCCCAGGCATCGAACCCATATGTGGAAAATCCAAATTTTTTGTCTAAGGACAATGAAGGTATCAGTGAATATATACCCCCTTACAAGAGCTTTATTTCAATTATTTAAACCCATAACTTCTAGATGGGGAAGACTGGAAGAAGGTTCAAGAAATGTCTCCTCAGAAACACCCAAAATGCACGAGAACAAAATAGACTCACCAAAGTTACCTCAATATAGTGATCATCACAGAATAAGAAACTTGAGCGGTCAGGCATGGTAGCCATGCCTGTAATCCCAGCACTTTGGGAGGCCAAGGCAGGCAGATCACTGGAGATTGGGAGTTTGAGACCAGCCTGACCAACATGGAGAAACCCCGTCTCTACTAAAAATACAAAATTAGCCAGGCGTGATGGCGCATGCCTGTAATCCCAGCTACTCGGGAGGCTGAAGCAGGGGAATCACTTGAACTCGGGAGGTGGAGGTTGAGGTGAGCTGAGATTGCACCACTGCACTCCAGTCTGGGCAACAAGAGTGAAACTTAGTCTCAAAGAAAGGAGGAAAGGCAAAGCAGGGCAGGGCAGGGCAAGGCAAGGCAAGGCAAGGCAGAAAGGAAGGAGGGAGAGGAGGGGAGGGGACCAAAGGAAGGAAGGAAGAAAGAAAGAAAGAGAGATAAAGAAACTTGTGCTATTGATTAACTGAGGCCAGTATCATGATGGAAAAGCCTGTTGTAGTGTTGAGGTGAAGGAGATTGACCATAAAAGAGATACTTCTGAATTTATTCAGGTGAATATTGGGATTTCACTGATTTTATCAGATTCATTATATTTAAGAGTAAGAAGGAAGAAAAGTGGAATTCTGGGATCATGAAGGGTTCAGAATAAATGGGAAAAGTAAATGCAGCACTAAAAACATGACAAAAATCAATCAACAAAAGTTAGTCAACAAATATATGTTAGGTACATATGTGAATTACATTGGTGCTCAGAATAGAATCTTTGACTTTAAGTAGCATACATTTCAATTCGTAAGGAGAGGGCTTCAAGAACATGTAAATAGGGAGCAAGACAATACATGCTTTTGGCAAGTTCTGTGTGTGAACTATGGCCACACAGTAAGAAATGAATATGGGTGGTAGAGAAGACTTATTTTTTTTTTCTGAGACAGAGTCTCACTCTGTCGCCAGGGTGGAGTGCAGTGGCACAATCTCGGCTCACTGCAACCTCTGCCTCCCGGGTTCAAGCGATTCTCCTGCCTCAGCCTCCTGAATAGCTGGGACTACAGGTGTGACCACCATGCCCAGCTACTTTTTTTTTTTTTTTTGTATTTTTAGTAGAGACGGGGTATCACCATGTTGGCCAGGGTGGTCTCAATCTCTTGACTTCGTGATCTGCCCACCTCTGCCTCCCAAAGTGCTGGGATTACAGGCATGAGCCACTGCGCCTGGCCTGAGAAGGCTTCTTAAGATGACTTATGTATTGAGAAATAAATGACAAGACAGTGAACAAAATGTGGTGGGAATGCTTTACAACTGGAGGTAACATCAAATAAAAAATGCCAACTTTACCGATTTCAGGAATGAGAAGGATCCCTGTGTTCAGATGATCATAACTGAGGCTGAGGAACAGAGAGATGAGTTCAGATCTTGTTCTGAGACAGACCGTGTAGGGCCCTGAAGTCCAAGTTTGGATTTTATTCTAAATTAATGAAGACCCTTGGAAGATTTTTAGAAAGGGAAGGTGACATACTTTTCTTTCCTTTAAGAGATCACTCTGGCTGCTCTGTGGTGGATGCCTCCAGGGACCCAAAGGTGGGGACAAGGGCCAACTAAGAAACATAACAGGAGTTCAGGTAGAAGATGATGGTGGCTTAGACTGGGAGCAGTGGAAATGGTATCATAATTTCCATTTGACATCCATTTTACTAAAGGTTTGAGATTTGAAATATGAATGAAAGGGAGGAATAAAGGGTCATTTTTGGTCTGCGTTTCTGGCTCAAGAGTTATGTCATTAACAGAAAAACAGAAGGCATTGAGGAGCTGATTCGATGGTGGCGTGGGCAAATCAGTGGTTCTCCTTTGGTCATGTTACATTTGAGGTGCTTACAATATAAAGTGAGAAGTTCAATACACACATCTGAAAGTAAAAAGAGAAGTCTGTGTTAGACATGTAGATGTGATGTCTTCAGAATGCAGATTGGTGTAAAGTTCTGGGCCTGGATGCAACCACCCAGGGAGAAAGTCTACAAAGTTATGGGAAAGGCTGGGGACAAAGCAACATTTCCAGGTCTGGGAGGAGAGACCTCCTGGAAACTAAGAAGAAAGGGTCAAAGCAGTGCTGAGGAACAGGCAGATTTCAGTTAGAGCAAAAGATAAAAGCAGTGTTCAGAGAAAAAGGTGTATGGGTATAGATGACCTTGGTGATGACAGATTAAATTTCACAGACATTAGGAAAGGAGTGCAGAGGAGAAGGGGCCATGAGGAATAGATCAGAATAGTGTCACTTTTCCTTTTGGTGGGGTGCAATCTGGAGACTTGGATTTCTGAAGATGATTGAGGTGAACGTGATGCAAGGAATGATGCACTTGCTTAAAAGCAAAGTGTGCCATGAAGGCGGGGATCTTGGCAAAGAGGACAATCAATTCATCAAAGCACCCTGCCCTTGAAATCTCACCGCACTGCTAGATTGAAACTAGATTGATGGCACAGAATGGTTGTTTTGTTTTATCTTATCTCTCTATTTTCTTATGTGGGAGGAGTGGACATATTGCAAAAAGCAGTTGCCAGACATGCACATTTAAATGTACTGAATTGCGAGGTGATAGACAAGATAAATTTAGTCAAATTTATGCGTTAATAATTTATCTTCAGAAAATGCCAATCCCTGTTGTAGTTATTTTCCTATTTCTACAAATGTAATTAAAGCATTGATAACACAGGGGAACCACAGTATCGGAATTGAGAACAACCTGGTGTGAAAGAAAAGAAGTATTAAAAATTTTATGTTCCCTTCTATGCTTTCTATTATTTCTGTCTGTGAACCCAATTTTCACTTCGCCTTTCTATGAAGCTAATGCTAGATCTTATCTCTTGACATTTAAAACACCCACTCTTCCTGCCAACATTCATTTGCTTCTCCATTGTTAAATTGGATAGTCACGACTCTCTGATGTGCTGTGTTGTGGTACCTGAGCTGATTGTATGGAGGCAGATCTTATGATGCTGGCCATTGCCACAAGTGATAACTGGCAGTGCCCAAAGAGATGCTATGAAAGCCTTAATATTGTTGACGAAAAAAGTCAAACTCTGTGAAATATTTGAAGAGATTTATTCTGAGCCAAATATGAGTGACCATGGCCCATGACACAGCCCTCAGAAGATCCTGAGAACATGTGCCCAAGGTACAGCTTGGTTTTATCTATTTTAGGAAGACATGAGACATACATCAAATACATTTAAGAAATACATTGGTTTGGTTCAGAAAGGTGGGACAACTCAAAGTGAAGGGGGGAGAGGGACTTCCACGCTAAAGGTAAATTTAAAGATTTTCTGGTTGATAGTTGGTTGAGTTTGTCTAAAGACCTGGGATAGATAGAAAGTAAATGTTCAGATTAAGATAAAAGACTGTGGAGACCAAGGTTCTTTTGAAGTTTTATAGTGGCTGCCCTTAGAGACAAAAGATGTCAAAGGTTTCCTATTCAGATATTTAAAAGATGTCAGACTTTTAGTTAATCTCTTCAGGATTGGGAGAACCTGAGAGAAAAAGATCTAGCTATGTTAGTAGAGATTCGTTACTGATGCAGTTTCCCCCCCACAAATAACAGCTTTTCAGGGCCGTTTCAAGATATGGCAGAGAAACATGTTTTGGGGTAAAATATTTTTATTTTCTTCCTTGTTTTGTAATGTTGTGCCTGAGTCAGATTGGAAAGTAAGCCACAATATATAGGGTTAAATAAAATCCATCTGATGAGAATTTGTGGTTTGTAGGGCATAACTTTCTAGACCACTTAGACAGGAACTTGGGCAAGATAAAAATAATTCAGAGCTTAGTACTTAATATTCAGAGAATATGATGCATTTTCATAAAACAAAAATGTAAGCACCACCCACTTAACACTCTACTCTTTCAAAATCCACTCTTATTCTAATTTGTTTGTAATAGGTGGCAATATTTTTCTTTCATTTATGGATAACTCATCTATTTTTGCATCCTCCTTATTTACTTAATTTTCTTTTTGTCAATAAAATACATCTTAAGTATATATTCAGGCTCCTCTTTAGCTCAAATAGTGTTGTTCTATTTAATTAGACTGTGTTCATTAAACATAATGAAGCTTATACAATGTGCATTGTGGCTTAAGTTTGAATATGAATATAATTACTACATGTGTTGTATTAAATTAATGAACTTTTACTATGCTTAACCCAGTGTATCATCAGTTTTTAATTCAAGTTGCACAAAAAATTATTATTTTGCTTCTTGATAAAATGATTATTAATATTTTATTCAACTTCATTGTTTTAAGCTTTTATCACACATATTCCCTCTTTACTCAATGATGATATGCTAGTTTTAGGTAAGTGGTCTGATGATAACACATATATAGAGGGTATAATTCCACCTGACTCCTCAAGTGTCCATCAAACATTTTTTTTAAAAAAACCCTTTTGATACATCTTAGTCCCATTCTGCATTTTATCTGGGTCCCATTCTTTGATTTTGATTTGTTTTATTACATTTGACTCTCTTTACAAATTAGCTAAATATGCCCAAACGCTGATGGTGTTGTGTAGATTTTTTTAAGTTACAAAATATTTTGAGATTGGTTTTCTACTTATTGAAACTGGACTTCATATTGCAGGGTAATATTCCCCCCATGGGGCCATCATTATTCATAAACTCTGATTTACAGTTTGAACACTCTACATGTTCTGTAAAATACCTAGAATGCTGCACATGTGGATGAATATTAATGATTGTCTCTGCAAGTAATAAAGCAAGGAGCAAATGACCTCTCTTTAATAATCTAGTGTTACAGCAGTCCTGAAAGAAGCGGGCAGAGCAAGGGTCCCCGGCCCTCACAGCTCTTCTTATCCCTTGGGTAGCACACAAGAGAAAGAAGCCCATTTGAGAGAGTTCATGAGCAATTTAAAAAGACTTCTGTAGAAGGATGGATGCTTTTGTCCCCAAAATGATCTACTTAGTGATTTAAGTCACTACATCTGCATTCTCTCTTCACTAGGAAAGAATGGCCAATTAATCAAGCTGAAAGTAAATTAATCTACATTTGAAATTCTGTCAGCAGGAAGAATTCAAATGTGTACTTTGGCTGGTACCAAATATATATGCTCCTTTTAAGAAACAATACCATATTTGGGGATGAAGTTCAACTGCAATTTAAGTCATGAAAAAGGCTACTGGGAGAATGATCTTAATTAAAATAAATCATTTTCAAAGTGTTCCTAA